>NC_133374.1:30372514-30400014 GCF_049309525.1 Garra rufa
GAGAAAGATTCCATTTCATGATAAAAAAAAATACTTGTATTAATTTGATTTGCAAAGATATGAAAGATCATACACTAGGTCCTGTGGTCAGAGAAATCTATACAAGCAGTCATCCTTTCAAATTATGAAGAATTAATCGAGGTATAATCATCACATTTTCTGATGATGAATTCTTTAGGAATACATGATTTGATCATTTACATATTAAGGCTAAATCTGGTGTATATATATTTTTTATTTGACTATTGATTTTATGGATGACTCTATATACAGTATATATATATATATATATATATATATATATATATATATATATATATATATATATATATATATATATATTCTTTAGAATTTATAATTATATAATTGCATATGCACAAAATATCAGCGTCACCTTTTTCTGACTTATCTCCTCCTTTTCTCGAGTTCCTGCTAGACTGTTTCTGCCATCCGTAATGGCGAGAGATTCTTGTAAGATAAACACATGAAAAAAGAGGAAGATCTGGAGATGAGAGATTTGCAAAGCGAAACAACCAACCCCCCATTTCTCTCTTTTCCTCTTTCCCTTTTTCTTTCCCTCTCTCTCTCATTATCCTCCCCTGCTCATTTGAATAAATTAACACCCCCCTGACGTCTCGCTTCACCACCTTCCTCTTCCCCCCGATTTCTCCCCCCTCAACAGGCTGCAGGGAGAGAGAGAAATCCAGAAATATCCTCCTGTTTCTACACACGTTCATTCACTTACTCCCTCATGCACATAGACAATCACACCCACCCTCTAATACACCAAATTCATCCCGAAAGCTCGGGTTCAACAGTCTGATCTCTGCTAATGCAAAACAAACCCCTCCTCAGCCTGCAAAGAAAAAAAAAAAACATAAATTATGAACTAAAAACATTCGGTCTTGTAAAAAACAGACTGGCGCGCAGGCGCAGATGCGCAGGTCCCTCCCTCAGCTGACTGACTTGGTGCAGCTCACTGTCTCATTTGACTAATGCTGGCGAGCGTAACATGGCGTACGGGTCTGTATCAGGCTGGCTAATTAGCGCCAGTGCAGCTCCAGTGAAACTGGGCAAGCCGTGCGCCACTGCGCCGCCATGCTAAACCAAAGAAGCTCACCATCTGGGCCTCCTAGGCCGCCATTTTGGATCTGCATGGCGCTAGTTTGCATAGAGCATTCTAATAGGCGGCCTGTACTGCAGGGGGAACTGAAACGGGGCGCGTTAGCCACCATTACAGAAGACTAGCATTTAGTGCCCTCCTGTTACCTGTGTGTGGCTGAGGTGGGAGGGCACCAACCCTTGCCCCCTCCTTTCCACTCTGCTACCACCCTCTACCCTCAGTGACCTTGCAGGCATTTGGTTAGGGAGGGGGCTCTCTGCATTAATACCAGATACATTAGCGTTAATATGATTCTACCATGTAGCTGTGGCCTGAGGGGGGACGCTGATTGTCTGCGTATTAGCATTACCGTTCTCATTAGCCCACCCGCTTCTGCCTTCTCCGCTCTCTCTCCTTCCTTTTCCTCATTGGCGTACTCTCTCTCTCTCTCTCTCTCTCTCTCTCTCTCTCTCGTTCTCTGCTTTTCTCCAGGCAACAGATGAGAGAGAGTGATGCAGATGATTTGTATTAGCAATGATTTCAACAGTCGCTGCCTGCCTGCAAGTCAGTGGTCACTTCCTCTCTGATGCACATATACACAGTATCTAGATTTCTTTCAGCTAGTGTGGCTTGTACTTTCTTTCTGAGTATGTGTGTGCATCTCCATAAGTGTGTGGGAGGGTAAGGGTAGCATTCCATCTTCTATACTTCCACTTGTTACATAACTGAGTTGAGAGGAGAGGTAGAGAGAGGCCTCTGTAGGAAACAAAGAGTCCGGCTGATTTGCTCAACTGCTCTCTTCTCTGCTTTTTCTTTTCTATACAAACCACTGCAGGAAAAGAGGTGTATCTTCAGCGGTATACATTTCTGAATTTCAGAGGTATCCAGGAGCTCAGTAGCGGGGTAATTGCAATGTGTGTGACTAAGGTAAACCTCTGTGTACTAGCCAAGTGCAGAGTCGTAGTCGAGACTAACTCATTCTAGTTTTAGTCTAAGACTACAGAACTAGAAGAAGGAGCATGTCTACTCTGTCCTAACTTGGACTCAACACTCTGTTGCAGGGCCACTGTCCTGGAGAGTTTAGCTCCAACCCTAATCATACATACCTGCCAATAGCTTTCTAGTGATCTTAGAGATAAACTATCCAGGACAGTGGCCCTCCAGGACCGAAGTTGCCCAGCCCTGCTCTACTGGTCTCGATCTTGACTTGGGCTTACATAAGCTGGTCTCAAAGGAGGCAGGGGTGTTCAAACTTGGTCCTAGATGGCCACTGTCCTGCAGAGTTTAACTTCAACTTGCCTCAACACACGTGCCTGAAAGTTTCCACTGTGCCTAGTAAGTAAATTCTCCAGGACAGTGGCCCTCCAGGACTGAAGTTGCCCAGCCCTCCTCTTTTGGTCTCGATCTTGACTTGGACTTGAATGAGCTGGTCTTGAGGGAGGCAGGGGTGTCCAAACTCAATCCTGGAGGGCCACCGTCTGGCAGAGTTCAGCTCCAACTTCTTTCAATATGCCTAGTAAGATCTTGATTAGCAGGTTCAGGTGTGTTTAATTGGGGTTGGAGACAAACTCTGCAGGAC
This sequence comes from Garra rufa, assembly GCF_049309525.1. NCBI lineage: Eukaryota > Metazoa > Chordata > Actinopteri > Cypriniformes > Cyprinidae > Garra > Garra rufa. The sequence continues at coordinate 30,375,196 of NC_133374.1, forward strand.
AGTGCCCATTCTGAAGCAGGACTGGACGCTCCTGCCCTAGGGTATTTTGTCAAGAGTTGCCCCCTTTGACACAAGAGTCATATGCATTTCACATATTTGTGGCATTCTGCTTGACCCTTTTGGTCATTAATTTCAAACTGGATTGGCTACTCTTAAACTTAACCCAACCCACAGTCAGGTCAGTTATCAGTTGAGGACAAGAAAGAATGTTGTCCTTCTTGAAACAAACAAAAAACAAACAAACAAACAAACAAAAAACAGCATATTAGATATGTTTTGAAGCATGGTAGCTGGTTTGAGTTGGTTTAAGCTTGTCCTTTGTTGGTCATGAGCTGGTTTAAGCTTCTGCTAGCTCCTGCTTGGGACCAGGGGTGCATTTCCCAAAAGCCTCATTACCTAAGTATATATATCGCAAGTTCAATTGAATTCTATTGGTAATGACGGAACTTGCGATCATAGTTGCTTTTGGTCCTTACCAGCTCATGACCAATTAAGGACTAGCTTAAACCGGCTCAAAACATACCTAACCAGCTTGTGATGTTTTTTTGAATGGGTGGCTGTGTCATTTTTAGAAGAAGAAAAAATTTTACCTTTATCTTGTTAATGGGTCTTTACCCTCAAAGGTACACATTTTTGTACCTTATCTAACCTAAGAAGACACATATTATTACTCTAACCCCTTAAGTGTCACCCCCCATTTTTAAACATAGACGTGAAAGTGCACTATCCAAACCTAAATTATTATAATTCATGAATGCTTTGGAATAGAGACTTAAGGTTGGACTCTTTTTCTGCAGATTACTGCAGAAGTAAAATCATTTCAAAATATTAAAGCATTAAAAAATTATAGAAGTTTAAATTTATTTAAGTAAATGCACTGACTGTACCATTTTTTTATTTTATATATAATAAATATTTCACGAACAATTTTTGAATTCAAAACTGATACAAAATTAAAGCATTATGTTTAAACAAGTTATGTTCCAAATTTGAAGTTGATATAAAAAAATTGAGGTTCTTGTAAAATTTTATTTAGGATGTTATATCACAAACAGCCACCAGGTGCCATCAAAACTTTTTTTGTCTCATTTTTCTGTCACAAATGTCTAAATTTCTCTGTCAATATTATCTTTATCAAATAACAACCAAATTTAGAATTTTAAGACTCAGACCTTTCTGACACGATTTTTTTAAATTTTGATTCCTAAGACTGTAATAGATTTTGCAATATGACACTTGACTCCACCTACTAAGGGAAGGATTTCCATGATAACGCAATGTCCAATGGTTTTCATAGGATGAATTCTGAGGTTTTAAGCTTTCATATAACATATAATTTATGATGGTTACTGAAAAATATGAAAAAAAGACTACAAACAAAAAGGGCGCTATTGGGCCCACCAATAGACTTCAACTTCATCCCACGTAAAACCCAGGTTTCACTAATTCCCAAAAATGTCCATGTGAGGCACATAACTAATTATTATTATTATTTTTTTTATATCAGTTTGCAACCAAAATCAATGCCAGTTCAACGTCTAATGCCAACTCGATTTTGTCCAATGTTGGCGTCCAACATCAACCTGACATTATGGGGACGTCCCCTTTCCTGCTGGGTTTGTCCAGAAATTTTCTGTCAGTACTGAACAATACTGTTCAACTCTGTTCAACCAGATTAAACTCTTTTCATGCAGTGAATTTTGTACTCCCCAAAATTCAAACTTTTACAACTTTGTAAGTATTAATTATTATTATTTTTTTTTAGAAATGCAAAATAATTTCTATGGAATTCTAGTTTGAATTTGAGTTTGACATATCCTTGCCTTGTCCACGTATCCCCAGGATGAAAGGCTCTGCTATGACAACATAACTTCACTAATGATTATTCCATTTAAAATTTCTGGAAAAAAAATGGATGAAATGACATGAGATGAACTGGTCTGTTGCAGACTGGCCAGGCATACCCTGTGTCTAGGGCTGAGTAAGGATACATCGCTGTCATTATGTGTAGAATCACATGTCAGTGTGATGGATTTCAGTATCGGTTGATTCTCTGACAGGGCTGCACATAGCCTGTAATCAACAGCAGTACAGCACGTTACAGTTCAATAATTACCCGAAGTGGATGTGGGAGTGTGAAGCCAGAGCGCTGGAGCGGAACCATCAAGCCAAACACTGTAACCATTGGTAGCAGACTATCACTCTACACATTGTTGTCATTTCTTAAGTTGCCCTGGGGGGTAGTGCGCCATACTGTAATTTTACACCCAGACATGTACTCTGGCATTGTTACGTATCATTGTCAAAATAATCCATAGAAATCCATCACACTGCTTTCTTCCTTCTAAGGCGGTTTAGAGGGTTTGCCAATTTCCACATAGAAAACTGTCAAATGCTACACGGATTTGTTTTATCTGAATTATGACGGTTAAACAATGCTGTCTAGTTACAATTTCCTCTGTTTGATAAAATCTGTTCATATAAATATTTCTTTTCGCAGACTTGGGTGGTGTAGAAAGACACTAGTCACCAGACCGATAAAGCCGGGGTGGTCTGTGAGCGTTATCCGCCACTCGAGACAATACACGATACGCCCCTCACATGTCATTCCTCTCATTTTGAGCGCGGAACAATGCCGGCGATTCAGACATTCCTCGGTGCGCCTCTGAAGCACGCGTTCTCTTTCATTCGCATACATTAACGCATAGAGAGACCGTGACAGGGTCTCGTGTATAGTCTCTAAGGACACACGCGTGCCACTCAATGAGCAGCGACATAAAAGAACGTACGCGTACAACATTTACACGAACTTTACTTTAAAATGTCGCTCCGCGGTTTTAAATGGTTTAAGGTCGTCTCCCAGTCAGGACTTTTCCTTCCTGATCTGTTGAAAAGTGCCTAAAACCAGAGAACAGAACTGTTTGGGAAAAGAGACAATGTTGTTTCAATACAAGATTTCTGGCGGTAAACTGTAAGCCGTTGTCATCGCGAAAAGTGATCCGCCGCGCAGCCATTTAGTTCCCAGGTGCGCTGGTGACATTGAGTGCCACAGAATGCCCCGGCTGTCTCCAGCCACGTGGACCGCTCACAACAACAACAACAACATGTTAAGTCCTGTCCTCCCTGATGCACTCAACCCACCCCCACCAGCAAAACTCCGTGCGCCGTCCTCGCCGCGTCTCTCTCTGGCCCCGCACCAGCACCTCTCCATCTCGCCTTACCATTAGACTACCGAAGGAGGGGCCGCTCGGATGACGGTCCCGCGGAGGGGAGGGTACGAGAGGCGGGACCAAAGTCTTCCCCGCTTCTCGGCGCTGGCGAGTCCGGGACTAGGGCTGGAGAGATCGCCGGGGAGCATCGTCACCACTCCTGCACGGAGCCTCGCCTGGCCGAATACTGCACAGTGCACACGTCGGGATTGCAAAACATTCCTGAGAAATATACCTGCTATTTATGGCATGTGGCTGGTAACTTTACTCCTGCTGTATTCTTTTCAAGAAGGTATGTAGTCTGTTTATATTACGCTGCTTTTTTTTTTTTTTTTTACCTCAAATAATGTTGGAATAAAACTGCACTAGTTATTAAATTAAATTAAGTGAGCATTTCTGTGTGCAAAATCGCACTGTTCTAAGTTTAATGAATGGGTATTCAGCGTTATTTTATTGCGCGCTCACATATCTGATTTTAAAGAAGTTTCCTTCGCTGCAAAACTAACACAACTTTATCCAAAAATGTTTTAGTTGCTTAAAATGTGGAAAAGAATTTCTCCAGTCGGTGATTAGCGACGAACAGGAGATTATGAAGCTGTATGATCTGCATGTTCCCGTGCGCAAAGATGGGGGAGATAGCATGATTTGTATGCAAGATATGAATATGCTGTTGAGTTATGAATATGTAGAACGGAATCAGATTTTGCATCGGTCGTGTGCATTTACCATACACTTTTGGCCTTCTGTAGTTTGCTTGCTGGGAAAAGTAGAGTTGGTCAGTGAGGTGTGAATTTGTTTGCGCTTGGTGTACTTTTTTTACTGGGCTCGAATAAGAATGTAAATTTCGTAGGATTTGAATATGTCTGTTCGTTGTTTATAGTAACATACTGCTGTTTGCCTTCAGGGCAAAGAATAATAGCTATTTTGTCATAAAACCGCATGTTTTTGTGGTAGAGGTTGAATATATCTGCATAGATCCTGTGAAAAATAGAATGGCATATGCAGCCTCATTTCCAATTAGCACTGGTGCAATTAGTGGTCCTCCATTTTCTATGCCAACAGATTCCTGGTTTGCCTGTGCTGATGGTGGGTTTGATAAGCCACATCTGAATTTGTATAAATGCAAAACGAAAACGTGATTTATTGTAATCCTAATTAAGGTTATTTATTTGCTCATTCTGTTAGATTTACGCATCAGTTTCTGTCATGATGTCTCCTCAACAATTTTGTTTTTGACACCTCACAGCATACATACCACTCCTTCCCTCACCCTCCAGCCTTGGAGATGTGCTTTCAGTTTTTGCTCATATTTTCTCCCTAAAATTATATTTCTAGATGACACCACTTTTTAAACGTGTGCGCCTGTTTTGGAGTGTTCTTTATCTGAAATTGCTTTGTCAAGTATGGCTTTTTATTTACCCACAAACAGTTCAAATGTAAATGCTGTGCCTGGTTTTTACGGTGCTTGAGTTTTGATGCTTTAGAATTGAGATGGCATTTTGATTTTTTTATATATATATATTTTAATTTACAATGTCATTTATTCGGGGATGTAAGGTCAGAATTATTCTCTCTCTGTCTCTCCCAGTGTGTGTGTTTGTGGGTTTGTGAAAGAGAACTGTGGTGTGTATTAATGCGTGTTTGTGTATGTTTGTGTGTGTTCTTGTATGGGGGAGGAAGGGTGCAGTAGGGCGTAAAGTGCGTAAAACGGGATACGGAGGTCGCAAACAAACTTATTTTTTTGCCATGTTTTCTTTTTATTTTCTAGTGCTCATATTTTATATTGTGTTTTCTATAATTTCCACAGTGTATTTCTTATCTTGTATCTTGAGATCTGATGACACGGTCGATAGGAGATGTAAAACGCACATCAATTATCATACATGCATATGCATTAGGACTGCGTATTTTTCCGAGAGGGCCGCGCCTCCATCTTTTCCACTTTCAAGGAATGTAAAAACATTTCCCCTTAAAAACCTTTTTTCCACCTTTCCCGAAATAATTGTATGTTGTCACAAGAACACATTTTAGTCGTTTTTGGTAAGGAATTATCAGTCATTTAAAATGTATTAGTATGCATTATCGTGACCCGGGCAAGTTGGAGCATATTACCCCCTGCCTTCACACCTGAACCCCGGTCTGGGAAACCGGATCCAGGGTAAATTGCCGTCTCGAGGGTCAGCTTGTCTTTTTATGGAAATGCAACTAAATGAAATAAAAAAGGCACCGAGGGATGCTGCAGTATTGTTTGTGGAAATTTCCATTGTTATTTGCATGAGTTATAATTTGATTAAAAATAATAACTTCTATTATAATTATTATTAATAATAACAACAACCATAATATCACTATTTTTGTTAAACTGATTTAATTGTATTAGCTTTAGCAGATCCCTGTGTAAAAAAAAAAAAAACATACATTTTTACCATGTTATAATCCAGATGTTCTATACACTTAGTGTGATAGATCTCATATCTGTTTTGAATATCAAACAAAACGTTTGAACAACTATTTTTTATCTTTATTAATTTTATTTATGACAGATTTGCTTCATTGAATAATGAATAAAGGGAATGTAGGCAGTGTGCGTCCGCCTGTGTGAATCTGTGTCTGTCCAATATTTATTTTAAGGATCAGCAGTCGTCAGGTCGTCAAATTTGTGTGGTGGTTGCGATATTATCCGGTCTGATCCGATTTCCTGAACATTTGCCTAAATTAAAATGTGATTGAAAGGCGCTTGCCACGTCCAACACGTCAAACCGTTTTAGAGTGATGCATATTATTATTATTACCTTAGAATACCTGTTTATGTCTAAAATCAACCATAACAGAAATAGCTTAATATTTAAAAAAATAAATAAATAAATAAATAACAATAATAATTTGCCCACTTTCTTGCGTTTTCACCTCCAAACTGCGCGCAATGTCAAACCTGCTCCTCACACCAGGACACCTCCATCCCACCCGATCTCCCCCTCATAGAAATATGCAAAATTGGTATCCTTTCTCTTTCCCCCCCATCAAATCCCCTGTTCTTCCCAGCTGCGCAATTAGTAGGAGATCTGCCGCATCCCCCACTCCAAAAGTAAATCAGGTCATTGGCCATAAGGACTCCATTTATTTCTCTCTCTCTCCCTCCCTCCCTCCCCCCCCCTCTCTCTATCTCTCTCTGGATCTGTCTATCTCTGTTTCGTTGTACTCGTCACATACACCTGTTTCTCTCTTCTTTCAGTGTAATTTGTCGGGAGGCACACTGCCTTCATTATAATACGATACTTCCTCTATAAAAATAAAGAGTAAAGCCTTGTGTGACAGCAGCATGAGTCACAGTTATAAACACATGTTACTCTCAGAATCTGTAGTAATCTGTACTTGAACTTTTCTACTTGAGAAGATGGTTTAGACTAAACAGGTGATTTTTGTTTTCTCACACGAATTGATTTTTTAATCCTAGATTATTCCCTAAATCACATACAAAGTTACCTTTCAGACAAGTTAGTCAAAGTTTGTGTTTTATATCTATAAACAGTTGGAACATATGTCAAAAACTGCTCAGTTGGTCAAGAAAGTTAAAATAATCGTGAGGAAAAAAGGCATACTAATTACGGTTATCAAACCATATTTCTATTTCATTTGTTTGTTTTTGATAATAGACTTCACAAATATATGTAGCATTTACAGCAGACATGTAAAATGTCCCTATACAATGAAGACAGTCTGAACTCTTTGCAAAATACATCAACTGCTCTTTCAGACCCTTCAAACTCACAAGAAAATTGGCGTTACAAATGTAACCGCTGAGATTTACTGGGTTAAGCGCCGTGCTATTTTTTCCCTCCACCTAAAATCACACCCCGCCGCTCCACCTGCCATTTCAGCTGAAGTGCGGTCAAAATAAAAATCTACGTGTCACTCTCGCGTTCCGCTTCGACAGGTGACCGCTGTTCTCCTTTCAGAGCTCGTGTGCCGGTGAGTTAAGCGCGTGAGCAAACACTCCTCGCCTCCGGAGCACCTGCTGCACGCGTCGCGTCGGGGCCACTTGTCCATCCAGTCGGACACCATGCGCAAGGCAACAGTTCTAGACAGTCAGAATAAAGTAACATCCAGGGTCAGGGCGCGAATTATAACTTGACTCCACTATTTAAAGCACTGTTCAAAGTTGGATGTCTTAAAACGATTTATTCTTCTGTTTACATATATTTTAAGTATGCATATTTAGTAACCATAAAAGTTAACTACAATTAGCTAGCGCACTACGAAGTCGCTCACGAACAGAAGTAGCCTGAGGAGGTAACCATAGCAACATCACGCTGCTCTAGCGCTTTACTTTGCGAACAAATGCGCACTGGAAAACAACACAACTGTCAATATTATAAATGTGATATCACAAATATAATTTGTTTAAAACATCTTTAATAGAAAAAACTCGAATAGTAGCGTATGGAAAAGACTAGCCTAGTGTCAACATTTAGGTAATTGCTTTTATGTGTTCAGTGGCCCAAATGTGGCACTACTCAGGTGTGTGTTCTTGTTCTGTCCCCACATGGATAGTAAAACCTGAAATTTGTAACATTGTGGGGACCGTCTAGGGGTAGGTTTAGGATTAGGGAATAGAAAATATTGTTTGGTCAGTATAAAAACAATAGAAGTCAATGGAAAGCTGTGTGCTTTCTTTTATGCCAAAAATCATTAGGATATGAAGTAAATATCATGTTCAATGAAAATATTTTGTAAATTGTCTACTTTAAATATATAAAAACGTAATTTTGGATTAGTAATATGCATTACTAAGAACTTCATTTGGAGAACTTTAAAGGTGATTTTCTCAGTATTTAGATTTTTTTATACCCACACCCTCAAATTCCAGAGTTCAAATATTGTCCTATTCTAACAAACCATACATCAATGGAAAGGTTATTTATTCAGCTTTCAGATGATGTATAAATCTCAATTTCGAAAAATTGGCCCTTATGACTGTTTTTGTGGTCCAGGGTCACATATAAATTTTTAACAACCATTAACATGGTAACAGATCAATAAATTATCTGAATTACGTTTTTTTTTTTGTTTTTTTTTTCTGTCCTGTAAATTATAATTTTTATTATTATTATTTTTTAATTTTTTTTACATATAGAGTATTACAACACTCCCCATTTTTTCATGTTGTTCTCAGTAAATCATGTGTAGAAATATTTATCTCTTATATACCTGCATCTTAGAGGTTAAGAGTGGCCAGAAGAGGGGCAGTTTATTAGCCGTTATAGCCATTCATTAACATGCAGTAAACGGTCAAACTGTTTGCACTACACTCTTAAAAATAAAGGTGCTTTAAAGGGTTCTTCAAGCGATGCCATAGAAGAACCATTTTTGGTTCCACAATGAACCATCTCTTTTTTATAATCTGAAGAACTTTTTTCGCACAAAGAACCTTTTGTAAAACAGAAAGCTTCTTCAGATGTTAAAGGTTCTTTATGGAACCATTTAGACAAAAAGGTTCTTCTATGGCATCGTGAAACACCTTTATTTTTAGTGTACAAAAACCAGTGTGTTCATAATTAAGATAATACATAAAAATAGTATGGTAAGACATAAATTTGTAATATCAAGCAGCAAAACAAACACTTTTGTACAGCTAAAAATAGCTGGGTGTGAATCAGACTGAAAGCCAAACCCATAAAATTTACAAATGGCCGCATCCACTCTTGCGTGGAAAAAAAGATAAAGTATTTCAACTACAGTTTATAAACTACCTGAAACAAGGGAGATTTGGTCAAATTCACATTTTATTGACTCTTTTAAAAATGCATTGAGAGGACTGACAGTCTTAACCTCCAAATTCATCCTTTGAAGTCTGAGCTACACTCTTAAAAACAAAGGAGCTTCATGATGCCATAGAAGAACCTTTTTTGTCTAAATGGTTCCATAAAGAACCTTTAACATCTGAAGAACATTTATGTTTCACAAAAGTTTCACAAAAGAAAAAAGATGGTTCTTTAAAGAACCTTTGACTGAATGGTTCTTTGTGGGACCAACAATGGTTCTTCTATGGCATTGCTGTGAAGAACCTTTTAAAGCATCTTTATTTTTAAGAGTGTACTTCTTCAAATGCTGATTTTTTCTTTCTTTTTTTTTCCCCTGATGCTGCAGTAACGTGAAACTAAGGGGGTAGAGCACCCTTACCTGTTTCAGAACCCAACCCCTAATGCATTTCAAACTATTTATCAACCTCTTTTTCTTGCATGATCTTATATTTGACTCATTAGATATATGCAAGATGCTAATTATATAACCATAGATATTATATTATATAACGTATAGATATATACCTCTTCCACTCTCCCACTGTTCGCTCACTCTGTTCTCAAAGAGATTGCCATACAAATGTGGGAGGTTACATGTGACTGGTTTCCAATCCACTCGAGCTCACTCACGCAAAGCACTGAACAATCACAGGGACAACAGTGGCAGGCAAGATTTACTCTAATATACCAGAACAAATGTAATCTAAACACAAGTGTACATGTGTCCTCCTCAGCCTAGCTATGAAGAAATGTCCGACACGCACACACATATACCCCCCCCCCCCATTCCTGTTATCGTAAACCCATTTATAACAGAATGCAGTGTAGGGCTGACTTTAGATTCAGCTGGAAGTTACTCAGCACCTGTAGTATTGATTTTTCCTTGACTGTGCCGTGCATAAATGATTATCGGTTTGATAAGTGGCTTGTCTGAGGAAAGGTATAAAAAACAAAGGAGGAAGAAAGTCAGCCCCTCTCTCTTTTAATCTCATGAGTCATTTTAAAAGGTTAAAGAAAACATTATGACACTGGAAGCTGTTAAAAAATATGCGGCGTTGTAGCGCGATACAGACAGGCTTGACAGCGGAAATGGCCCTTGAACAATCTGTGAATAAATTAATTGAGAGGCTCGGAGGCAAATGGATGGTTGAATTGCGTTGTTGTCGAACAGTTGTGCGCCCCAAAAATATGTGTCTGCATTTAGACATGTTTATGTAGGTGAGACGGAGTGATCGAAAGAGAGATTGTGTGTAGATTTCTTTAGGGACAGGGTGTGAAGATCTATGCGTGTGCATGCGAGAGAGAGTGTGTGTGTCTAAGCAAATGCAGATGAGCGACTGAGAGAGCTGCATTATGCATAGCGGCTCACCATTGGCAATAGCCTGGGCTGTCCGCAATACATATTCAAATGCATTTTTGGAACGAGTGAACAAAAAAATATATGTATATATGTATGTATATGTTGTGCAAATGTGCTAGAATGAGCAAGGAGGCTGCGAAAGAAGAAAATGGAAGGCGATTAACAGGGAGAGATGGCGAGAAGGAAGCAAAAACAACCAGAAATGATGAGCAAAGACATTTTTGAGCAGGATTTTTTTCGGTTCGAGGAAGTGGGTGGAGAATAACGCGTCCATCTTGAGAGTTAGACAGATAGATAGGGAAAACGGGCATCATTAATGGAGCGTTTCAGCATTCCCAGCCCTTTCCCTCGTTTGGCATATGGCAACGAGAATGGCAAGGAGCTGCAGGGCTTCGTTAGCCCTCACACGGAAGTCATCTCAGAACAAAGGGAGAAGAAATTGGGTTATCCCATTGCCCTTTCTCTTTTCTCTCCTTAAGACTCTCCTAAATTACTGAACACCTACCCTAAATGTCTCAACAATTGGACTTGGACATATGAAGTCCTTTGACATAGCGGTCAACCATTTTTGCACTTGATGTCTTTCTGTAATGTTTTCTTGCATAGTATCAACAGATATCTTCACTCTAAATTTATTTTCAATGACCACGTTGCTTAGAGTGACCATATGTCCTCTTTTAACTTGGACATGTCCTGGGCGTTATGTCTAAATTGCCTAAAATGTCCAGGTTAAGTGTGGGGTGAGGTTAGGATTAGGCAATTATGTAGTGATTTCAACAATAGAGTGTAATAATTTGGCAGGAGGTGGAAAATGGGCACAACACCAGACATAACAAGTTTGAGTGGTAGCTCAGCCGGCACAGAATTGGACATGCTTGCGATAGTGTTTTTACATCACATTCACTTTTGTTCATACTGAATTGGACTTAGGATGCAGAATCCTTCGGTACAAATCCCGTGAAAAAATGACTCATGAAGAAATAGCTAAAAGATGAGAGGATGAAAAACAAGCAGAACACTTGCAATTACGTTTTTATGTCACATTTGTTTTTGTTTATAATGTCGGATAAGTTTAAGTGTAGTGTAGATGGTACGTTATTTTAAAATGTCAGGGAGCGTTAGAAATATAGCGCCACTCAACGGGCATTTTAAGTTAGAACTCTTGTGACACGTACAAAACCAATGTCACATAAAACATACCATTATGTGCATTCATCTGTTCCTGAGCATAGCATAGCTTAGTCTACGCAAATAGCCGGTTTGAATGGCCAAGGCCTGCCCAAGAGGCCATAGGTAAAGCAACCAATTACATTTCATTTTGTGCTGTGTCATGTTTAGTGGAAATGTCCCCACAATAACAGACCGGTGTGCGAAACTCTTGGACATATATTGAAGATTCTGTACCACTAATTTTAAATATTTCACATGCTTTTAAAAATCCAGTGTTCAGTTGCTCATCATCACAATTGTAAACACGATGGCTTTCTTCTTCTATGAGGGGGATTCACATCATGTCATCTTTGTTTCCAGGCAGAATGCTAAAGAATGTGACACACACATCTCTTGGAAATCGTGTGTAATTTAACCAATCCAATGATAACTTTGAAACTCCTGAAGTGTTTTTCAACTTTGTGTGTCGTATGCATTAGACATTTAGCCAAAGGTCCATGGGCATGACCTCTGAGCCTGAGACTAGTGATAGTCCAGAACAGAGAGGGGGCACACTCCTATTAGCATCCCAATAGTGACACCTGTTGGTGTGGAGGTCAAACTGCAGCTGTCCTGCTCTCAAACTTTTCCTTTCCCCCCTCCCTTACCTCAGACTCCCTCCTGCCACCATCACCCAGACAGTGGGGGCGATATCCCCAGGCTGTCCCTTTTGGATCCACAACCCCTTACCCAGAACCCCACTGTGAGATTATAGATATTGCAATCTTTATTATGGGGGTTTATGCTTTAGGCTATAATCTGCAAAGGCAAAAAGGGGTGGGGGGCAGGGGGACTAACCAGTTGACCTGTTTTTCATCCCATTTCAATACGACCATGACCATATTTCCCAGTGTTGCTGTGTTTTGTTCAGATCTACTGTGAACTGATGTGTTGTCATGCAGGCTTTCCGCTATTGCCTATATTTGTTTTCGCCATGAGCAGGGCGGCATTTGCTGTTGTAGATATATACTGTATATGTGTGTGTGTGTGTGTACCTTGTTTTTGAGACATATCAGGACACAAATTGGTGTAATAACATGGGTATGACATAGGTATTACAAGGAGAGGGTGACTTATGAGGACCCCACTTTTCAAAAGGCTTATAAATCATACAGAATACGTTTTTTTGAGAATGTAAAGATATGCACAGTCTCCTGTGAGGGCTAGGTTTAGGTGTAGGGAAGGTGTAGGGTGATAGCAAATATCGTTTGTACAGTATAAAAACCATTACATCTATGGAATGTCCCCACAATTCACAAAAACAAACATGTGTGTGTGTGTGTGTGTGTGTGTGTGTGTGTGTGTGTGTGTGTGTGTGTGTGTATTTGAAAGAAGCTTTTACAGATTAACGGATGCTTGTTTATGCTTAGTTTTAAGTTGCGTTTTCGTTGAGAGGAGATTGGCGCTGTCTATAGTGTTGAAATGTGTTTAGGGACCATTCAGTCACTGTCCATGGTCCTGAAAAGGGCCTTCGGAATTATATTTGACACAGCTCAGAAACCAGGATAGAGTGCACTCTGCTCTCGTCCCAAATAGCACTTAAGGCTGACGGCAGCCAGGGACTGCTCCATTTTGAGCATGTCAGGAATCTTTGCTGTTTAACTCTAATGCTGGATCCCAGAGGTTCTTTACACAAAAGCATGGGTCAAATAGTTGCTTCAAATCCTAGATTTGTCAGTGCAACTGTGGCAGTACATTGAGAGCTGAACTGTCATACACAGCAAAGCTCAGTCTAGTCCAGTGGCTCTCAGCTATGGGGGGTCTCAGTAAACTTTCAAGGGGCTAAAGCATTCATAAATACTATTATTAATTTAAAATAAATTAATTAAATAGTAATTTAAATAATGAATATATAAATAAATGTTTTTTTTTTAAATAATTTAAGAATTGAAATGCTTGATGCGAAAAATTTATGCCATTATTACATAACCACATCATTTCAATTATATATTGTAATAACAGCCCAAGTTTTCTTAATGTTTCAGCAGAAATGGAAACATCGTAGCTGTGTAGGAAGTCTTTTAAATAATAACCTCGACTGTGGGGGACTTTGGAGTTACAAAGGTAGAAAGCTGCCAGTCTAGACCTTGTTCTAATGTAATTCAGTCTTTCATGCAACGTGTTGTATTTCATTCCCTTACAACCTGTGACTCCTGGTGGCACATTCATTCACTTCAGCCCCCCCGTCTAACCTACCACTCTGCACACTCTAGACCTGGTCCTGTCTGGACTCGTGCCCCCTGGCCTGCACCCACCTCCATAATCTGCCCTCCCCACGGGGCAGAGTTAGAGAGGAAGCGGTAGAGGCCCTCCACCGTGCTGCGATTATCAGGCCAGGAAGGCTCTGTGTGTGTTAAATGTGAAAGGAGATTATATGGATTTAACTCTCTGCGTCTGGCGTACAAATTCCAATCACATAACATATCCCTTCATGTTCGATGGGAATATAAAAAGAGAGGGAGAGAGTGATGGACGGAGAGAGAAAGAATCCAAACCCCCACCTTACCCAGTAAAAGCTTTAGCTCTAATCTCAGCCTTTCAATTCTCTAGCATCACTATTTTCATGTTTTTCATTCAGTGTTTTGCATGTATTAATGTTCAGCATTTTGCATGATTTTTTCTTATTAAAATAAATATTATTATCGTCCTGTTTCTTTAACTATAGCCTATAACTGCCAAAAAGTAAACATAACATTGTTATAGTCACTAAATTGATAGATTACCATCATGAACACACTTCTTGTGTCTTTCCAAACCTATTTAACTTACTGTTTTGTGTTGTACGCAAAAGAAGATATTTTATAGAATGTCCAAGCTGCTCTTTAGCATACAATGAAAGTGAATGGGGACTTTCATTGCATTAAAACAAGCAGAATTTTCATTTTTATATGAACTGTTCCTTTACTGTTCCTCACCCTCATGTTGTTCCAAACCTGTAAGACCTTTGTTTATCTTCGGAACATAAATTAAGATATTTTTGATGAAATCTGAGAGATTTATGACTCTGCATAGACAGCAATGCAACTACCATGTTCAAGGCCCAGAACGGTAGTAAGGACATCGCTAAAATAGTCCATGTGACATCTGTGGTTCAACCGTAGTTTTATGAAGCTACAAGAATACTTTTTGTGCACAAAGAAAACAAAAATAGCAACTTACTTCAGTTTCTTCTCTTTCGTATTAGTGTTTGACTGTTGAACCACAGATGTCACATAGACTATTTTAACAATGTCCTTACTGCTTTTCTGGGCCTTCAACATGATAGTACCATTGCTGTATATGAAGGGTCAGAAAACTCTTGGATTGCATTAAAAATATCTTAATTTGTGTTCTAAAGATGAACAGACATTTAGACATTTAGAATGACACGAGGGTGAGTAAATACTAACTAACACTTTAGTATTCATTGTTATTGTGTATACATTTCATTTATATTTTGTTATATATTATGCTGTCTGTACAGCGCATGTAAGCTTATAGGTACCCCATCGACTTTAATGCCATGGTAGCATGTCACTATTATTCTTTCGAACACAATGAGAATCACAAGAATGGGGGTTAATCCAAGCATTGTTGACATAAACCTGGTGGGGGGCATTAATTAAATGTAATTGCCTTAGAAGAAAATTCTCTTGCTTTGGGCTTGTGTCTCCCTTGGCTCGGAGCCAGAGCTGAGCTAAGCAATTCTCTGAATACAAAAAGATACAGAGCCATCCCACCCGAACCATGTAATCCGTAATAGAGCCTGCAGATAATAGAGATGCCGGAATGGTAAATCGCTAAAACGGCGCCTTTGAAGGACATCATTAGCTACGCTGCTAAATTAACACTCGTGTTAATTTACGCAAACCGCCACTTTTTTCCTCTTTTCTCACAGTAGTCCGGATTTGGTAATACACCAAGAGCGAATGATTGTCTGATCCACATTAGCTGTCAGAGAGGTTTGTAGATACATAGCGGGGGTTCTATGACCTATTTATTCTCCTATCAGATGGCAGCATTCAGCACGGCTCACACCGCACACATATTAGATTAGTGATATTCTTTAATGCCTGCCCTACAACTGTGCTGTTATCGCTGTCATTTGGGTTAAGGTTGGATAAGTTGCTTTAGTAAGGAAGCATCTGCCAAGAACATACATATAAAAAAGATGTGAATGGAGAGTAAAGATTCCTATGGACAAAGTTGGCTTTTGGAAGCCTTACTGATTCCTGCATTTGCTTTGTTTATTTACTTATGTGTTTGCTTTTGTGGAAATTGCAGCATTTTCTGTTTTATAAGGAGTCATTTTAATTTTCTATTCACCTTATTCTTCAATGCACAAGTAAGCCTATGGGCGAGACTTCCAGTTCATTAGCTGCTATAGGAAAATAACAAGAAAAATAACAACATGCAGTAAATGGTAAAACTGTTTGCATTACAAACCAGTGTGCTCATAATTAAGATAATACTTTAAAATAATATGGTCAGACACATCAGTTTGCAATATCAAGCAGCAAAATTAGCTGTTTTGTACAGCTAAAAATAGCTAGATGTGGTAGAGACTGGAGGCCAGACCCATACAATGTACAAATGGCGATGCACGCTCTTACAAGAAAAATAAGGCGGACAGACTTTAGTCAGGGTTTTAATTTTTGATTAAGTACAAATATTTGTTTCATTAGAAATGAAAAATTGAGATTGGATTGTACTGTTGTTTACTGTAAATCCATCCTTCACAGCCTTGTTTACATCTACGTTAAATTCAGTGTGGCATCTAACCTGACTAAGATGCTTAAGAACTTTGGGTTAATTTCCCAAAAGCATAGTAAGCCAACCAAGGTTGCAAATTCTGTCATTAGCAACATAGTTCAATGATTTGGCGTATTCCGAAATTTCAATTAACATCCTTTGGTCAGAAGTATAGATTAATTCAATATCTTTAAGTTTATCAAGAGAATATGAACACAGTTTTTTAAGAGTGTAAATGCATTAATGACAGAACTTGCAACCATAGTTGGCTAACAATGCAGCCGTCAAATGCAAACTCTAAAGGGTGCATACTTTGAAATGATACAGCAATTTTTTTTTTCAAGGCGATTAATTAGTGTTAGTTATTTCTCTACAACTCTACCAAATTGTAACAAATTTGAAGAACCAACAACAGATGATAAAGTTCAAATATGTCAAACTAACTTGTTCCAAATGATGTTTTATTAACAAGGTTCGGGAGGAGCACGATCAGATAATCAACCAATTCGGCACAGGTGTAATTCGTTTACCCAATCATCCTAACCAGTGCAACACGTATATAAACAGACCGCCTTCTTACCTCCGTCCTGTGATAGTTTCTTGGCATCCCTCCTCCACCCCAATTCCCCACTTCTAATCTGTTTTTATCCCATACTAGGGATAGGGGGAGTTCTCTGGGTTCGGCCTGTATTCCGGGCCCGGAGCCCTCCCCCAGGACAGCACGCCAAAATATGCTTTCTACATGCTCAAGCAGATTAGATGTAAGGGCGAACTCGTGAAATAACGAATGTGCAAAAACATAACTGCGGCATTGGGAAACAGTTATGACTAGCTACAGTAGTTATTTTCCTCAACGATTCATCATGCTATGGTAGTTAAGCATCAGTCGTTCCAAATGACAACTTTCCAACAATGTAACTGCGACTTTGGCCAACAAATTTGACTAACTGCAGTAGCTATTTTCTCCAATGATGCACGATAGCTGTTGTGCTGTTCTGTGCTGTAACAGCTAAAGTCTGTCTACACTGGACACGACAAATCGATCATTGAGATTCATTTGAACTTTGCGTCAGTACGTCATATTTAGAATGGTTTGCAGTCGGGAATATATCATACCATGCCGTGCTGCTCCGCATCAAGTGTAGACATCATCATTGATTATAATAGGTTCTATTGTATTTTGTTGTGTTGCTAGCGTCCGATGTAGTCATAGTTTGACACGTAACTACCATAGTATGGTGCATCATTGGAGAAATTTACTACTGTAGATATTCACAACTGTTTCCCAAAGCCACATTTACTTTGACAACCTTTCATCATTTGGAACAAGTTGGTTCAACATATGTGATGTTAATGTCACAACTGACGTCACAACTGTTGCTTAACTACCATGATGGTAGTCATTCGGAACAAGTTCAACATATTTGGTGTTAATCATTCTGAACAAGTTGGTTCAACAAATTTAATGTTGATGTCATGACTGATGCTTAATTACCATAGTATGGTGTTTCGTTGGAGAAATTAACTGCTGTAGCTAGTCAATTGTTTCAAGTCGTAGTTATTTATTTGCACTTCCGTCACTCTGAACAAGTTGGTTCAACAAATTTGATGTTGATGTCACAACTGATGTCACGACTGATGCTTAACTACGGTGTTTTGTTGGAGAAATTAACAGCTGTAGCTAGTCTCAATTGTTTCCTGAAGTCGTAGTTACTTTGTTGCATTTCCGGTTTTCGGAACAAGTTGGTTCAACATATTTGATGTTGACGTCACTACTGACGCTCAACTACCATAGTATGGTGTTTTGTTACAGAAATTACCTGCTGTAGCACAATTGTTTTCTGAAGTCGCAATTACTTTGTCACACGTCCGTCATTCTGAACAAGTTGGCTCAATAAATTTGATGCTGATGTCACAACTGAGGTCACTACTGATGGTTAACTACAATAGTATGGTGTTTCGTTGGAGAAATTAACTGCTGTTGCTAGTCACAATTGTTTCCTGAAGTCGCAGTTACTTTGTTGCACTTCCATCATTCTGAACAAGTTGGTTCAACAAATTTGATGCTGATGTCACAACTGCCATCATGACTGACACTTAACTACCATAGTATGGTGTTTTGTTGTATAAAATAAACTGCTGTAACTGGTCACAATTGTTTCCTAAAGTCGAAGTTACGTTGTCGCACTTCCGTCATTCAGAACAAGTTGGTTCAACAAATTTGATGTTGAGGTCACAACTGACGTCACGACTGATGCTTAACTACCATAGAATGATGCTTTGTTGGAGTTATTAACTAATGTAGGTAGTCGCAGCTGTAGTAGCAGTTACTTTGACATACATTCATTTTTAGAGCAATTAACTTCAACGTATTTGATGTTAATGTCATAACTGATGTCACGACAAATGTAATGACTAATGCTTACCCATAGTATGATGCATCATTGGAGAAATTAACTACTCTTGCTAGTATCAAGTGTTTCCCAAAGTCACAGTTACTTGCATGTCCATTATTTGGAACAAGTTGGTTCAACGTATTTGATGTTGATGTCACAACTGGTATCATGACTGATATTTAACTACCACAGTTTGATAACTCAATCACAACTGTTTCCCAAAGTTGCAGTTACTTTGTCGCACATCCGTCATTCAGAACATGTCGGTTCAGTATATTTGTACTTAGTCTCATATCTATCATTTAAAACACATTGATTCAACATATTTAATGTTGTCCCCACAACTGGTGTCACAACTGATCCTCAACTACCATAGTATGATGCATTGTTGAATAAGGGGCTAAGGGGCATTATAAGCTTAAAATCCAAAGGGGCGGTTTTAAATTTACTGTTACCCACGTCTTTATGGGGCTTATCGCTGTTATAAAATGGTTATTCCATATCCGGTTTCCGGTTTACAGTGTTTCTAGTCAAAGTAGTGTATATTCCAAGCTGTTAATCTAATGGTAAGCCTATTAAAATGTTTTTAAAAAGCACATGGCTCTATAGCGTCATCACTTTGCAATGTCGCAATGACTGTCATTTGTCAGTGGCTTACTCCTCAAAGTTTAGTAAGTGTGTAAATGACACAAAGCTGCCGACGTTAGCTATATTTAAAACAGATGGACACTATTTGAATGGGTTCCTATGGAGACCGGAACAGAAAAGCATCCATTCTGACATTAGAATTTGTTATGGCAGCGCTAATCGTTTACTCAGGAAAAAGGTCTATACGTAAAATAAAGTGCAAATAAAGTGTAATGATATTAATAAAAAACATTTTTCTTCTGCTAAACAATGTTGTTCCTCAGAAACAGTTGTGGTTAAAACAAAGTGGTGGCGGAGCAACACACAAATGTAAACAAAGGTGTCTGTTTGTAGAGTAATTTACAACAGCTTTGAACATGGCTCAACCAATCAGAATCAAGGACCAGAACTATCCGTTTAATAAATGTCAGTCAAAAACTGTTGTGCCTAGCTACAATAGTAACAAGCTGACCTTAGCTTTTCCGTATAGATTGTGCACTTGAAAAATGACAGACAAATAATAAGATAAAAGACTATTTGTGGTTGCATCATCTTCCCAATCCAGTGATTGATTTCTAAATTTGAATTGAGTTGTGCTGACCCAGTGGGAACGTCTCTGGGATAATCCAATCAGAGCATGGGGTGCACTTTACAGACACAAATGTGAGGTGGAAGTTTGCCAGAATGACACACATTGCTTCTTTTATGATTTCAATTGCATTGCATTGGCTCCTTTACCTGTCCAGGTGTTGAGTTGAAGAATGAACTCTTTGGTCACTTCACCACTGACCGTGTTGTCTCTTTTCCAGTGCACAGCGAGGATGTGGTCTCGACGCGGCTGTACTTTGTGAATGCTTCCCTGCAGAGAGTGACCTTCTCCAGCTCAGTGGGGGTGTCCCTGCCCTGTCCTGCGGGTGGCGCCCCCCATGCCGTCCTCCGCTGGTACCTGGCCACCGGCGACGACATCTACGACGTGCCACACATCCGCCACGTTCACGCCAACGGCACGCTGCAGCTCTACCCCTTCTCCCCCTCTGCCTTCAACAGCTTCATTCATGATAATGACTACTTCTGCACTGCCGAGAACCAGGCCGGCAAGATCCGCAGCCCTAGCATCCATGTCAAAGCAGGTGAGACCTGATTCCATCCATGTTTGTCTATCCATCTATTTACTATTTATATGGTGGTGTAGTGCAGTGAATAAAGGTCAGGGTTGGCAACCACTATGTTACTGGTTTGAGTCTTACAAGGAAAAATCCACGGCCAATTCTCACTAGTTGCTTATTAGTATGTTTATTAGTAGTTATAAAGCACATATTAATGCTTTATTCTTTATGACCATATTTTAGATACTCTAATCCTACCACATACCTAAACTTAACAACTGCTTTACTAACTATTAACCCTTTGAGCACTACGGTCCCACATATGGGATTCTAATTTCTGTGCCCCTGGGAGTACGGTCCCACTTATGGGATTTAGAACGTTCGGTGACGTCACGCAGCTGACAAATTCAAACTGCGCTTTGGCGCGATGGCTGGCGCTGAGCCAGAGACGGCGGAGCTCTGCACTTGTCATACAATCACAACTATGCAGTGTTTTTAACCACATAACGCTTATTTTAGGTTTCAGACATTTAAATACACATAAGTACTAGTAAAACGAGACATTAAGAGTTTGTAAAATACACACATAGGTCTATGGAAGCAGCAAATAACCATCTATTCAAATATAATTTGCCGATGTGTTTTATTTCTATCACATACACATAGGCAAAGTAACTAAAAGGTTCACTCTATTCCTCTTCTAGTTCACCAGCCACTTACTTGCATGTATTTCGGGAGAAACGGATGAATGTACGTGATGTAAACGCGGCTGACAGGACTCTCTGAACTGCAGCGCAAACAAACATGGCCGCGCCCATCTCACGTTTCAAATCACCATCCAGATCATTTACATAGGGTTTTAAACGACGAATCATACTAATTCACACATATTTGTGAATCGGAATATTAGATAGTTCATGGCATGGTAAGCAAGTGTGTGAGTATTCTGGATAAAAAAGGAAAAACGAAATTAAAGCGATCTATCTGTCATACAGTGTTATTGTGTCTGTGTTGTGTCACGTGACAAGCATGACGCATCGCCATGGAAACAATAAGGACGAACGTTCTAAAATAACGGTCGCTTAAAAAAAAATCACTCTCGGGGGTCCACTAGAATATTTTAAACTCACCACCGAAAGGGTTAATACGCAGCGGATTAGGAGTTTATTGGGGCAAAATTTGCGACCAAAACTTGGTTAGTCATTATATACAAAACCTTGATTCTGTCAATAGTGGGTAAACAAATCGAATATATTTATATACAATAAAATCTTTTTTTTTGGTTTGGTTTAGTATATACACTACCAAGTGAAATTAATACTTTTATTTTAATAATTTTAATTTCACTAGGGACAGTAAAGACATTTATAACGTCATAACATATTTACATTTTAAATAAATGCAGTTTTCTCATTTTTGTTCATTAAAGAATCCTGAAAAAAAATCACGATTTCCATTGAAATATTAAGCAACTGTTACCATTTGTTACGGTAGCATGCTGGACGAACAAGACTTGAGACAAGATACAAAACAAACAATATATTTAATATAAATCTTCAAGATGAAACAGGCAGGAACACAGAGAACTTCCACACACGTTGTAATAACATTAAGGACCAACAAGAGACTGAAAACAAAGACTGACTTATAAAGGGTGAGAACTGATTACAGACAGGTGAAGGGAATAACACTAACGAGGGCTAAATCAAATTACACAGATCAACAGGGGGAGACAACGGGAGAAACCAATGACAAAACAGACGTGAACATAACATTACGCCCCCTTCCGAATAGGCGCGGCCTCGTGCCGTAGAAAAACAAAACAGACAAAAGGGGCGGAGAACCAAATAAACAGAGTCCATGAGGGAGGGGGCTTCGGCGGAGGACGCAACCCCAGGAGGGGGACCAACACAAAAGTCCAAGTGGCCGACAAGACAGTCCAAGGGGGTGACGACGGTGGGAGGAGCCAGGGAGGACACAGGAGGGACCGGAGCAGGAGAGGCTGAGCCAGACCCAGAGTGCAGCCGTGATGTCGACCCACGGTGGAGCTGACGGAGGGAGGAGCCATGGTGGAGGAGGGGCTGACGACTCCAGGGGGCCGACCGACAGAGGCGGAGCAGCTGGTAGAGGAGCCCAAGGCGGAGATTGAGAGCTGAAGATCCTGGGCGACACAGAGGATCCGGAGGGCCAAGGCGGAACTGGAGGCTCTGGCGACCGAGGCGAAGACGGAGATCCAGAGGTCCGCGGCGGACCTGGAGTGACAGAGGATGGAGGCTGTGCCCGCAGGAGGGAGGAGTCCCTAGGAGCCGGTGGGACGGCGTGACGAGGCGCAGCCGGAGGAGCAGAGTCCTGAAGTGACGTTGGGGTGACGACTGACCAGGGCGGAGCCGGAAAGACGATGGAGCCTGGTGGAGCTGGTGGACCGACGGGCGACGATGTAGACGAGGGTGTTGAGAGCTGTGGTGGAGCCGCAGGTTCGGAGGGCCGAGGCGGAGTTCTGGACTCTGAGGCTGGAGGCGGAGCTGAGGGATCCTCCAGCCTGGACGCCGATGGAAACTGGCAGACCCGCGGCGAGCCCACTGCACAGGTGGTGGGCTGAGGGTGAGCAGAGGGGCTGTCAGGGGACAGTGGTGGCCATTCATATGGAGACATAGGCAGAAGAGGGGGGGTGGGTGGGAAATCCAGACAGGTAGATTGATCATGACAGATAGATAATTCGGTATTGAAGTCTATTAAATCACCAGAATTATCATCCATAGCTTCAGAAAATAAGTCAATTAAGTCCCCAGAGTTATTGTCCATCTCACCCTCAGCGGTGGTGCAGTGGGCAGGGCTCTCCATTGCCCTCACTTGCTCCACATCCACCGTCGCGGATGTAGTGGCCGGCTCTCGCACCTGGTCGGACGTACAGGACTCTGGCTCTGTTGCTCGGGGCTCAGGTTCCTCCTCCGCGATGGGCTCGGGCTCACGCTCCGCTTGTCGGGGTGATGGTGGGCTGGGCTCTGGGTCTTGAGGGGGATTGACGTCCTCCTCGACGATGCCGATAGTCCAAGAAGATTCACAGGACGCCAGCACCCACTCGATGTAATCGGCAATGTCCTCTCGAGGACCCTCCCCGGACAGCCGCACTGTGGTGGCGATGTTTAGTCCAGCATGGTAAAACGTGCACAGGCAGCTGTCTGGGTAGTGCGTGAGTGGTATGAGTTGCACAAAGTCTCTGGTGTCCTCGAGAGAACGGTTCCCCTGCTCCAGGAGAGTGATGAGAATGGCAGGGTTATCCATAAAGAAAAAACAAAACAAACACTGAGAAAAACTAAAAAAAAAAAAAAACGCAGGGGAAAATGCTGTGAACTGTTTCGGTCGGTCCTTCTTTTATGGTAGCGTGCTGGACGAACAAGACGTGAGACGAGACAATAAAACAATAAAAATCAACTTATATATATATATACTTGCCAGCCATAAAACTGTATTTAAAAATAATAATAATCAAATAAATAAATACAAATACAAATACACAAAAACATGTAAAATACAATTTTAATTAAACAAAAATATATTTAATTTTTTTAGTAATTGTCCACATTTAACTTTTTTTCCCCCACTGCATATTGGTAACAGTGCTTGCCTTTGGCATCATGGGGGGGGGGGGGGGGGGGTTAAAAAAAGGTAAAAAAGTGAAGGTGATTTTGGTTATTATATTTTGATGTTCCTCACAGTTTTACAGTGTAAAAAGATCATTTTTAAAGAGTTTAAAAATGATTCTTGACACATTTTGATGTGTATTACATTGTAGGTCCTTATAAATGTTTATTCACTGCTCTTTAATTTGCCCTTAACATTAGTTTTGGACCCTGTGTATATCCTTACTATAATCTGCGCACTTGTACCCTGAAAGACTGCAGTGGCTTTAGTTTGCATCAGCATCTCTTTACAGACCATATTGCTTGGAGAAAAGAGCATAGTCAACGTAGGCACTGTGGCAGAGGGGGGCGCGTGACGTTACAGGTGGAACATGAGTTCTTAGCTTAACATCTGCAGTAACAGCAGAAGTAGCGGCCGCCATATTGCTAACCTAAATAAGAATGTAAGTGCCAAATGGATGTCCCAGTGGCCGGCCTGTTGACCTGGCTGCTTTAAAAAGCAGCGCACAGACGGGCACACGGCGCTACAGACAGTTGGCTGACTGACCCTCCCACTCGGTGCCAAGGTCACTGCTCGTGAGTGGGGCTGGCCGCCCAGCAACAGCGAGGGATATCCATACACCTCCCTACACTCACACACTCACTCTTATGCCAGCCTGCGCAGTGCCAGTGTCCCTCCTGTCTCCCAGTCTCCATCTGTCCTCTAAGCTAGAGTTCCCATCTCACACACACACACACA
>NC_133374.1:30405014-30418265 GCF_049309525.1 Garra rufa
GTTTACGCTCTTCCGACCGCTGTAAAACAACATTCCACAACCAGGTGTAGCGCAATCTGAGTTGAGGCAAAAATAAAACTAGCTAATAGAGGGACGGTTTGAGTTAGTTTATCTTTAGAAATTCAATAAGGTCCCAGACTCTCAGTCAATCAATGACTGAATAAATGATTATTTGTAGACTATGGAGTCCTGAGTGTAATAGGGAGTTCTATTGATTTGTTCTATCGATTCAATTCTCATCTGCATCAGTAAGAAGCTGGTTAGTTAACAGCGGGCAAATATACACAGCCTGTTTTAACTTACTTAAGCGGCTTTCATTTACATATTTTCATACATCAGTTCAACATTGTGGAAGAAAGAAAGAAATATAATGACTGGACTCAACGATTCATGACTTAACCATCAGACAAGGACACTGATTCGCCTCCCTGTGGGTGACACTGGCACCTGGCAGAAACCATTATTAATGACCAAGGAAATTCACCCGCAAGCCAGGCGTTAATTATATATAGAAATAGAGGTAGCGAGTGAAAGCGAGACAGGAGGGGGTGGCCTCGGAGCGCGGTTGCGGGTGATTGCCACGTTTCATGAATTCTTATGATCGGTCTCTTTTCTGATGGGCTGAAAAAGCTGCGTGGTTGAATTGGCCGCGAATCCAATTGCAATACCCACAGAGTTCTCTGAAAACATCCCCCAACTGCGTGATCAAATTTGCGGCGTCATGTTCGTGAATGAGATGCCCTTGCTCTGCGTCTTGCGTTACTTCCCCAAAGATACGAGGGAGAAATTAAAATCCGTAAGTAAATAGATGTTGATGAAAGACACAAAGCAAATTGAGTCCCTGAAATTAAAATGAAATTCAGCGCCTCCTTTAATCTGCTCATGCTCCCCTGTCGCCCTTTACCGTAGGAGGATTTCCTCGCCCGTAAATAACATCTTCGTACCCCGTTCGCTTTGTGTGCTCTTCTTGTCTATTGATTTTTTTTTGTCCGGGTTCCGGTTGTCAGGTGCAGAGAGGGTCCCTTTAGCGGGGGCAAATGTTTCTGACAGCTCCAGAGGCTGTGCGGCGTCGTCCACTCACCGCCGTCTGCATGCATTGCCAGGGTGATTTATAAAAAGGCCACTTCCTGAACTCTTGAACACCTCTTGATTCAGATTCAGTCTCCGTCTCAAAATACAGTAATATACGTTAAATAAATTGATGCATTTGTGAATCCAAAAACATCAGGCCTTTTAATATCGCTGTTAGATGAAAAATAAAATAAAATAAATTATTAAATAAATTTTTAAATTCAAAATGTAATTTAATTAAATTTAATTATATAAATTTAATTAACCTCTGTTTTTCTTCTGCCTCATCATGAACAGTGTTCAGGGAACCTTACACGGTTCGCGTGGCGGACCAAAGGTCCATGCGGGGCAACGTGGCCGTCTTCAAGTGCCTCATCCCCTCTGCTGTGCAGGAGTACGTCAGTGTGGTGTCCTGGGAGAAGGACACTGTCTCCATCGTCCCAGGTAAGACATACCTTGCATGGTTGGGCTCCTAAAGTAACAACAGATTTGAAATCTGTTATGTTTTCATTCATTTTGTATGTGCAGTAGATCCTAAATCTGTAAAGGAAGCCTTTTTGCACTTGCAGTTTGCAGTTTATTTACTTTATTTATTTATGTCATTTAAAGGACGGGAAGGTCATTCTGGTTTCAAAGTGTGGAAAACAACTGGTGTTTTTTGGAAGTCCAAACAGAATCCGGTCAGCATGAGTAAACATTGTTACAAACAGATTTTATCATATTTAAATCTATTCTGCACAAGTTTGCCCCACAATTCAGCATGGAAAATGCTAAATCCCATATGGTTATAAATATGTTTTACGGTGTATAATTTAATGCCTTATAGGTTGGTGACCCTCTTACTGGCAGCATAAGGAAAAAGGTTTTTTGACTATACAATTACAATTTACGATTGCGTTTTTTCATTGAACATTCATTTGAGGTTTTAAAATGAAAATGAAAGCCCTTCTTCTTGATTTTAAATTTACCCTAATATTCTCATTATGGTCCTAATTCATTTTGGCCTTTTTCGAAATCTCTTGTTGTGTCTGGATGGAGTGGAAACAGAAAAATAGGACAATTCAACAAAATGGAGCTAAATCAAGACATGTAATGCCTTGTACGGATGATTCTCACTCATTCCAAGTATTGTCTAATGTTGTATGCGTGCAGCATTACACAAAGATTTTCATGGGGGTAATGTCCAGGGAGGTTTGTCTGAGAAGGACTAACATGGTTTCAAATTCAGCCTAAATTAAGGTATGACTCAGTACGCATAACTAGATTGGGACCAGATGTTGGTTCATAGTTTTTGACAAACATATTTCATGTAAATCACAGGGAAAAAATAGTTTGATCTTTTATGTTTCATAATGGTGTACGTAACATATCTAATCGTGTTTGGATTTGTGCCTCTAATACAGTGTTATTGTTGTATAATGTATCATTATAATTAAATTAATAGTTTATTTTTATATTTTAGTTTTTGTTTTAATCTTAGTAGTGCTGAAAATCCTTTATGTAATTTGGTGTTCACAGTCATAAATAGGGTTGCAAAAGGGTGAAATATTTCTGGTAAGTTTCCGTAAACTTTCCAAAAATCCCTGGAAGATTCCAAAATATCCTGGGATGTTTCCGAAATTTACTGGAAATTTTCCACCTTTTTTCAATCCTAGTCATAAATGACCCACCTTATAAACATTGCACAATGTTCTCGCATTATACTATATTATCACCAAATCTTCATTTTTTATTATTATTATTATTTATTTTTTTTTTAGGAACTGCTTGAACAGGTTTATCATTTATCTGAGTGTATACATTTGTTTAATGGGGGGAAAAAGCACTGCTGGTGGACAATTTTTTCAAAACCTGTGCAAACTGAAACAAAACAAGCTGATAAAAAATGTAATCCGATATTTGATAATAATATAGCATAACTAGAAATTGATGACAAAAATCACCCAAAAATGTGTGAAAAAAAAAATAAAAAATGAAAATCCTGTCAATAATAACCCTCATGTCATTCCAAACCCTCGAAACACAAATTAAGAGCTTTCTGACTCTGCATAATGGTGCTCTCATGAATGCACAGTGGATACTGATGCGCAAGAGAAGAAATTATTGAATAAAGTTGTGATTTTTGTTTTCTTTGTGCACAAAAAATATTCTTGTAGCTTAATAAAATTAAGGTTTAAACACAGATGTCATATGGTATATTTTAACAATGTCCTTACTACCTTTCTGGGCCATGAACATTTCAGTTGTGTTGCTGTCTGCAGGGTCAGAAAGCTCTCGAATTTAATCAGAAATATCTTAATTTGTGTTCTTACAGTTTTGGAATGACATGAGGTGAGTAATTAACCCCCAAAGACAGAGACAGTGGCCGGTGGCTAAAATAACTATTGTTCTCAAATGTTTAATAACTTTTGAACTACCAATTCAATTTGAATGCTTTAGTCTCGTAATGCACAGAGCCTACTCTTTTCAGTGATATCACATTTGTCTCATTTGGATATTCAGAGTCTCCGTAGTGAGCGTGATTACGTCATCAGATTTCCTCAGCACTGATTCGTCAGATGAAACCAATGCATTTCGGTTCTCTCAGAGCCCTCTGAGCCAAACAGGAACGATTGTTGATGCCCCACCCCTGTGCCCAGATTGGTTCAAACTGTAATCTATTTAACCAATAGGTTTTAACCAATAGGTTTTGGTCTTTTGAACCACCAATTAGCAAGTTTCTTTGGAAATCTGAACAAACGCAAGGTGAAAGTAAAGTGCGTCTTGCATACATGAAAACAAACGCAAAATAACACGTTTGCATGACAGCATTCTTCAAAAAAGCACAGAAATACTCACGACAGAGCCCTTTGACATAACACAAACCAAAAACAAGGATGAAACAGCAGTACATATTGGATAAAGCACTGGAATTTAGGTTTTCGCGCCACTAGGCAATGTCCCGGTAAAATAAATTCTGACGCAGACTACAGCCAGCAGATCGATTTTTTTGGTTGTTATATTACGTAACTAATTCTCATATAGTTTGTAAAGATTATTTGCACTATTTTTTCTGTTGCACTCTGTATATTTCTCTCTCATTTTGTGTGTAGTTTGTGAATAATTTGGACCGTTTATATTTTTGTTGCACAAGACAATTTGTGCAATTGTTTTCACTAATTCCTACACTATTTGTGTTTATTGTTCATACTCAGATTAAGAATATATTTATCTAAAAAGTATTTTTTTTTACTGTGTTTTGCTATTATATAACACGTTTTTAGACAGGTCTATATTGTCAATAAACTAAATAGGCCTGTTTTTAACTGAAAAGCCCCTATAATAATATTGTAATATATGCTATATCTTGCTTGGGGAATGTTATGTATAGACAAAATTTTATTTGGAAGTGTAAAACACATAAATACAAATTTCTAAAGAAAAAAAATCTAACTTCAGGAGTTTTTGTTTAAGTACACAGTAAAAAAAAAACAACATCCAATTGTTGCTAGCGTTTTTCTAAAATTCTGGAAGTTCACTCATTTTTAGAGAAAACAAAAAGAAAATTGTAATTTTTAAATTAGCTAGGCATAAAGTTAAAGTTCTTATTTTTATAATGATATATGACAATTGATGATGACTGCTAGAATAGGTCTGAGAAAAAAAAAAAATGTACAGGTGCCTCAGGTGTCCCAAAAATGTTCTAGGTCTTTAAGAGTTAATGACAGAATTTTCATTTTTGGGTGAACTGCCCCTTTAATTGGACAACAAAGTGTATCATAACCCTGAAAACTTCTTCCTTTTAGAGGGCTCAACACTTAATCAGGGTGTTCAGACCTCCCCAGTAACTCCCGCCCTGTATATGTGTGTTTGTTTGTGTGATAAATCCAGTCTGGTAGTGGACAAATGCTTTTCCACTTTATCAAATTCCCTCTAAAGGCAGCAAAATGATTCTGCCAAGAGTGCTTTGTGTGTGCGTTCAAACAAGATAGCAGTTTTCTTGAGTAGCGGACTTCCTAGCTCAAGTGGCGGAGTGTGTGTGTGTGTGTGTACATTTGTGTGAACCCTGGCCTTGTAGTTGATTGGAAAATCAATAGGTGCTGCTTACACCGGCCAAGTCAGATGGAATCAGTGACTAGAGTCTCTCTCTTTCTCTCTTTGCTCAGTTCATCTTTCTCAATGGAGGTGTGCGTCTCCCTGCCCTTCACACCGGAGCGCTCATTGATCCGCTTTAGCCGCTGTGTCAATGTGTATCAGTATAAGGGGTCCAGAGGTTTCCAGCAAGTATCGATTGATTACATGCTTGGATTCCCCTCTCTCTTGTCATAGATGTGAACTTGTGAGTGGTCATCCACACGATATGGGGGATTGTGGGAAAACTTGTGGTGACGCATATGTTTGTGTGATTCCAGGTCAGCGCTTTTGTTGTTTGCTTCTCTCTCTGTTGTGTAGCATTGTTGTGGCTGACCGTGACTTCCAGCTTAATTGATTAACCAGTCGCTTTAATGGATTAACAGAAGGTCACACTTCCAGCTCTAGCAAACTGACTCTGACACTCTTTGCTTAAAGATTACCCAGCACATCAATCGAGCTAAAAAAATTCAAATGATCTGCTTCAGCATGAGCAAAGCTAACCCTCTGGTTTATCTTGATAAATATAATAGACTTTAATTATGTTGTGGAATAAAGGAAGGCTGCTTAAAAGGATTTTTTTACAATGTAATGGAAGTGAATGGTGACTAGTGTTGCCAAGCTCAAAAATCATATAAAAAAACCCATCATAAAAGTGAAATATATATATATGAAGTGTACACTATATTCAGAACTTCTGAATGCATATGAAAGGATACAAGCCAAAAACCTAAAACAGAAAGTGTTATTTAATGAAAATCTTAACGTTATTGACATCATTGAGAATTAGATGAATGGGAGGATTGCAATTTTTATAATTAAAATTATTATTAATAATAATAATAATAATAATAATAATTATTATTATTATTATTATTATTATTATTATTATCATCATTAAATATTGTATTCATTAATTAAATCAATAATGATTAATAAGAAATGTATTAATATATGAAATTGTATTACATTATAATCATTCAAGTTTACATATTTTATTAAAATTTGATTTATAATACATATTAGATTACAATTATTGATACCATTCAAAAGTTTGGGTTATTATTATTATTATTATTATTATTATTATTATTATTATTATTATTATTATTATTATTATTATAGAATGTAGTTTTTAAATAAATTGATACTTTTATTGAACAAAAGGGGCAGTGAAGTCCCTAAATTTATTTATGAATTCTGTTCTTTTGAGCTTTATTTTATGAAAGAATTCTGAAATAAATACATAAACGTAGCACAACAGTTTTCAACATTAATAATAATAATAATAATAATAATAATAATAATAATAATTATTATTATTATTATTAGTAGTAGTAGTAGTAGTAGTAGTAGTAGTAGTAGTATTATTTATAAATTATATAAATTATTATTTATATTATTACATTTTAATCATCCATGTTTCTACATATTTGATTATAATTATTGTTACCATTTAAAAGTTTGGGGTTAGTAGAATGTATTTATTTATTTATTTATTTATTTATTTATTTATCATTTTTAAAGAAATTAATACTTTTATTAAACAAAAGTGACAGTAAAGTTCTTTTTTTTCATTGTTATAAAATATTTATATTAATTATGTGAGCTTTCCTTTTGAGGATCATGAAATAAATAAATAAATGTAGCACAACTGTATTAATAATAACAACAACAACAATAATAATAATAATAATAATAATAATAATAATAATAATAATAATAATTATTATTATTATTATTATTATTATTATTATTATTATTATTATTATTATTATTATTATTATTTTATTTATTACTTAAATCAATAATAATCAATAATGAAGTTATTATTGTTCAAAATTGTTTGATTTTTTTATTATTTTTCAATCATCCAAATTTATACATATTTGATTATAATTATTGTTACCATTTAAGAGTTTTGGGTTAGTAAAATGTATTTATTTATTTACTTATTTAAGAAATCAATACTTTTATTGAACAAAAGTGACAGTGACATTTTTTTTTCATTGTTACAAAATATTTATATGAATTCTGTTATTTTGAGGATCCTGAAATAAACAAATAAATGTAGCACAACTGATTTTAACATTATTAATATTATAAATAATAATTAATGTTTCTCGACCAGCAAATTAGCATATTTGAATGATTTTTGAAGGATCATGTGACACCAAAGATGGGAGTAATGATGCTGAAAATTAAGCTTTGCCTTCACAGAAATAAATTACATTTTAAAATACATTAAAATAGAAAACAGTTATTTTAAATTATAAAAAAAAAAATTAATATTTATTTTATTTTTGATCAAATTAACACAACCTTGGTGAGCAGAAGGCCATCTTACCATCCCCAAACTACTGAACAGTACAAATTTAACCTGTTATAAGAATTTGAGAAACCTAAACCTGACATGAACCCCAATAGGTTCAGATCAGGAACTAGAGCTTTCAATAAAATATGTTACCATGGCAAATACCTAAAAGAAAGAGAAACTGGTAATTTGACGGTAGTACTTTTTTATTAATGGTGTAATAGCGGTAGGGTTCACTTGTATGCGTAGGAGGGCCGGAGAGAGTGTGTGTATGTGTGTGAAGCAGTAAGCTGATTTCTGCTGTGTGACTCATGTTTAAGATGGCAAGATGTGTAAGAGGATCAGAGAGAGCGGTGAGGAGTTAGAGCAGGATTTGCAGGTTCAATTACACTGCCTGTCATTAGTCTACTCTTGTTTTAGCTGGGAATTAAAAAAAAAAAAACTTACACCAGGCCAACATGCAGATTTTCCTCACCACCGTCTCAGTTTGCCCCACTGACTTCTATTGTTCCTAAATAAAGCCAACTATTATTATTACAGACTAACCTTAAACTAAACTCTGACCTTAGATGTGAACTCATTCTTGTATTATAATTTTGAGCTGCAGCTGCCACAGAAATTACACACTTTGCTTTTGACTCTAAAATACAGCTGGCATTTATAAATGTGGGGAGAAATCAGAACAGATTTGGAGAAATTTATCATTACACCAATTGCTTACCAATGGATCCTCTGCAGTGAATGGGTGCCATCAGAATGAGTCCAAACAGCTAATAAAAACATCACACATAACCCACATTTTAACTTCAAACCATTGCTTTTGGCTAAGATATAGAGTCCTCTGTTCATAATATTGCTTCCTTTAGTGAAAACGTCATCTTGCCTGCATCAGGAGAGAAATATGCATAGATCAAGCACTGTTTACAAGCAAACATGGTCCAAAACCATTATGTCAGTGGGTTTTGATGTGAGAGGACAACAGAGGATGGACGTTTTTACTACACTCTTAAATGTAAAGGTGCTTTAAAAGGTTCTGCCATAGAAGTACTGTTTTTGGTTCCAAAAAGAACCATTCAGTCAAAGGTTCTTTAAAGAACCATCTCTTTCTTACCTTTTTTTATAATTTGAAGAACCTTCTTTCGCTACAAAGAACCTTTTGTGAAACGGAAAGGTTCTTCAGATATTAAAGGTTCTTTAAGGAACCATTTAGACAAAAAAGGTTCTTCTATGGCATTGTGAAGCACCTTTATTTTTAACAGTGTAGAAGAAGCATTATAATGGATTATGGACTTATATTTTGGTCAAAACACACTTTTCCCTTTACAAGATGTTAATTGATTATTTTGTGGATTATTGTGATGTTTTTATCAGCTGTTTGGACTCTCATTCTGACGGCACCCATTCACTGCAGAGGATCCATTGGTGAGCAAATAATGTAGGGTCACATTTCTCTAAAACTCTTTCAATCAAGAAACAAACTTATCGATATTTTAGATGGTTTGAGGGTCAATAAAATGTTAGCAAATTTTTATTTGTGGGTGCACTGTTCCTTTAAGTAAAATTTTCTTAGCTAGACTGGTTGATCTTGGGGTCTCCCTCCACTTTAGCCCCTTTTTGAAAGTGTCATTCAGCCATTTTGCTATTTCCCATTGATGACACTGGGATGAGGTTCATAACATCCAGGCAATTCCTGTGTGAATTTAATGAAATGCAAAAAAGATGGAGGGATGCTAAATTATTGATCTGAAATGGAAAAGAAATAAAGAAATAAGCACGTCAGCATGTGCGATGTGGGATCATTATGCTGATAGGACTATTTATATGAAGGGCGAGGAAAAACTGCATCTTGTTTGCAGTAAATCTCAAATAGTGGTGCAGTTTGTGAGTGTGAGTGTTGATGTGTGTGGCTATAGTTCCGAATCAGCTTGACACTTCAAGGAAAATGAAGCAAAACTGGAATAATCTTCTTGTTTTTTAGTGATAAAATATATTTTAGCTGTAAAAGCCCACGCTCTTATTCCATTGTTAGCAGGATGAGCCCACTCAATATACCTTTTCTTTACAATCCAGTAAAAGACACACTGCTGATCTGTAATAATCAAGCTCTCCACTTCCAGTCGCCCCTTTGTCCCCATTTTCTTGTCCTCTGTTAGTTTAGCATCACTGGTGTATTCCAGCAGCAGATATTTTTGCACTATATTAACATACATACACTATTAAACTCCATGAGTGACAGAAAGTGGCCGCGCTGCTGCTCTCTCAAGTGTCAATATTTGACTACCTGATAAGTCCAAGACTGTAGCACTTGGATACATATACACAAACTGGGAGAGAATAACTAATCAGGTGAAGAAAAGGTGAACATTTTAAGATCAACGCTTGAATGTAATGAAAGTAAATGAGGAATGGCTCTGTCATTAAAGTGGATCCTCTGCAGTGAATGGTGCCATCAGGATGAGAATGACAGTTCAAACAGCTTATAAACACATCCTGGCGCCATTAAAGGTCCGTATAGACAAATTTGTTTGCTGCGCAAACATTGTGGAGGGAAACAGGTCAAATCCATGGACTACCTGATCTTATGATCAAAACTCATCTGTGGGAATTTTTTCGCAAGACGTGAAATATGTACCAATACGTACATATCACTGCAGTTTCCAAAAGAAATGAACACTAGAAGTGGTAAAAACCAAGCACTTGTAATCGTTTTTGTACACAGTTATGATTACAGCTCCATATGTTTTGCTTTCTGAACGTAACAAGCTTGCCCGGTAGCTCAGCCGGCACAGAATTGGATTTAGCATGCGGAATGCTTGGGTACAAATCCTGTAAGTCACGAAAGAGCTGAAGTTTGAAAAACCAGCTAAAGCGGCATTGCGATTGCGTTTTTACGTCACATTCGCTTTTTGTTCATACTATCTGGTATTAACACTTGTATGTTAATTTTAAGAATGTCACATAGCATTAGAGTTATAGCGCCACTCAACGGACTGCAGTGACACATAAAAAAAAAAACAAGTCACATAAAACGTACCATATGTACGTTCATCTGTTCCAAGGAAAAAACAAACAAACTCTCTTTTAGCGCCACTCAGTGGACAAACGTACATGGCGGTATGTATTCCACATCTTGCGAAAAGGTTCCCACATTTGTCATCATGAGATCAGGTTGTCCATGGAATAAGAGAACAAAAAAAGTTTTCCCTTTGGATGTCAGAATCAGAATGCAAATCATTTTTATAACATACTGCCGTCAAAGACGCCATTTAAAGTTAAACACAGTCATTTGAATAGACAGACCATGGATGAGACCTGCTATGATTATTTTACTTTTAAAACATAAATTTGATTTAAACTTCATAATATTTACATATGCAGTCCTACAGTTACAGATTGAAATATTTAAACCTTTAATATTTTGCATAACATTTACATATTTTACATCAGAATTCTGACTATTTTTCTCGCAAATGCAAGTTTATATGTCCAAGTTCAGAGTTTATATATCAGATACAATATCGGAATTGCGAGAATAAAGCTAGAATTTTGAAATATGAACTCAAATGTACTTTTATTTCTTCTTTTATTCCATGGTTTCCATAGACTGCTTCTTGAAAACTGTCATTTTCTGTCACCCACAAAAACGTCTTCACTGTTTGCGAACACTGAGATTCTGAAATCATATGATAGCTTTTTATGAGAAACAGACTGAATTTTGAACTGTTACTCACTGATAATCTAACCAGATCATTAAATCAGTGATTTGAACTTGAAAATGAATCTTTCAAATAATTTTGTGAACTGGATCAGCAGGATTTTTACTACAATTTTACAAATCTATCATCAGTTAATCACCCTCATGTTGTTCTAAACCCAGAAGACTTGGATTAAACCACACATTTCGTATGGATTACTTAAAAAAAAAAACAAATATGAATATTTTGGAAGCAAGTTTTGGTTGTGAGGGACAGAAATCTCTCAGGTTTCATGAAATATGTAATGATTTGTGTTTCGAAGATGAACAAAAGACTTATAGGCTTAGTACAACATCAGCGTGAGTAAATGACAAACTGGTCTCATGACAAAAACGTACCTCTGGGAACTTTTTTCGCAAGGTGCAAAATACGTACCGCCATGTACGTTTCATGATATATTCAACGTGAGTTACGTTTCATGTGACGTTGGTTTTGTATGTGTCACCGTAGTTCTGATTTGAAATGTCCGTTGAGTGGTGCTAGAACTCCAATGTCGTTTTAAAATAATGTACCATCTGCATAGTATGAACAAAAGTGAAAATTATCTTGTTTGTCGATCTTCCATCTTTCAGCTCTTTCGACGTTAGTCATGTTTTTGACGGCATTCATACCCAAAGTTTCCACATCTTTGTTATGCCCAGAAAGCGAAACATATGGGGTTATGGCTACACTGTAAAATGTTATTACCAGTTTCAACTTAAAAACTGGTAAAAGCAGCTGCCTTACAATTTTACATTAAATCAACTTAAGTCATTTCAACTTACAAGTTAAATCAACTCATTTTTATTGTAATAAGTTAAAATGACTTGTAGTTTTAAGCTGATTTAACTTAAAATTTTAAAGCAGCTGCTGAACTTTTTTAAGGTTTTTAAGTTGAATCTGGTGAAAACTTTTTACAGTGTAGAAAGGATACAGCTGCTGCCGGAAACTAACAATAATTTACATTTTCTACCGATTAGATTGTGTTTCATTAATGTCTACACCTACCCCAACCACTAAATTTAAACCTACCCCTTACAATAATGCAAAAACAGTAATTATTGAGCTGTAATCATAATTTAGTACGAAAGCGAGTACAAGTGCTCACTGTTTTACCACCTCTAGTGTTCATTTCTGTTGGAAACTGCAGTTATATGTACTTATTGGTACGTATTTTGCATCTTGCGAAAAAGTTCCCAGAGGTACGTTTTCGTCATGAGACCAGGTAGGTAAATAATGATAGCATTTTTATCTTTATGTGAAGTGTCCCTTTAAATTTTTGCCTTGTCTTCACAGATGATATTATATGACTTTTCAAGACTTGGAATATAGTATATAAGTGTTGTATGAACTACTTTATGAACTACTTATTCACTTTTATTAAATATTGAAAAGAGTAGTTTGGATATTCTTCAGAAATGCACCTTGTGTCTTCCTTGGAAGAAAGACAATCATGTAGGTTTAGGACAACAAACAAGATTTTTGGTTGAACTATCGCCTTAAAGTGTTCCTTTTAGCCATTGGTGTCAGTTTGTCTGGAAAAGTGTGAAATGTATGCACCAGTGTGTGTGTGTGTGCAAGTTTTTATCAGGCAGTTTTGTTCAGATCGTTCTCCTCCTCTTCTGTAAGCCCAAAACAGTGTGAGTTTTATCTTATCTCCATGGCAACGAGTATAAAACGACGATCGGAAAGAGGAAGGTGTGAGGATGCATCGCAGTGTGATTTTTTTTTTTTTTTATTAGCGTACCACCACGGCGCCACACACATATACAGTCCAGTGCTTTCACAGTTATGCGCATGCCACAAACACATTCCGAATGGCTGACAGATTTCCTGCTGAGAGGGGCATAAACTCCAACCTGGACAGACTTCCCTGAACCAAACACTTCTGCAGAGAAAGCTCAAAGGAAAAACACTGAATGAGAGAGCAGATTTAGAGGAGGAAGTGAGTAGATCCGTGTTCAGGTTATTTTTGAACAAGCGAAAGTGGACTGTGTCTGTTAGAGAAGTTAAGATGCTTCT
>NC_133374.1:30421265-30478915 GCF_049309525.1 Garra rufa
TAGATAGATAGATAGATAGATAGATAGATAGATAGATAGATAGATAGATAGATAGATAGATAGATAGATAGATGGTGTGAAAGCGATAGAAAGAAGGAGCGACAGAGAGATAGGAAGCCAGGAGAGGAAGGAGTGCAGTGCGAGAGGAGAATTTCAATGGCACTCCAATCATCCAGCCAGGCTCGTTAGCCCAGGGAACATTTGCATAGAGCCTCAGTGAATTCATTTGGCGCTACCCAGAGAAGATGGCTTCCTCTCTACGCGCTTAGTTATGCAGCAAACCCCACACTGCGCCATCCGCATGCGCGCATGTGCCGGCATGTTTGTCATCCGTTATGTATGTTTATGGATAACATTTCCTTGAATCTCTAAGATCTTCAAGCTGGATCCAAAAACAGAGCTTTTTTTTCATAGCAGCGAAAACATAAAGGCAAATGTATGGACTGAAACGATTCCTGCTTGACCAACAGTACTAATTAGTCTCTAATGAGGACCCCAGCCTTGATGTTAACCTGGTTTAGTGTGTGTGGCTGAATGTGTGTCAGTCCAGTTCATGCTCTGGAAGGGTGTGGGCTGCCTAAATGTGGCAGTGGAGATGTCATGCATAATTAGAAATGCGGGGGATGTGTTATTTGAATTATTTTAAGGGTCCCAGAACAGAGATTAATGCTGTTTGACTGCAATAATGATGACTTAGTGATATGATATGTGCGAGTAAGATCTGGAACTGACATTGGCAAGGACTGACAGATTTTGCCTTGAGTTACAAAATGATTTGATGAAATTCTTGAAAGTCTTTTGAAGGACATCACTTGTCATTGTTTTGAATTTGATTCAGGTGTTATTGTGGTTGTGCCGTTGTACTGAATATCAGCACGGCTGTGCATTGGCCATAGGCATGAGAACGCATAGTGAGAGCTGCCTCTCTCTCTATGTGTTTCTAGAGGTATGATTGAGTACTGGTGGGGGAGATGGCTTCTCAATGCGTCATTAATGGCTAATCAATGGCCTCTGTGTTATATAGTGAGCATCCTGGGACTCCCACAAGTCTTTAATCTGGACATCATTTCACTGGCCTCCCAGAATGCCTCCACACACACACACTTACGCATTTACAGCAGATCAATGTTTCCGAGAAAAGTGGAGTCAGTATCTGTAATGCATTTTGCACTTGCTTTATAGCTGCATAATTCGTAATTTGTGCATTGTTGCTTTCTAAAGTGGTGTTCACACTGACAGCTCTCTGCAGCGACAGCCAGAACTCATTCATTTTCGATGAGAGAGCGACAGCGCCCGTCGGCGACCCGATCTGGGAGTGTACTGCGATGTGACTAAAGTTGTGAAGCTTAATTTTATGCAAATGAGCTCCAACGCAAAATGACGACCAACAGCGGTATTGAAGATACTCTATCTCCTGTGAGATGCTGTAGTAGTTCGGTGTTAGTAAGACAATGAAAAAAGTGAGACAATGTTAATGTTACATTGAGTAATTTTATTGTCCTGTGTGATTTGTGTCTGCCCACATACAGCAATAATGCAGGGAAAACTGTATTAATAATCATTGGAGTTATGGAAGGGTTTGATTCATGCATTGATAATTGTTCATTTTGTTCGTGGTATAATGCATTATGCACTCATGCAATTTGCATACACACATTTTCTTTTGCACAATTGTTAATGTTTAGCCAAAGAAAACTCATTTATTGTCAACTTAATTTTATAGGCAGTATATCTGAGTTGTGATCTTTCATAGTATAGGCTCATTGGAAAATTCACAATTCACTGTAGTTTGCAGCCAAAATAAACGGGCTGTCAAACGATTAACCATGATTAATCACTTCCAAAATAAATGTTTATGTTTACATACTATATGTGTGTATACTGTGTATAATTATTATGTATATATTAATACACACACACACACATACATGTATATATTAAGGAATAATGTTAGCTTTATATATAAAATATCTATATTTATAATCTAAATTATATACAAGTATATATGTGACCCTGGACCACAAAACCATTCTTAAGTCGCTGGGGTATATTTGTAGCAATAGACAAAAATACTTTGTATGGGTCAAAATTATTGATTTTTCTTTTATGCCAAAAATCATTAGGATTTTATGTAAAGATCATGTTCCATGAAGATTTTTTTGTAAAATACCTACTGTAAATATATCAAAATGTAATTTTTGATTAGTTATATGCATTGTTAAGAACTTAATTTGGACAACTTTAAAGGTGATTTTCTCAGTATTTAGATTTTTTTGCACCCTCAGATTCCAGATTTTCAATAGATGTATCTCGGCCAAATATTGTCCTATCCTGACAAACCATACATCAATATAAAGCTTATGTATTGAGCTTTCATATAATGTATACATCTCAGTTTTGTAAAATTTAACCCTATGACTGGTTTTGTAGTCCAGGGTCATATATATATATATATATATATATATTATATATATATATATATATATATATATATATATATATATATACATACAGTACACACTCATATACTATGTAACCATTTTTATTTTGGATATGATTAATCATGATTAATCTTTTTCCTTTTCACACAGATTGTTATTACAACGGTTGGTTATTGATTAATAATGACTTATTTTAATGTCACTCCTTCTGCAATAATGTGTTACAACTTCAAAACACTGACATAGGTTCATTGGAAATATGTTTATACCTTATATACATTTCTGAAAAAAATGTACCTATATGTACAAATCACTGCAGTCTCCAGTTGAAATTAACACCAGAGGCAGTAAAACTCTGACAACTTGTATTCCTTTTCACACAAAGTATGATGTACACAAAGAGTTTTGATTAATAAAACCTCATTGTCAATCAATTACTTACACAATATTATATTATGGCTTCAAAACAATTGTAACATCTTGCGCAATTTGAAAACTGATACTTATAAGCATTGTCATCCCATAGCTTCATATGCATGGGTTTTCTAATTCAGTAGGTTTGCTCGGTAGCTCATGCCAATACAAACCCTGTAAAACTATGGATCAGCTCCATATGGCTTTTCTGACTTAGTAAACTTGCTCAGTAGCTCACCTAGTACAAGTTGCACTTGTGATGTGGAGCGCTCAAGTCCTAACCTTAACCCTAACCCTAGCCCTAACCCTAATCCTTAGCCATGAAACCAAGTCATAGTCAAAGCTAAGTCATAATTAAAAAATCTTAAAGACTGCAATGGCATGATTGCATCAGTTAGGTTTAGTGTAGGGTTTAAAGTTTTCAAATGCAAGCATTACAATTTTTACACAACTCACCAGGCATTTCATTTCAGAACAGCCACGATATGTACAATTAATGTAAAAAAAATTTTGCAAGATGTTTCAGATAAAACTAAGTCGTTTTACTGACACTTAGAAAGTGTTGCAAAGCGTGCATCAAGCGATGTAAAATCCTTCTGCTGAAATGTCACCACAGGAATGTTTTTTTTTTTTTTTTTCAGTGAGCCTGGTTTAGATTTTCAAAAGCTATGGCTAGTTGCGCAGTCATATGATAAAACTGCTGTCAGTGTGAATGGGACATAAGACCTTGACAATCACTCTATCAACACTTAAGAGGGGTTTTTTATAAAGCTTATTTTATTTTCTATGCTGGGGTCCGATAGGTTGCAGCGCAGCTTCGTATCTGTTTGAGAAGAGTGTCTTCTAACCTGCTTCCCTCTGAGCATAGTTATTTATGAGTTAAGAGCGTGTTTGTGTGTGAGTGAATATGTGTTTGTACCTCTTCTCTTGACTTCCACCTCCTCAGGCTCTCCTTTCCCTCCACTCGATATTCATCCTTTGTTTCTCTCTCTTCAGAGCATTTCAGGCGCACCTGACCCCCCTCTTCCGCTCAGGATCGTTATTTCTCTCCTCCTGCTCATCTAACTAGCTTCCCCATCCATCTCCTCTCTCTCATCTCTTCTGTATCCCCTCTCTTTGCTCCATGCCCCTGCTGAAGTGTCAGGTAGTATGCATTTCTGTTGCTCTCTGCCCAGTTATAGTCCGACGGCTTTGGTCCAGTACCCACGCTTTGCACTGCCTTGGGCTTGTAATGCTTTTTTTTTTCTCCTTTCCTTTTGTCTTTTAAAATTTTGTGAAGACAAGTTTTTGGAAAACATACTTTGACTGTACGTTGAATCTCGACAGCTAACTTGTGGAGTTGTTTTCCTGGTTGTTACGTGTTGTTTTGTGCTCATACTGTGGCGGTGTACCTCAGGGCTCCATCTTTGGCCCTATTTATTTCTCTTCCACTTACACTCACAAAAAAGTTGCCCGTGTCTATTTTTACTCTCGAACGACTGAAGTTGTCCAGTTTTTAGTTAATGTTCAAGAAAATGCCATAATAGTCCACATGAATCCATAATCTATTGACCTTTTTTATTTATTTTTATTTTTATTTTTTTATTTATTCTAACAAAATTTAATTATTCCAAAGAAATATATTTTAATCTTTCATCATTTTTTTTTCTCTTGTTGAATATACAATTTCACTTTATAAATGTAACTTTCGAAGTGCAATAGGTTGTGAAATCTGCTTATTACTGACCTTAATCCTGGGCATGTTTAAATTTCAATTTTAAATTTCATCTAAAACCTGACCATGCACAAGATTCTCAAATGGAGGTATCCTAAAATGCTTGGAGGTCACCTAGAGGTCATTGAGCTGTCCAAAGAGGTTTAGAAAGCTCATCACAATGGCCTTTAAGACACCTGTTTAACTGAAAATGTCTTCAATCACTGATACAATATCTCAGTGTTTTGAAACATGTCAACAGCGTGTAGCTGTCTTTTTTTAGCTGTCTCCTTGGCTAGAGAAATTATAAGGGAAAACAGAGAAGGGAGGGAATGTTTCTGAGCCTGAAGCTGACTAAGAATCCCAGAAGACAGAGAGGAAGAGAAGGAAAGAGAGAACGGAGGGAGGAGGGGTGGAGAAAAGAGAAGAGCAGGCATGTAATTTGAATCTCATATACATTTCAGTTGAAAACCAGCCTAGCCTTGATACAAACTCTCTAGAGACCACCCCAAACCCCCTCCACCTCCTCAAACGCATACACGCACACACAAACACATCTCCTCTGCAGTCACCATACCTTTAATACAAGGCCTGGGGCATCAGACCATGACCACTTGCCATGCACAACAAACACACAAAACATACACAAATACACACGCTGACTGGTACACAGATAGTCTTTCTGCGTGCATTGGAACAGATTGTTCTTGATGCTTTTGCTGAACAGCTGAACGCTCACAGTCTTGCTAGCGTGAAGCAAGAGTCGAATGCTGAAACATGCAAGATGCATGAGTATGTTTACACATATGCGCATGCACATGCGCTATTGTTCTCTTTTAGGCTGACACCTCCTAACTAGTATCACACAGTTTGTCATCAGTCCACCAGGAAGTACAAGGTGCAATGAGCAATTTAGAGGACAAATCAATCAGTGGATTTGCAAAAATTTTGGTTTATCTATTATACATTGTTATTATACATTTATTACACTTTTTTTTCTCTAAGTTACATTTGTTAAATATGCATTTTTAAAATGAATAGATTTGTTTATTTATTTGCTTATTTACTTAATTGCTTACAGATACTAACCCTACTACATTTGTACCGCAAAATCAGTCTTAAAGGAGAAGTTCACTTCTAGCACAAAAATGCACAGATAAGTTTCATGTCTTTCTTCCTTCAGTCGTAAAGAATTGTGTTCTTTTGAGGCAAACATTTCAGGATTTTTTTGCATATAGTAGACTTTAAAGGAGTAGTTCACTTTTAGAACAAGAATTTACAGATAATGTTCTCACCCCCTTGTCACCCAAGATGTTCATGTCTTTCTTTCTTCAGTCGTAAAGAAATTGTGTTTTTTGAGGAAAACATTTCAGGATTTCTCTCCATATAATGGACTTCTATGGTGCCCCCCAGTTTGAACTTCCAAAATGCAGTTAAAATGCAGCTTCAAAGGGCTCTAAATGATCCCAGCCGAGGAAAAAGGGTCTTATCTAGCAAAATGATCGGTTATTGTCTAAAAACATTATAACTTATATACTTTTTAATCTCAAATGCTCGTCTTGCATTTGAGGTTAAAAAGTATATAAATTGTATTTTTTTTTTTTTTAAATAACCCAACATTTTGCTAGATAAGACCCTTTTTTCCGCTGTGATCATTTAGAGCCCTTTGAAGCTACATTTTCGAAGTTCAAACTCGGGGGCACCATAGAAGTCCATTATATAGAGAGAAATCCTGAAATGTTTTACTCAAAAAACATAATTTCCTTACGACTGAAGAAAGAAAGACATGAACATCTTGGATGACAAGGGGCTGAGTACATTATCTGTAATTTTTTGTTCTGAAAGTGAACTACTCCTTTAACAGTGCCTGTGAGTTTGAACTTCCAAAATGTAGTTTGAATGCAGCTTCAAAGGGCTCTAAATGATCCCAGACGAGGAAGAAGGGTCTTATCTAGCAAAATTAATGATACTTTCTAACCTCAAATGCTCATCTTGTCTAGCTCTGTGTGAACTCTGTGCATTCTGGGTCAATACAGTTAGGGTATGTCGAAAAACTCCCATCTCATTTTCTCTTCCAACTTCAAAATCGCTCTACATCGATGCAGAAGCACCGACCCAGTGTTTACAAAGTGAACATGCGAGGAGGGACAAACGCCCTTTACAAAAAAAAAAAAAAAAAAAAGTAAAATAGCGATGTAGGGCGATTTTGAGGTTGGAGGAGAAAATCGGATGGCAGTTTTTTGAAATTCCCTAACTGTCATGAACTGGAATAGACAGAGTTCACACAGAGCTAGACAAGATGAGCATTTGTGGTTAAAAAGTATATAAA
Organism: Garra rufa; assembly: GCF_049309525.1. Taxonomy (NCBI): domain Eukaryota; kingdom Metazoa; phylum Chordata; class Actinopteri; order Cypriniformes; family Cyprinidae; genus Garra; species Garra rufa. The sequence goes on from NC_133374.1 coordinate 30,428,143, forward strand.
TTGTATTTTTTTTTTTTTTTTTTAGAAATTAACTGATTGTTTCACTAGATAAAACCCTTCTTCCTTGGCTGGGATTGTTTCGAGCCCTTTGAAGCTGCATTTAAACTGCATTTTGGAAGTTCAAATTCGCAGGCACCGTAGAAGTCCAAATTTCTGAAATTTGTTCCTCAAAAAACATGATTTCTTTACGACTGAAGAAAGAAACAAATGAACATCTTAGATGATAAGGGGGTGAGTAAATTATCTGTAAATGTTCGTTCTGGAAGTCAACTTTTCCTAAGTATTACAGGTATATTTGTAGCAATAGCCAAAAATACATTGTATGGGTCAAAATTATCAGTTTTTCTTTTATGCCAAAAATCATTAGGATATTAAATAAAAATCATGTTCCATGAAGATATTTTGTACATTTCCTACTGTAGATATATCAAAACTTAATTGTTGATCAGTAATATGCATGGCTAAAAACTTCATTTGGACAACTTTAAAAGACAAAAGTTTATATTGTTATATTGATTATCTCAATATTTAGAATTTTTTTCTCAGCCAAATATTTTCCTATCCTAACAAACTATTAATCAATGGAAAGCTTATTTATTTAGCTTTCAAATTATGTATAAAAATAAATAAATTAATAATAATTGACCCTTTTAACTGGGTTTGTGGTCCAGGGTTGCATTTGTGAAATAAGCAGTATGTACTTTTACAATAGAATGGCTGCTTGAAACTTCCACCCTTCATTTATTATTTCTTTTCTATTGTCCATTCTATATATATCAGTAGTTTGTGTTTGTCTCATTCTCTCACTCTTCCTGCAGAGCATAATCCTCTTCTACCTCTCCTCTTCTTCTTTCACCTGGTGACCTTCTCCGTCTTTCTCTCCATTTCTCTGTTTATTCAGTTGCACCCACCTCAGTTTTTTTTGAATGCCCATGTATTTTTTTTTCTTTAGACACTGTGTGCTTTCTGTCTCTCTCTCCCTCTTGTTCTCTGATAGACAAGAGCTTGCCTTGTTTATTTGAGAGGAAAACAGACTCGCATTCATCAGCTCCTTGTATCTCTTTCTCTCCCTCTTCCCTCCGCTCCTGTCTGTCTTTTTGAGACCCTCTCTAGCTGAGGTTATGTTTATTATGTTCCTGTCCCTCTCTGTATCTTTATGAGATCATAGCACATGGCATTTGTTTGTGATTGACATCCACAGCAGATCTATTTAATATCTCAGTCGTTTCTCCTAGACAATAATGAGATTAAATAGAGAAACTTTTGTCTTGCTTCCTCAGCGCAAACACCTCCTGAGGTAGTAATCATACCTATTTCTGCTGTAGAGTTTTAGAAGTGATCTCAGACTGTGCTCAGATCTGCCAAGATTGCGTCTGCGGTTGAACATGAGAGATTGTAATATAAACTCAAACATTTCTCATTTTGTGATGATATTGTAGTTACAGTGTGTTAATTTATTAGCGTTAATGTGTTTAAAATCATCTCATTTTTGTTTTCCCCCCTCATAAACCACAATTGAGATGCAATTGAGATGAAATTTTCAATCTCTCAAGTGTCCATTTTCTAAAAATTTCCCCTCAATAAATACATAAATCCAAAATGTCTCTGTGCTCAGATTTGTCAAGAGTCAGCAGTCCTCATTTTCTTGGATTTTGTCCTACAGCAGTTTCAGAAGTGATCTCAAAAATGACTCAGACTTTGCTCAGATTTTCTAGAAATCAGAGATCTCATTTCTCATTAAAGGAGAAGTTCACTGTTGTTCATGTCTTTCAGTCGTAAAGAAATTATGTTTTTTTAAGGGAAAACATTTCAGAATTTCTGTCCATACACTGTAAAAAAAAAGTAATTTAAACCTAAAAATGTAAGTGTTTGTGCTGCCTTAAAATTTTAAGTTTAGTCAACATGAAATGTTAAGTTGTAGTACATGAAAATGTGAATATTTTAGTTGAGTAAACTTAACATTTTAAGGTGGCATGAACACTTACTTTTTTTAAGTTGAAACAACTTTTTTAAAGTATTTTTTTAGTGTATAGTGAACTTCTATGGTGCCCCCGAGTTTGAACTTCCAAAATGCAGTTTAAATGCAGCTTCAAAGGGCTCTAAACGATCCCAGCCGAGAAAGAAGGGTCTTATCTAGCGAAATGATAATTTTCTAAAAAACTGAGAATTGTTTTATACTTTTTAATATTAATTGCTCGTCTTGTCTAGCTCTGCATCAACTTATTCCGGTTCACGATAGTTAGGGTAGGTAAAAACTCCCATCTCATATTTTTCTCTAACTTCAAAATCATCCTACATTGCTGTTTTACCCTTTTTTTTTTTTTTGTAAAGGGTGTTTGATCTTTACACATTCACTTTGTAAACATTTGGTCGGTACTTCTGCAGCGATGTAGGATGATTTCAAGTTGGAGGAGAAAATTAGATGAGAGTTTTTCAACATACCCTAACTATCTTGAACCGGAATACACAGAATTGACGCAAAGCTAGACAAGATGAGCATTTGAGGTTAAACAGTATATAAATTGTCTCTCGGCTGGGATAGTTTTGAGCCCCTTGAAGCTGCATTTAAACTGCATTTTGGAAGTTCAAATTCGAGAGCACCATAGAAGTCCACTAAATGGAGAGAAATCCATATTTTTCTCAAAACAACTAAAGAAAAAAGGCATGAACATCTTGGATGACAAGGAGGTGAGTAAATGATCTGTAAATCTTTGTTCTGGAAGTGAACTTCTCCTTTAAGCGTCCCATTACAAATTATCTGAGATACACTGCCTATATTTAATATTCACAATTGCTTCTCCTAGATGAGATATTGAGACCTTCTCAAGTCTCCAAATTCTAAGACTTTTACTCTGAGACCTCAGAAATCTCATATGTCTCCTATAGAATTTGACATGAGTTCTCAACAGTGTCTGAATCTGCGTTCAAATTTGTCAACAATCAAAGACGTGCAGAGGTGTAAGTGTATATTTATCTAGTAGAGTGCGTGTTCTGTTCTCACGACGTCTTGCTGTTTCATTTCCTGACCTGACCCGTGTCTGCTCACTCATGTGAATCACTGGCTCCCTTTCGCTTTCCTGTATCTTTCCATCGATCCCTCTCTTTCTCTTCGTTTCAGCTTGGGAATGAGTTTTATTGATGTGACAAGAGTTTGGCGGCATGCTTGGAGCTCCTTCGGTTTCACCTCCCACTGATTTCCCCCTCTCCATCTCTCCACCATCCATCCATCCCTTCTGTCTTTCTCATCCACCCATCTTCCTTTCTCCACCCCTCTGGCCTGTTCCAGCGCTCCATGTGAAGGAGGGTGTGTGTGTGTGGTCTACGTCAGCCATGGCTTCAATTACAATTCATCTCCATTAACCTAATTTGGGTCTTTTGTGGGAGCGTGTTGATGTTGTGTGTGAGTCTAGATTCTGCAGCTCCAGTCTTTCTGGTTGCTTTGTAGCCCATTTGAATTTACATTTACTGTAGTGTCTCTAAGCGAAAGGGAAACAAGGTGAAAGGAGAGGGAGAGTGAAAGAGAGATGTGGGCAATGGGGTAAAAACAGCCCTAGGTTCTGCCAGATGGCGGACTAACTGCCCCCCACTCCCCCTCATCCGCACCACATGCACTTTTTTTGTTCTTTCCATCAAAATGGGCAGAGGGAAACTGGATGTATATTACGCACACAGGTAAGGACAACACAAAACCGATTTTAGACTGCTTTGCTGAGTCAGTGTGTTCTTACATAAATGGGTGGCGCATTTAAAGGGACAGTTCACCCAAAAATTTAAATTCTGTTGTTATTTATGCACACTCGTGTAGTTGCAAGCCTGTTTGACTGACTTTCTTCTGTGGAACACAAATGGAGATGTTTTGAAAAATGTCCAAGCTGCTTTTTTCCATACTATAAGAAACATTACATGCTTTCAAGCTCCAAAAAAGACACCATAAACAGCTTTTTGTTTATATAAAGCCTTTATAAAACAGGGCCATAATTGTTAAATGGTTAGTTAACTGACCCCCATGTCATCCAAGATGTTTATGTCTTTCTTCAGTCAAAAAGAAATAATTTTTTTTTTTCCATATACTGGACTTCAATGGAGATTACCGGGGTGGAAGGTCCAAATCGCAGTTTCAAAGCAGCTTCAAATAAATAAAATACAAATGTATATACTTTTTTAACCACAATTGCTCGTCTTGCACTAGCTTGACTTCACGCATTACATAGTCACGTTGGAAAGGTCACGCATGATGTAGGCGAAAGTCTACTTTCCTCAAGTAAATCTGTAGTTTATCACTCACTACATTCCAAAGCATAATGTCATACTCTTTACTGCACTACATTTTATAAATGAAAGTTGTGGTTTGTTTTATCTTTAATACTAAAGAACATTAAACATTTAGTACTTTCTTGGAGGGTGTTTTTTTGCCATTGAAACTGCAATTTGGACCTTTGATTTCCTATTGAAGTCCACTATATGGACACAAATCTGGAATGTTTTCCTCAAAAAAAATGTATTTCTTTTCAACTCAAGAAAGGCATGAACAAATAGGGTGGCATGTAGTATATTATCAGTTTTTTTTTTTTTTATTATGTAAGTAAACTTGTCCTTTAATGACATATTTAGATTTCCAAATAATATAACTAAATAACTTAGAGACTATAGAATATATAGAATAGATAACTATAGAAATAATATACTTAAACAAAATGTACTTAAAGGAACAGTCCACTTTTTTTGGATATAGGCTCATTCTCCAACTCCCCCCGAGTTAATAAGTTGAGTTTTACCATTTTGAAATCCATTCAGCCGTTCTCCTGTTCTGGCAATATCACTTTTAGCATAGCTTAGCATAGATCATTGAATTCTATTAGACCGTAATAATACAGCCAAATATAGCCGAAGCAGGCCGAGTAATATCACGCAGCACCTGAAATTAGATCCAGCTAGGTTAGCATTTGCACACTGCTTCGGCCATGTTACGGCAGCAAACTTCCTTGACTATTACGCCGGAATGGGGGTGTAGTTCCTAATCTTATCGGCCTAGAAAATCGCAGCTTTACATTTTCCGCCGGTATTAGTACACGATATAACTACAGAAGAGTCACGTTTTAATAGGAAAAAAAATTAAACTCGTTGGACATTTTTGAACGCAATGGTATTGGTCTAATAGGATTCAATGATCTATGCTAAGCTATGCTAAAAGGGATATCGTCAGAACAGGAAAACGGCTGAATGGATTTCAAAATGGTAAAACTCAACGTATTAACTCGGGGGGAGTTGGAGAATGAGCCTATTTCCAAAAAAAGTGAAGTGTTCCTTTAAGTGTGAACTAAATTCAGGTATTTAAATGCAAGTTAATTGCAATTAAATGGTAATGTGTTATAGTTTTAATTTGTAGAAAATGCAATGAGCTGAACATTAGAGTGCTTTTTTAAATACTAAAATATAACTTAAATACATCTAATTTCATAACTGTATGATAATGAAGTCATTTGCATGTGCTTTGATGTTAGTCAACAAAATAAGTGTACTTAAAACGTAATAGTTAAATAATAAAAATGTACTTTAAACTAAACTTTAAAGGAATAGTTCCCTCAAAAATGAACTTCTGTTATTAATTACTCACCCTCATGTTGTTCCAAACCAGTAAGACCTTCATTCATTTTCAGAACACAAGTTAAGATACTTTTGACAAACTCTGAGGAGACCTTGAAAGTGTCAGTTGCGTTGCTGTCTACACAGGGTCAGAAAGCTGAAGTGTGTTTAGAAACAGTCATAAAAGAATACTTTCTTTAAGTACACATTATTTCATTAATTTTATGTTATATGCAAGTATTTTTTTAACATATGCTTTTAGCATTTGAAGTACTGTATATTACAAGTGCAAATTCAATACAATTAAGTGCACTTCACTTTCACAAAGCTTAATAAAGTATGTTTCAAAGTCATCAAAGCTTATTGAAACTTTCCACATTGCAACACACAAGAAGGCACTTGATGTCATTAGAATCAGATCTGATGCAACTTGATTTTGATTTTTCAAAAAGATTTTTAGTGAATAACATTTTCAGTCTGTTTTAACAAAAAGCTATTAAATGGCTTCAGATGAGGTTTAAAAGAGAGACGATCGATGATGATTGATATTAAATCATTTTTAATGCACATATCTAAAGTTTTGACTTTTGCATGAGCAGTTTTTCTTTCAGTAGCAAAGCATTATTTCAGAAACAGCTGAGATCATTAAAACCTCCAGTGTATTAATGCAAAGCTTAGCACTGCAAACAGTCAGATCTGAATAACCCAGTTTTATTTTAAGACTAACAGCAGCCACATCACACATATGGACCGGGTGCCATAGCAACTCTGACAGTATGTTGGGATGTCTGCGCAGATATGTGTCGTATGTGTGTGGCAGAGTTGTGTTTGTCCCGTTTGTGTGCTTGGATCACTTTGTCTACTTTTGATATTGATTTGTGGGTTTGTTTTGGAGGTAGGGCGGCAGGGTTGTGTCATGTCTCATGCTCAGATTAGTAATCCGTTCGCGATATGACATCTTTCTGATAGCATATCTGCCATTAAAATCAATAATCCTCTCACGGGGCCAACCCTGCGGCCAGTGCGCTAATGCATTGAGAAACACGCACACAAACAGACTAATAAACATGTCACATTGATATTTACATAATCTTGCGTCGATATTTACATATGGACAAACACGGTGCTTGTTGAAAGTATGAAAAAAGCTTTGTGTCAGGCGCACATTAGCATCTCTCTCTCTCTTCGGAGGTGTTTAGTAAGGGTCTGTGTTTTAAGCCGTTCTCTTGCCCTCTTTTTTTCATGTTGCGTAAAGGTTAAACCTGATGTGACCCATAACCCAGACAGCCAGAACGCGGCTTTGTCTGACTAAATGAGTGTGTGTGTGTGTGTGTGTGTGTGTGTGTGTGCCTGGCTCTCCATCTCAACCCTGCCATCCCAATCATTCAAATGAACACCTAGGAAATTGGAATTGATTTGGCCCCTTTGTGTGTGCGTATGTGTGTCCAGGGCCCTTAAACAGAATAGATTGTCACCCTTATGGAGAAAAACGCACATTTGAACCATTTTTGGATTCATAGTGAAGACTTTTGATTGACATTTATTGTTTTTTATACTGAACTAATGATATTTTCTATCTGCTGCTTTTTAAACCAACCTTCTCACCATTGGTTGGTTAGTCAATTGGAGGTTTTACTGTCCTTGTGGGGACATTTGGTTGCCTCAACGTCAGTAAAACCTGACACACGCACAGTTTGTAGTGAGCTTGTAACTGGAGCGTCAACGTGTAATGCCAGGGAGATTAAATGTATGTTTTTTTCCGCTCTTGATAAGTCAACAGCGCGTACCAGCGCTCAGCTAATAGGAAGACTGCTTGTACACACGCACCGTGTTGCCAAGCAGACGCTGCCGACTCTAACGCTGGCATGCAAGTGTGTTTGTGTACGTGCATAAATACGAGGGCCGCTAACGATTCCGCATATCCCGTGCCGTAATGCCACATCTGGGACCTGTGTTAATCTATAGAAAAAATGCTATTTAGATTAAAAAATGGAGTGAATGGTGGGATCAAGAATAGACAAGTGAAGACGTTATAGCGAAAAGCTAGGGTAAATGGAAGCAGAGGAAGTATGGGCCACCAAATGCATGTTTAAATTTTGAGCAGGCACTTAGGGGGACAGCACAGAAATGCATATTTCTGGAAAGACACGGAAAAACAGCTTTAAGTGTGCACGTGCTGCCAGGGCAGCAGTTTTTAATGGGAGCGTGTGAGGTGTGCAGAGGAGAGGAGAGGAGTGAGAGAGGAAGAGGAAGAGAGGGGAGAATGGAAGCCTTAATGGATTCATTTTTGCTTCACTAATTTTAGGGCCTTTTAACAGCATGTGCCTTCTCCCCTTTCTCTGCCTCCCTCTCTCTCCTTTTCTCTGCATCTCCAGTTAATTTAATGAAGAGTCGCCCGATTGCTTTTAGCATTAATATTCCAATATGGAGTGGTGTAAATAATAAATGCTTCTCTCTCTCTTTCTCTCTCTCGCTCGCTCGCTCGTTCGCTCTCCCTCTCGCTCATGGATGATGTTGAGTCCCATCTGTTGTGTCTTTGGTGCTACTGACTGAGCACTCCCTCTGGATAGAGAGAAAGAGAGAGAGAAATAGAAAATAGACACATAGCAACAGTATGGCTGAAATGGAAAGGTGTGTCTTTTAGCAAATCTGTTGGCGTTTTGGCTTTGTGATGTTCATTGTCAGGATACCAAGAACAACCAAGAACATGTGCTGACGAATTATACAAAGACTTCCAGGGGTCGAATTTTTAAAGGTGAACAACAGCTCACAAAGCTCTTGTGAAACAGAAAGGTTCTTCAGATGTTAAAGGTTCTTTATGGAACCATTTAGACAAAAAAGGTTCTTCTATGGCATCGTGAAGCACCTTTATTTTTAAAAGTGGCCATCCAATGTACATGAGTGTTTCTTCATTAAAACAAGTTTACATCACTTGCTTACCAATGGATCCTCTGCAGTGAATGGTTGCCGTCAGAATGAGAATCCAAACATCACATAAAAACATCACGACAATCCAAGTAATCTACAGTAAATTCCAGTCCATCAATGAATGTCTTGCGAAGTGAAAAACTGTGTGTTTGTAAGAAATAAATCATCATTAAGGTGTTTCAACTTCAAACTGTCACTTCTGGCCTAAATATGAGCTTTCTTCCAGTGAAAATGTCCATCCTCTGTTGTCCTTTTACATCAAAATCCGTCAACATGTTTGTTTATAACTGTTTTGGACTGTTTTCACTTGTAAACGAAACTCTGGGCATATCCCTTACGGAAATTAGCCATTTTACTACAAATAAAACCAAAAAAAAAAAAACATGTTTACTATAGTTAAACCATGCTACACTCTTAAAAATAAAGGTGCTTTAAAAGGTTCTTCACAGTGATGCCATAGAAGAACCAGTTTTGGATTAACAAAGAACCATTTAGTCAAAGAACCATCTCTTTCTTACCGTTTTATGATCGGAAGAACCTTCTTTCACCACAAAAAAGCTTATTCAGATGTTAAAGTTTCTTTATAGAAACAATTTAGACAAAAAAGGTTCTTCTATGGCATTGTGAAGCACCTTTATTTTTAAGTGTAAGAGTGTAACTACAAATTAGCCATGGTTTTCTACACTAACTATAGTTTAACCTGTAGAAGCAAACTCATGTACATCTTAGATGGCCTGAGGGCGAGTACAACTTCAAAAAAACATATTTGTTCTTGAAAATTTGAGCTATGAAACAATTTCTTTAAAAATTTTGTATTTTTATGTTTATATATGTAATACATATATGTAATCTACATATAACGTGTATATATAATGACTGAGAAAAGCAAAGAGGGAGATCTCTGCTTGTGTCCACAGACTGTTTCATTAAAGCTAGAGGGCCCTTGCAAAATTGTAATGAGTTCAGCTAATTAATTTAGACCATGTCAACAGATGGCTAAAGCCACATGGCTGCCGCAAACGAAAGGTTCTCTCTCCCTCTGCCCATCTTTACCATACACACAAACACACACCTAGCAAACATGATCATCCTCCATTTTGTCACTGATATAAAGATCTGTAAGTATAGTTACTAATAAGTGAAGCTATGTTCACTTGTATGCAAAAGTTTACCTAGCTTTAGGCCCTATTTTATATTAGGGTTGGCTTTAAGTACTATGTACTTACATTTAAATTAATCATTTGATACAATGCGCTTACTGTGTACATACATGTTTTTTTTATATTGTGCTTATATTAAAAAATGCATGTAATTATATCTGTAATTACTTTTGTAATTACACTGTTGACCTATTCCTTATACCTTAACCCACCCTTAAACCTACCCATACACCAAACATGTCCCTAACTTAAACCTGTTTTCCATCTCAATAGCAGCAGTGTCTCTGTTTTGTTTTTTTTTCTACATAAGGGACATATTCTACATGTGTTTTGGCTATAATTTAGGGCTTTTCAAAATGATTTGTTGTTATATAATTAGGTTTACATAGCAACAATAAAAGTTTTTGTTACGTCCCCTTTTAGGTAAACATGTGTGTGCGTAATAGAGAGTGTCAGTTTCAGGCAGAAAGCCTGATCGATCTCCTTTCCTTTGCTCTGCTCCTGTGGAATCAGAATGGGCCCAGAGCAGACCCCTGGGGTACGCCTGCGTGTTCTCAGCCTATTAAACAATTATACACACACATGGGGCACTCACCTCAATCCTGACTCACACTTACACACTAACACTCTCGTTTCCCCTCCTTAACCTCACCCCAAAGCCCAAAGTATACTTCAGTTTTGACGTGAATGCTTAGCGTGTACATACAGCCGAACGCATATACTTTCAAGGTATGCTTCATTTTTCAGCATCTGCACTATTTCTTTCCATAAGTTATTAGCGATAAAAAAATTTCTTTGCACTAGTTCAAAGGTGCCATAGAATGGAAAACTGTGTTTACCTTGGCATAGTTGAATAATAACAGTTCTGTACATGGACATGACATACTGTGAGTCTCAAACACCATCGTTTCCTCCTTCTTATTTAAATCTAGTGTTTGCAAAAGACCACTGAAAAATAGGCCAATCCTAACATAACAGCGACTATTACGCGACCGTTAATAGTTACGCGCCCAACATTTGCATAGCCCAATCATCAGAAGTTCTGCAGCTAGGCTATTGTGGAAAAACAAAGCGAAGACAATAGCGAGGATGGCAGATCACGGAAATAAATGTTATTTTCCTGGTTGTGCAGGAGATGTTAAGTGCAGGGATGGTTGGTGTCTGTAACTTACTCAGAAAGGCAAGGAAAACAAATAAGACAATTTAATAAAATAAGGCAAGCCGCTGAAGGGACATGGTTAGCGTACTGCTAGCGCTAGCCTGTTATATTGAAGTACACAAGATTTCACTTACCACATAAACAGAGAGCTGGAGAGATGACTGCGGGGATGATGGTGAATGATTTACAGATCCAGAGCATCACTAACAAGCATCTAAACTTATGTGGTAAGTACTGCTGCTGCAGTATAACGTTACACAGAGCACATGCGATCACAAAAGTGAAAATACAATGATCGTAAATTCTAAACGGCAGTTTCAATAAATTGCATATTAATAGCGGCTCGAGCTCCCTGATTAAATATATATTTTCCTCTATGTGCGAACTACTGAAATAAGCCGCTCTGTGAAACAGCCAATCAGAGCAGAGCTCATCATTATTATTCAGGAACCTTCCAAATAAGGTAATAACAGACCATGTCATTCTAGGGGCAAATCCTAGGGTTGTAAATGGACCTGTAAAACCGTTTCTGGAGAATTTTTGCCCTTTCCTATGCCATATACCTTCTATGTAGATATCAGAGAACAATTTAAAATATTGTATCAGTGCATTCTATGGAGCATTGGAGCATTTACAATGACCCCCTATGGGTCAGGTCAAAAATTGCTTCAAGATGCAACCATAGTACACTTTCAGCTGCTGGAATTGAGTTAAGCACACTAAACGAAAAAGTCTTGTTCTTTCTCGTGCACTCAAGAGGAGAAACGTTCTCAGAACTTTGGCAAGGTTCTCTCAAAATCGTTATTTATACATTATTCTTGGACTGTTTTTTTTTATATCACTTTTGCATTTGTTAACACTATCGGTACACTGTAAAAAGTTTTCACCAGATTCAACCTAAAAACCTAAGTTCAGCAGCTGCCTTAACATTTTAAGTTAAATCATCTTAAAACTACAAGACATTTTAACGTATTACAATAAAAATGAGTTGATTTAACTTGTGAGTTGAAATGACTTAAGTTGATTTAACTTAAAATTGTAAGGCAGCTGATAAACTTAAGTTTTTAAGTTGAAACTGGTGAAAACTTTTTACAGTGTAGGTTTAGGCTTGGGTTTGGTGTAGGGGATATTTCAGAAACAATAGAGCATTAACCTTTAGCGACACTACCTGGATATGGATACCATGGACAGCCACAATACGTACCCTAAAGCAACACAATAGAAATGGAGCAAATGTAATAAACACATGCCACAGTCACGTATTGAACGTGTATTTGAAACGCTTTGAAACTGTAGTGAAACGTCCAGTAAGGTTTGTAATTACAGTATTGCAGAAATGTATTTAGAGGCATGTATTTTCATCTGCCAAGGTTGGTCTTATCTGTTTCTGTTTCAGCTTTAAAACAGTGGTCTGGGACAGTGAACAAACAAACTAAATAGTACAAAAAAGTGCAAGCTGAGTATGCACATAGTGAAATTTACATCACTCACTATGTACTTATACCACAGCAGACATGTAAAAAAAAAAGACATACTTTAAGTTTTATATTGCTCAGAAGATTTAAGTTGCTTGTCCGTGGGTTTAGAGCACATAAAGCCATTTAATGTAAGAGCAGGAACGGATATTTGTAACTTTTGCTTTTAGTTATTTTTATCTTTGCAATTATGAACACTGGTTTATAGCACAAATAGTTTAACAGCTTATTGCACTTTGTTATTCTTCTAGTTACCTGTCTATAGCAGATAATGAAATTCACAGAAAGTACCATACTTATGTTTTGCAAAATAAAGTATATATGGGGATTATAAAATTTCTCCCTGACTTTAAAAGTCCTCTTTTCTCATGAGAAACAAGGGGTTAAGAGAAAGAGAGAATAAGTGAAAGGAAGTACCAGAGTGGTTTCAGCAGGTGTGTGTTTTGGGGGCATCTCTGAGAGTGTGTAGAGTGTGGTGAGCATAGACAATCTGTCAAGGACAGGTTGGGTTGAGGGGGGTGTGTGGGTTTTAAAGAAAACGACAGAAACAGAACCCAAGCGAGAGAGATAGTCCACATTAATGGCTACATTTGTCTGCACGCGTGTGCGGTCATGTAAACACAGCCACGACAGAGAATTGTTCCATTCTTCCACTTAACCTTCCTACTCCCTCCCACCCCAACCCCTCTTTCGCTCTGTCTCTCCTCGTACGGCCTCTCCACTTGTGCCGCCACAGCCATTTCACAGTTAGTTTTGGTCTGGGTATGCGAACACAAGCCGCCCATTAAAGATTAAATGTTAAGGGACAGTACATTCAATGCTGCCCCCCTCCCTTCTGGTGTCTGAAAGAGGTTGCAGTACTCTAAAAAGGGGTGTGCTAGTTTTAAGCGACATTAGTCATTCTGCAAAGATCTGACGAATCAGTGTTTACAATGACCCCCTATGGGTCAGGTCTGTTTTGTACTTTCTCATGCACTTAAGAGGAGAAACGTTTTCAGAACTTTGGCAAGGTTCTATCAAAATTGTTATTTATACATCATTATTGGACTGTTTTATTTCGGAAACATTTTTAGTTGGATATTCATCATTTTTTTATTTTATTTTTTTTTATTATACTACTTTACTATTATGCTTGCATGTTCCTTTAGCTCCCTGGGGTCGACGGTATCGCTGGCGAGACAAGCTTACTTTTTTTAAGATCAGTGCAAAAGACACTAAAAATACTTCACAACTTAAAGGAGAAGTTCATTTCCAGAACAAAAATTTACAGATAATTTACTCACCCCCTTGTCATCCAAGATGTTCATGTCTTTCTTTCTTCAGTCGTAAAGAAATTTTTTTTTTTTTTTTTTTGAGGAAAACATTTTAGGATTTCTCTCCATATAGTGGACTTCTAGGGTGCTCCCAAGTTTGAACTTCCAAAATACAGTTTAAATGCAGCTTCAAAGGTCTCTAAACAATTCCAGCCGAGGAAGAAGGGTCTGATCTAGCAAAACCATTATTTTTTTTTTTTAATCAAAAAAATTTACAATTGATATACTTTTTAACCTCAAATGCTCATCTTTGTATTCCGTTTCATGACTTCAAAATTGTCCTACATCGCTGTTTTACCTTTTTTTGTAAAGTGCTTTTGGTCTTTATTGTATGTTCACTTTGTAAACACTGGGTCAGTACTTCTGCAGCAATGTAAGACAATTTTGAAGTTGGATGAGAAAATGAGATGAGAGTTTTTCAACCTACCCTAGCTGTCTTGAACCGGAATACACAGAGCTGACGCAGAGCTAGGCAAGGCAAGCATTTGAGGTTAAAAAGTATATAAATTGTCTTTTTTTTTTTTTTTTTTTTTTTTTTTAGAAAATAACCGATCATTTTGCTAGATAAGACCCTTCTTCCTTGGCTGGGATAGTTTAGAGCCCTTTAAACTGCATTTTAAAGGTTCAAACTCAGGAGCACCATACACTCTTAAAAATAAAGGTGCTTTGAAAGGTTGTTCACATTGATGCACTGAACCATTTTTGGTTCCACAAAGAACCGTTCAGTCAAAGGTTCTTTAAAGAACCATCTCTTGCTTACCTCTTTTATTATCTGAATAACCTTCTTTCGCCACAAAGAACCTTTTGTGAAACAGAAAGTTTCTTCAGATGTTAAAGGTTCTTTATGGAACTTTATAAACAAAAAAGGTTCCTCTATGGCATCACGAAGCACCTTTATTTTGAGTGTAGAATTCCACTATATGGAGAGAAATCCTGAAACGCTTTCCTTAAAAAGCATAATTTCTTTACAACTGAAGTAAGAAAGACATGAACATCTTGGATGACAAGGGGGTGAGTAAATTATCTGAATTTTTTTGTTCTGGAAGTGAACTTCTCCTTTAACGTTAATATAAAATAATGGGAATTGTAAACTTTTAAAAGTAACGTTTTCATAATTTAATAAATACATTTTTTTAGAGAACATTAAGAAGTAGTTTTCTCAATATTTGCAAAGTGATCAAATTGAATGTTCTCTTAAGGTTTGCATATTCAAGAAAAAAACACACATTCATATAAAATGTTAAAAAACTGTACATTTTGAACACCAAGACGAATTTTTGTTAGCTGGGAGGGTACACTTTGTTAAAGCGTATTTTTATTACTAAACTCTGAAGTGCCGAAGCATTGTTAAAGGCAATTATGAACCGAATCTGTATTTGTGCATGCATCCATATTTTGGAGGTCATGCCGTCTCTTACGTCTGCTACTCAGACGTTGTGTCTTTGTCAAAGCCCCGAGTGGTGTGTGTGTGTATGAGTGTGAGCATCTCAGGGCGCGTGCGTCTTTGTGTGCCTGTCAGTTTGTGTGTGTCTGGTGCACAATAGTGGTAATTATGTTGGCTGTGGGGGCTCAAGGGGAGTTTGTGAGGCTGTGTGTGTGAGCCAGAGCGAGGGGCAGCAGTCAAACAATAATATAATCAGGGGCTTTTGTGTGGGTAGGGCAGAGGGCAAGACGGTGTCAGCTGTTATTGAGTACTTATCCATGTAACGGACCATTCATCACACACACACACACACACACACACACACACACACACACACACACAGACTTACAGTCGCACGCACACGTCCTACAACCCTCCCTGAAACACAATAGCAACCTTGCCATACACATATCTCAAAAGCCACAATTTACTAAAAAAATACTCAGCAAATATACAAAGAAACAAACACACACTCTCTGTTGCCACACAATAGCTCAATGATGGAGAGTGGAGCTTGTTAAGGTCTGAAAGACTTTTATTGTATTGAGCCGCTCTTGAAGCCAAACAGCAAATCGCCCCAGAAACAGCTTGTGGTACGGTGTTTGTCTCTGAGGCGACCAGAGTTCATCTCTAACTGTTTACTGTTCAATCTCACACATGCTAGAGGAAGCTCTGGTGGAGCGTTTGATGGATTGGTGTAAGATCTGTTTTGAGGCTGTGGAAAGAGTATAACAGTGTCCTAAATGGTCATGTTTACCTTTGCTTTCTGAATATTTGCAGACAAATTCATTTGTCCAAAGTCATTTTATTGGAAACCAATGCGAAAGGGGCAAAAGATTTCCCTATGCAGATTTGGCAACTGGTTCAATTGGCCACACAAATCCGGCTATGTTATTAATAAAAGACAGTGGACCTTGTTTTGACTTCAAAATATGGATAATGTGATGCAGAGACCTATGAAGGCCTATTCTGCTACTGAAAAAAAAAAGAAAAAAGAAGAAAAAAAAAGAAAAAATGTAATTGCAACTTTTTATCTCACAAGACTTTTTTATTGTATTTTGCAATTCTGTTTTTCTTAGAATTGCATGATATAAACTCACAATTGTGGTTATAAAGTCAGAATTGTGAGATATAAACTTGCAATTCTGAAAAATGAAGTCAAAATTGCATGATATATCAACTTGCAATTGCAAGTTATAAAGTCAGAATTGCAAGTTTATATTGAGGAAAACTCACAGTTCTGGAGAATAAAGTCAAATTTGCGAGATATAAACACAATTCTGACTTTTTTTCTCAGAATTGCAAGTTTATATCTCGCAATTGTGACTTTTTTTTTTCTCAGAATTGTGACTTTATATTAAATTTTACTTTATAACACAAAGTGTTTGCTTATCTGCAAACCGTCAGGACGTTTCCAATCAGATGTCAAATAGATGTTCATTAGATGTTTCTAAGATGTTTATGATTTAGAATGTATGTAAAATTGACATCTTAAAGATGTCTGTCAGGGCCCGTATTCACAAAACATCTTAAGGCTAAAAGTAGCTCATAACTTGTAGTGAAGAGGACTCCTAACTCACTAAGACCAAATCCCAAACTATCCAAAATTGGCTAATCTGCCTCAGAATGTTAACTTTTTATAAACAGACTGCATTTATTTGCACACATAGGCTGTTTTTCCACATTTTTTTTTTTTTTGGAGGTTATCTTCAAATTTGTCCCTTTGAAAGGTCATTGTCTGGAATTTTCACCGGGTAAAACAGTTTTGTCTGTCATAAATTTTTTATTTTATTTTTTTTTAAATCCGGATCAGGTTTGATTTTCTGTGTTTTTTGCATCCTTTGTCAGTTAGAGCCACCATACAAGCGAACACCAAAAACCAGAAATGAGTCTGACAAGTTCATCCACTTGGTCTTGCAGATCAAAGTACACTTGAATTGACAGAAATTAGTGGTCTTCTTTATAATATGTGGCTTTGTAATTCTGGCAAAGCATCAAAGTTTACTGACATTCTTAAGTAAACTTTAAATTATCTGGGATAATCCCGGAGATCCTTTGAGAAGGTGCACACAAAAAGTATTCTGTCCTTCCTCTGTATATCTTATAACTGGATGGACCCATTATTTCCTATCTTTTTTTCTCTTTTTAAGAAGAAAGTGGACAACAAAATCATCCTCACTGCTTGAAGATTCCATTTTGTATTGTTTTGCGATATTTTTTATTTGACTTTATAAAAAAAAAAAACATTTTTTGCAACGAATGAATTACTAAGTGACTAGTGTGCAATATTCCGGTGTGTGACACATTTTTTGAATGATGAATAAAAAAAAACGCACACAAAAAAATTCAGACTCAGTGTGCAAGGGTCTGGCAAGAAGAAACAGCTGTCCTTGTTTGTTCCATCCAGTTTGGTTGTCTTTTACGTTTACATGCATTCAGCAATGATCATTCTACTATTAGTAAAAGGGTGCTCATATCCACAAATTGTTTACGAGAAGCATACATTTAAGAGGCTGACAATCAGCTGAACATAGTTGTTTTATTATTGACATGTAGCTTGCTTTTTAAAAGCTTTATTTTTAAACACAGACAGCGTCCATAGCAACGAGGTCAACCCCGCCCTTACTCTTAGCTTAAGACTCCTCTCTATTCTTTAGTAAAAGTTTGTCTCAGCTTTGTGAATAAGTTTTAAGAGAAAACTCTTAGCTAAAAACTTTTACTGCTATTTAGGAGATCTCTTAGTGCTAAGATAAAATGTTTTGTGAATACGGGCCCAGATGTTTGTACACAGCAGATGCTTTCCAGACCAAGCAATCTTTAACAGACATGCGAGTGTGCTATCTGGGTCAGAATTGTGAGATATAAACTCGCAATTCTAAGAACATAGTTTCAAACTCAAACTCCTCTCAAACTTTATAATTTGCAATCACAAGTTTATATCTCACAGTACTAGTAAAAAAGTTAGAATTGTGAGATACAAGCTTGCATGTGTGAGAAAAGTCTGAATTGTGAGTCTTTATTTTGCAATTCTGACTGTATTTTTCACAATTGTGAGTTTATCTCTCGCAATTCTGAGAAAAGAAGTCAAAATTGCAAGTTTGTATCATGCCATTCTGAGAAAAAAAAGTCAAAATTGCAAGCTTGCATCATGCAATTCTGAGAAAAATGTCGGAATTTTGAGATAAAAAGGCACAATAACCTTGTTTTATTTTTTTTTTATTCAGTGGCAGAAACTTCCACCGAGACCACTGCAATTATCCAAGGCCACAAGTAAAAGTGTTTGGGCATTTTGGACAGGGCCTTTAAAAAAAATTTTTTTTGAGTGTCACTTTTACAAATAGTGATTGATTGTAAGGTTTGTTAGTGCAAAAGTAACCCAAAAACTTTAATCTACAGTATACAAAGAAATTGTGCTTTTGTAGTGTGTTGACCAAACATTCAGATCTGGGACGGCGTATGTTCGTAGAGTAGGTTTCTGTTCTGCTACCGTTCACTAAATAGCCAACATGGCATGGGGGGAGCAGGGTGTTATGGGATTGCAATAAGTGCTCTCTATATAGTCTCTTTGGGCTTGTTCATGACCTTCTCTTTACTACAGATCAGCGGCGAGCCTGGCAGGGGGCTGAACTTGATTTTGAACTATGTGACTCTCGGCTCTTTGATCCCTCTCTCTCTCTTGCTCTCTCTCTCAGGACTGTGTCCGGGATGATAAATAAATGTTTCGCTTTGTCTTGTCATCAATAATGCATTCTTCCTTTAAGTGCTGATGTGAGCTCTTTCATTCTTTCCCTCCCTCTTATTCATTCAATTTATTCTATCCTTCAGCTAAAGGTAGACGAGTGAACTAAGAGATTGAAACAGCGAAAATCACTTAAAGGGTATTGTTGTGGATCGGCGTTTGGGGACGCGCGTGTTTATGTGTGTTGTACAGCTCAGAGAGAGAGAGAGTTCAACAGGATTCTCAAGTATCATCATATCAACTGTTGCTGCAGGGCTTTTGCTTGCTACTTGCTTGAAATGTTCTTTAACTTTTCATTACCTTAATACAGATTTTTTTCCCCTTCATTCATTAAACGTTTATGATGTTTTGGTTTGAAATTCCTTTTTTTTTTATCCTTTGGACATACCAAGGAAAGAATCTGTATTATTGAGCACCATTTCAATCAGAATTCACAAATTCTACCTTGTATGAAAGGAAAATAGAAAAAGACAGGAAGAGAAACATCCCACTTCAGCTGAGAGATCACAACTAATTTAACACTGTAAAGAGTGTTTTGTCAGGTAATCTAAAAATGTGCGTCATGGGGTAAATGTTCATTTAAATTAGCAGGTTTTATTCAAATCAAAAATATTATTTCAAGGAATGTGCCAGGGTTATCAGGCAAGGTATGCCAAACGCTTTAATAGCAGAAATGTTCAGCTCATACATTTGCTAAAGCATTTAGATTGATTGTTTTATTTTATTCTGACAAAGCACTTTCTCTGCAATTTCTCTGTCGTCAAAATATTTCAAAACTTCACACAACTAAAAAACAGGGGGAAAATGTACATTGTATTTAAGATTTTATTAATTTTATTAATCAATCTATTTGACCTACACTCTTAAAAATAAAGGTGCTTTAAAAGATTCTTCACAGCGATGTCATTGAAGAACTTTGCATTGATTTTTGTTTGTTAAAAATGTAACAAAAAAAGTAACTGTAAAAGCCTAGTTTGGGAAGAATTTGTTAGAAAACATCAATTTACAGTAGTTTACAACAGTATAAATTGACATTGCATGTGTGCTAAATAAATTTACACTGATTTTTATTTGTTAAAAATGTAAAAATGTTAGCAAAAATAAATAAATAAATAAATAACAGTGAAAACGTAGTTTGGGAAGAATTTGAAGAAGTTGAGTTATATATGCAACAGTAACAATACAAATATTCAGGCACATTTCTCAGGCTGTAAATAAAAGAGATTAGCACTTTGTTACACAGCGGTGTCTTGATTTTGTTCTGTGGATACAGGCCGAGTGTCCACATATGTGGACATCATTTTTTTCAAAAAGAGCATCATGTTCAAAGATAATATCTGGTTATTATATTTATTGGTCCCTCCTAACCCCAAATAGCTAGAATATATCTAAAATGCAGGCCAAACCAAAGCTCAGGTCTTAGGAGGCTAGAGTTAAGGAGGAATGGGCGGAGTAAAAAGAGGTGCCCAGAAAGATGGAGAGATAAGGGGAAATATGGAATATGAAGGGGGGCGGGGGTGACCTAATTGTGGAAGGGCAGGGCAGGGTGACCGCCAGTAATCAGCTTACTGTAGCACTCCACTCCTCAATCTGGGACACCACCTCCCTCCGAATGCATGTGTGTGTGTGTGTGTGTGTGTGTGTGTGTGTGTGTGTGTGTGTGTGTGTACCTGGTGTGTGTCACGTAGTGTGGTGCTAATGCTCTCTCACATCAAATCAAAGGATGGCACATAAACTTTAGCCACCAGCCTTGCACCTCCCTTCCCCCTCCCCGCCACTGTCTCTCTCTCTGTCTGTGTTGATATGTGCCTGGTAGTGGCTGCTGCCACACTGCCTAATTGGGGCTGTCATAGGCTGTTACGTCCAGGGCAGAGAGTGAGAGAGAGAGAGGGATGTGGAATGGTATGTCTCCCCTCTGTCGCCTCTCTCTTGGTAGCATGCTACAATTTGGCCGGGTTAGAGGGTCAAACAGGACACAAAATGTCAACGAGGACCATGACCTCTGGGTAAATACATTGTCACTAGGCATTGTGAAGTGTACGGGTTATCAGTGACACAGAGAACAAACAACACTCAATTACGAGAATATATTGCAGCCACTGATAGCATTGTTTATTTGTAGCCAATTCACAAAAGAAATTCTGGAAGATTTGATCCGATTCCATTTGATTCGCTTCTGATTTTGGATTTTATTTTGGTTCGGCTAAATAACAGCTCTGATTGCTAGGTTGTAGGGAATACGGAGAACTTATAGTAATCTAGTAAACATTCAGAAATGTTACTTTTAAATATGACTGGGTATCAATAATCAATTTAATTCCAAATCACAAGCTTGTGATATTGTATTCTTGTTTGGATCTGATTTCGGTCATATTTGATTTGGTTCTAATGTTGGATTTTGATTTAATTCAATTCCCCAATTTGCATCCCAGGATGCAACAAACCTCTGTGATCTAGAAAAATTTACAAAAAATGTCACTTTTAAATAGGGATGTGTTTTAATACAGATTTTCTTATTCAGTTTAGTTCCAATTCCCAAGCTTATGATTTGATCTGATCTGATTCAGTTCGATTGATTCTGATTTGATTTTTGATTCTATCCCATTTGATTTATTTCTGACTTTCAACTTCCCTTGTTGCATTCTGTTTCTGATTACTACACTCTTAAAAATAAAGGTGCATAGAAGAGCCATTTTTGGTTCCACAAAGAACCATTCAGTCAAAGGTTCTTTAGAGAACCACCTTTTTATAATCTGAAGAACCTTCTTTCACCACAAAGAACCTTTTGTGAAACAGAAAGGTTCTTCAGATGTTAAAGGTTTTTTATGGAACCATTTGGACAAAAAGGTTCTTCTATGGCATCGTGAAACACCTTTATTTTTAAGAGTGTAGTAGAAGATGCAACAAACTTCCATGATGTACAAAATCAATTTCCTGATTCCAGTTTAGAAATGAATGACTGGATTTGATTTAATTTAAGATCTAAAGCTGATTTAAAAAAAAAGAAAGAAATCCAGATTTGATTTGATTCAATTCTTATTTTAATTGAACTTCATTTGATTTTACTCAGTTTTGATTTGATTCAGTTTGGTTAGTTCTGATTTACATTGATCCCAGATAACACAAATATGTCTGCAAGATGTCTGTTAAAGATTGCTTGATCTGGAAAGCATCGGCTGTGTATAAACATCTGACAGACGTCTTTAAGATGTCAGTTTAACATACATTCTAAATCATAAACATCTAACAAACATTTGACATCTGATAGAAATCGTCCCATAGACATATTGGAGATGAGCATACACACAGATGTAACTGCAGACGTCAAATAGATGTCTCTGTGATGTACTGCGTGTGTGCTATCAGGGGTATTTTTCAGTCATAATGCCTATGTTGCTTAAATATGAAAGAAATTATCTCTCTGCGAATACTATAAATTATACAGGGCAGTGATTCAGACTGATTCAACCCAGTAACCTCTCTTTATATTAATTAATAAAACCAGCTCATGAGAGTCACTTGTTTCTAGAATCAAACTACACTGTTTGTTTGTTTGTTTTTGCATGCAGCCCTTAACGGACAACTCAACTTTCCTATTTTTGAAATTGTATGCAATACATACACAATTTCCCAATTTAAAACAGACAAAGCATGATTTATTTTGCCATGGAGTTTAAGACTCATCATTGAGGGAGCACTGCTTATAATTTAGTACAATATAATTAAATACAGAGTCCAAAATATAGTGTTGATTTGGTCTTGTTAAAATGAAGATTGTCCTATGAACCTGCTTTGTTTAAATTCATACCTTAGAAGAATTCTGCACATTTCCTTCTGAAATCAGTGCGGAAAATGAGAAAACAGTCTGCAGTTTCCGTCTGGGCCTGTAGATCTCCCACACACTCCATCTCTGTCAATCAAAACACACACTCAGTAGCATCTTTATGTAACATTCGAACAACAACAACAACAACATGAACTAGCATGCTAGCACAAATGTACCACACACACACACACAGGCCTGCCAGCTCTTCTTGTAATCCCTCAGACAAATTACAAGATCTTCTCCTCCTCCTTTACTCTTTCTCCTTCTTCCAACAGCAATTGGATTTGGATAAAGATGGCTTTTCCTTTTCTCCTCTGTTTTTCCTTCGTTTGGCTAAAGACGGATTTGCCCAGGGAGATTACAGTCAGCGGTGGAGAGAAATCGCATTTGAGGAAAAACGTCTTCACTAACCCCAAACAACAATCCCCCAGTCCATCCCTCCCTCCCTACTCTCTTTCTCTCTCTTCCTTTCTTTTTTCTTTCTGTATGTGCAGCTTATTGCTCGGAGCAGAATGAGAGGCGAGATTGAGACCATAATCCTCCGCGTGATGTTAGGGCAGATAGACAGGGAAAGACACAAAGGGTCAGCAGCCGCTCTCTATCTCTTGCTGTATGTTTCTGAATAACCACCGGTCTGGCTGGAGTAGTTAGTGGCATTAGCGCCGAGGCTAACATTAGCGCTAAGTGCTGAATGGAATGGGAGTGTCAGAAGGCCAGGCTAAATAAGAGCTTAGCTGCTGCTCTTTGGCAGCTTAGCATGTTAAGAAACTGGCCTGAATGTTGGCACTAGATAAGGCTTAAGCAGAGAAATGAAGTGGCCATCAGCGAGTCAGAAAGTCTTACAGTCTTGAAGTGTTGCAAAGTGTACAAAGAAGTACTCTAGCTTATGGTATCATGACACTTGATGTATACTGAATTATTAGTTTTTTTCTTATGTCATGGTATTACCATCCCAGATAGCACATGTACATCTGCAAGAGGTCTGTTAAGGATCGCTTTATCTGGAAAGCATCTGCTGCGTACAAACATTTGACAGAAGTCTTTAAAGTGTTAGCTTTGCATACATTCTAAATCATAAACATCTTAAAAGATGTTTTCTACACATTTATTTGATATCTGAAATGTCTTGTAGATGTGTTGCAGATGAGCAAACACTAAAAAATACGTCTTGCAGATGTAAATGCAGACGTCAGATAGATGTCTTCGTGATGTACATGTGCTATCAGGGATCCCAGACAGCACACGTACGTCTGCAAGATGTCTGTTAAAGATCTCATCATTTGGAAAGCATCTGCTGCGTGCAAACATTTGACAGACATCTTTAAGATTTCAGTTTTACATACATTCTAAATCATAAACATCTTTAAGACATTTTCTAAATGTCTGATAGGAAACGTCCTATTGACGTATTGCAGATGAGCAAACACTCTAAAAAATATGTCTTGCAGATGTAAATATAGATGTCAAATAGACGTCTCCGTGATGTACATTTGCCATCCCAGATAACACATGAACATCTGCAAGATGTCTTTAAAAGATTGCTTGATCTGGAAAGCATCTGCTGTGTACAAACATCTGATAGATGTTTTGAAGATGTCAGTTTTACATACATTCTAAATCATAAACATCTTAAAGACATTTTCTAAACGTCTATTTGACATCTGATAGGAAACATCCTGTAGATGTATTGCAGATGAGCAAACAGTCTAAAAATACATCTTGCAGATGTAATATACTGTGGTACTGAATGGTTTTTATGCCTTGGTGTTATGATGATAGCCTACATGTTGAAAAAAAAAATGTTTTATATGATCATGGTACATGTCAAAAAATCGAATATGCCTGTCCAAACAGTACTACCATGGTAAATAGCCCAAAACATGGTATATAAACATTGTAAATGTCAAAAAAAAAACTTTCCTATTACTCTAGTACACACCTAAAACCTATGGTACCTGTCTAGAACCATGGTACATTTTCACAAATATTGTTATTATGGTACATATGCAAAAATCATGATATTACTGTGACATGTTCAAACTATGTAAATATCCAAAAAACATGGTATTACTTCAGTATACCATGGTACTATATGCCACTTGTCCATGCATACATCTCAAAACTATAGTAATACTATAGTACTTTTTTACAACTGTGAGTTTTTATTCATTTTTCAAACATTTTAAGATTTGAGACTGGCAGCATCCATGTACCATGGTATATGTCCCCAAAACATGATTTTACTATGGTACATGTCCAAATGACCAATATAGTTTAAGCTTAGTGTGGTATGTGTTTCCACCTGAATTGGTCCATGACCTCTTTACATTTATTCTGTATTTCAGCATGAAGTCATCAATACTTAATACCGCCCAATCAAGATTTGTGTGTGTATCTTCTTGAGTGTGTTGTGTATCTTATGTCTGCTGTGTGTGTGCGGGTTGGTGGACAGTCGTTGGACAGGGTGAATAATTGAACGGTGCGGGCGGCATAAGGTCTTTAACCCTGAACCTCAAGACAACACAACCAATCAATAATGCAGCTAGAGGACATGATACAGACGTACTTGATACCACACCGGCACTCGACTTTTATTTCTGCATACTGTTCATTATGTCTTTTCTTCCTCATCTCAGCAGGTACAACATCAAGGTTACAAGTTTGAAACATAAACCGGTGGAATATACAAAGCTTGAAGATTCATTGAATAAAAGCATCTGCCGAATGAATGTAAATGCTCTTTTTTCAGCACTATCGACTAGAGCGTAATGCATGCATTATAATTAAGACGGGTTTTCATGAGGGAAAATTCTTTGCGGTGGATCGAATTCTTCGGAGAGAAAGAAAGTATGTGTTTGGTGTGTGTGAGCGCGTCCCACGTGGTGTGGTTGTCAGGCTGAGACAGGCCGCCGTGTGCTGGGCGGCTGCATGTGTCTGTGTGTGTATGTGTGTAGTTGTCAGGCCGCTGTGTGCAGTGTGTGCCACCAGCGCGGGTAATGGGGATGGACCTGTCAGCTCACTTAATGCAGCTAATGTGTGCTAGAGCCGGGGGATATGAATCTACACACACACACACACACACACACACACACACACACTCAGTGCTCCCCTCTCCTCGCCTCGTCACTGCTCTGTCAAATTCTTTCGCTTCCTCTAGCCTATGCCTATTCATTTCCCTCTCATACCTTGTTTCTTTCTCTCTACACTTTACACTGTAAAAAACGAGGACCACAGTTAAAAGTCTTTAAAGCTTGAGCTTTGTACGCTTGCTAATTGAAATTTTAAATTATTACCATAAACTTTAGTTCCACATTTTGAGATTTCATGTTCTGTACATTTGTAAACCCTGGGTTGTAGTTTGCATTTGCATATTTATGAGGTCAATATCGTTGACTGGATGAATATAGCTTGCTTAATAACCTCACATTAATCCACTCTGACTGTTTTAAGTCTCTTAAACGGTGTCAGTTAACAAGTTTGGTGTCCATGACATTTTTAATTGTTTCCCTCAGATGCTCTAACTGAACAGAGTGTGAAAGTTTCTGTACACTGTCGAGACTGTACACATGAATATTTAATGAGGTAAGCATTGAGGCAGGTTTATGATTGGTTGTCTGTTGCTAAACAACTGGCTAATGTTCTAGTGCTGTATCATTTCACACTGTACAGCTTTGACGCTGCAGTTCAGGTGCAGTTTCATAACCTTAAAACTACTTTCAAAATTACTAGTCTGAAACACTTCATACCCCAGAGTTAGAACTTTACTTTTCCTGAGTAAAAAAAAAAAAGTGTAGTGTGTAAAGTAAAAATGCAAGTCAAGATACAAATGTTGTATGTTCAGTAGCATTTTGAAAATCTGCATGTCGACGAGAGTAAAGTGCTTGAATATAAGCCATATGAATATTCTTGAGACAGTAAATAAATAAGTATTCTTGAGCCATGAATATAATATTCTAGAACCAAAATAAATGAATGAACGAAGGAAGGAACGAATGTACGAATAAATGAATGAATTAATTAATGAACAGTGATGTTAAGTACAAGGGGGACAAATTTTCATTTTGACTTTTGGCATGACTGTTAAAAATGACCAAATTAACAAGAAAATACTCAAATTACAAAATTAACTATAAAAAGTAATCATATTAATTATTCATGTCCAAGTGCATTCTGGAAAGAGGACAAACAAACCACGAAACCATTTTCATTTGAACTTTTTATGTGATATTTATTTATTTATTTATTTATTTTACTATAAACTTTTTTTTAACCATTTTTTGTAACTATTTAGATTTAGTTTTATTTTATTTGATTATTTTTTAATTAGTTATTTAGTTTAACTTTTTGTTCAGGTTATTATTTTTAGTAGTAGTAGTAGTAGTAGTAAATTTATTATTATTATTGATTTCCAGTTAGTAACTTTTTAGGCTTATTTCAATTAATTGCCAAGGCTGTATTTAAAACTTTAGCTGTAGTTATTAATCAAATACATACATATATACAAATATACATATAAATATACAGTACAGTGGAATGCGAAAGTTTGGAAACCCCTTGCAGAATCTGTGAAGATGTGAATAATTTTAACAAAATAAGCGAGATCATACAAAAATGCATGTTATGTTTTATTTAGTACTGTCCTGAGTAAGACATTTTACATAAGAGATGTTTACAAATAGTCCACAAGACAAAAAAATACAAAATAAATAGCTGAAATTAAATAAAATAACCCCTTTAAAAAGTTTGGGAACCCTTGGATTCTTAATACTGTGTGTGATCTACAACTGTTTTTTTTTTGTTTTTGTTTTTTGTTTTTTGTAATGGTTGTTCATGAGTCTCTTATTTCTTCTGATCAGTTAACCTGAGCACTGTTCTTCAGAAAAAAATCCTTTTGGTCCAGTAGATTCTTCAGTTGTCCAGCATCTTTTGCATATCTGAACCCTTTCCAGCAGTGACTGTATGATTTTGAGATCCATCTACCACTATTAAAAAAGGTTTAAACAGAGGGGGTGGGGGGGGGGACTTTTTGAATTTGAAGATCAAGGTAAATTGTACCTAATTTGTTTTCCAGGAAACATGCAAATATCTTCTGTTGCTTCTGATATATAAATATATTTAAACAAAATAAGAAAAAACTTGGACATCTTCATCCTTTTCGAAAGTTTTCACCCCTTGCCTCTTACAGTTTTTTACAGACGCTAGGACACATTTCTCAATACTTAGGTCACTTTTGCAAAACTCTTCACACAATTCTTCTAACCGACTTTCAGCTTGGCAAAGCAGTTCATTTCACATTCAAAATGCACTACAACTACCAAAACACTTTATTCAAGTCTCAAATAAACTCATTCTTCCAGAACACTAGCAAAGGTTGATAGCCGACAAACACACTTTGTCACCCACAAAACAATGAGCTAAAAAACACTAACAACATGTAGCATTACACAGTGTTTTCTTGTGTAAAACAAGGACACATCTCTGTTTATAATTGCAATATATATTGTTTATAACTGCAATATATGTTACTGGAATGAATCAGACATGATGCAGAATTCGTCAATATTTTATGTCGTTTATTTATTTTTATTTGGGTCCATGTTTACATCACAATACAAACCTATTCAGCAGTTGTCTCCTTTTGTAATGAAATTGAAAGAGTAACACCTGTGTAGATGTTCATCTACAATGAGAATCAGCTGTGGCTGGTTAAACTGCATTTTTAGATTTGAAATATGTTTCAATAAAATATTGCTGTTGAATTTTGCTGTCTTATTCAGTTTTGCATTATGTTATTGTTTTGAACAGAAGTTTAACAGTTTTGAAAACAGTATGTAAGCACGTGCAAAATGTCCTGTACGTACAAACATTTTTGGCAGTTGTTGTGTCTGACTGAGAAAAGAATTCATGAAATTTGAGAGATGTAGTCATTGAATGCATTTTGTGCCAAAACAATGATAATTGATCCTGTTTAGCCCACATAGACTTCTGTTGTGCTCACTGTGTGAAGAGTTTTGCAAAAGTGACCTAAGTATTGAGAAGTGTGTCCTAGCATCTGTAAAAACTGTAATGCATCGTGTTTTCTTGTGGAGCATCAGTGAATGTTTGAACCTTTTTTTAACAGCTGTGTTTAAGTCCCTCAGCTGTCCTCAGTGTGAAAAGATGGATTTCAAAATCATACAGTCACTGCTGGAAAGGGTTCAAATATGCAAAAGATGCTGGAAAACTTGGACCTGGAGGATTTTTCTGAAGGACAGTGCTCAGTTTAACTGTTCAGAACAAACAAGGGACTCATGAACAACCATCACAAAACAATCATAGATCATCCAGGTAACCACCATCTCTATGCCGGCACACTAAACTCTTGGGTCTTCAGTATGCGAGAGTGCGGATAGGTCAGAAATCTTGCCCTTCAGCAGAGGTCCCGGTGCTCTGGTAATGATTATCTGTTGACAAATGTGATGAATGCTGAAAGTGCCTGAACCCAAACAACCGTGAGGAAGAGTACGCAAGAAAAATCCAATATGTCCAAGGAGAGAAACCTCATAAAGAAGGAGTGGCATATGGAGATGGAGAAATTCCCTCTGCCTTCCCTCCCTCCGTCTCTCCCGCCTTTTTCCACGCCTGTCGCTCTGATGAATACCATCCATTTACAGATCCACTGCAATCTTTCTTTCTCTCATCCCTTTGCTGCATCATCTGCCCTCACCTCCAACTGTTCACTGTCCATCCATTATCCATTGTTAGAATTACAAACTCAACCAGTGACTATGATTTTGCCAATTAGGACATGTTTCTGGATCATCATTGTTTTTTTGTCCTGGAATAACATTCATGTGAAACAAAAATCAGCCTGGATAGTCAACCATAACCATTTATTACTTCTGAACTCGTTTTAAGTAGTTATATTAATGTCGTAATGTTTAAGTGACTTCAAAAATGTATTATATTTACTTTGTGTATTATTAAAATCTAAAATAAAGTTAATCTGTATGTTATAGAAAACACCAACTGTCTCAGTGATCTACCATTGACTATAATACAAAATTTGAATCATGTTTTGACAATATTTTGTACAGAAAATACCATAATAGCCTCAAAAAAAGAAAAAAAAAAGAAGAAGAAGATAATAATACTAGCACATCTGTATCCCAGTCTATTATATGTGACGTTGTGTTACTGCAGAAGACAAGTGCATATGTGCAATCTGTTCAAGAATGGCAACGTTCTTTGTTAATGAGCTTTTATCTAAGAGGACTAGCATTTCTAGGAAAAATGCAAATGAATATATGCAGTATAGTACGAAGAATTTTAATTATGCCACTTCTAGTTTCTTCCTAATTTGCAATTACATTTTGAATTTTTGAGTTTTTGTCATTGCATTTTTTTTCCCCGTTGTGAAGAGTTTCTGGAGGTCTGATTAAGATATCATCAGTGGCTCTATATTTTAAATACAATTAAATCAAGTTAAAATGCTATTAGTTTACATTTCCACCCAAGGTTTGCAAAATCTGGAAGGTATTCTCAGCTAATTTTTGGGTCATTGAAATGTTGGTGTAAATGAAGTTGATAAGAATGTTGTTAAAGTCCAATCCCCAGCCCAAAGGCTAACAATATTCCTCAACAAAACCCTAATATCTGACTGGTTGATGTTGATCCAGAAACACATCCCCCTTGCCAAAATCAGTCTTTTAGTTCAAGCATATGCTGTATCACAGATGCCATTTTAGCTTGTCTCACACCAGCGTCTCACAACAGACCTCATAGTTAACCATCCCAGTCCTCAGAAACATCAACAGAACGCTTTAGGAAAAAGCTCAAAAAGCTGATAACAATACTATGACTTTACTTGCCTGTGTTCTGACAGTACGACGATCAAGAAAGACATGTTACACTACGCTCGTTGTTATAGTTAGGTTTCCTCTAATTTATGTCTATTCACAGCTCTCACCTGCTAGGGCAGAAATGTTGTAATCAGTGCATAAAAAGGAGATTGGCCTCCAGTTCTGAAAGGATTTTTGATTAGGGCTGTTATGCGACGTGGTGTTGCCAGAGAAACGCATCATCAGGCTGTGTTCGCTTGAAAGGGGCTCACATGTAAACCATCAACACTCAACTCAGCTGCTTAACAGACACAACTATCAGCACGCTCATCGCAAACTCAACTTCTGTTCTTGGAATTGTGGATTTAGTGGAGCGCTTTTCACGATCTCAGCAGATCAGAAAATCAAAAAAAAAAAAAGGAAAAAAAAGAGCAAATGTTCAAACAGAGGGCAGAAGGATCAAGACACTCTTATGTCAGTTCATGACTATTTTGAGAATTGTTCGCCAAATTTGAATGTTTTTTTTTTTTTTTGGATCTGCTTATGATCCATTATGGTTAGGTTTATTCATAACTATATTCATAACTATTTTGCATTTTGGAAAATTGGTTGCTAATTTGCATGAATTTGTACAGTTTCATTTGTATGTTTTAATACAATCTGCTTATAAATTCATTGATGGTTAGGATTATTCATGACTATATTCATAACTATTTTACAATTCGGCAAATTTGTCGCTAATTCAAATGAATTCATATATATTTCATTTATGTGTTTTTGTATGATCTGCTTCAACTTCTGTTCTCGAAATTGTCAAAAAAGATCAAAAAAAGTAAATGTTTAAATTTAAGGCAGAAGGATCAGGACACTCATGTCAGTTCGTAACTATCTGGCAAATTGTTCACTAAATTTGAATGAATTGAATGAATGAATCTCATTTGCATGTTTTCGTACGATCTGCTTACAACCCATTTACGTTAGGTTTGTTCATAACTGTATTCATTGCATTTTTGCAAACTGGTTGTTAATTTGTATGAATTTGTACAATTTCATTAGTGTGTTTTCGTAAGATCTGCATAGGTTTAAGGGTGGAAGAATAAGAACAGTCAGTTCATAACTATTCTGAGAATTGTTCGCTAAATTTGAATGAATTTGTATTTTTTTTTTTGTACAATCTGCTTACGATCCATTGATATTAGGCTAATTTGCATGAATTTGTTCAGTTTTATTTGTATGTTTTTGTACAATTTGCTTAGGTTTAAGGGTGGACCTTTAAAAGCATTTTTGTTGCAATTCAACTGTTCTCGAAATTGTCAAAAATTGATTAAAAAAAAATCAATGTTCAAACTGAAGTCAGAAGGATCAAGACACTATCATGCAAGTTTGTAACTATTTGGCCAGTTGCTCACTAAATTGGAATGAATTTGTACGATCTCATTTGTTTTAATACGATCGGCTTACAATCCATTCATGACTATATTCATAACTATTTTACAATTCGGCAAATTCGGCACTAATTTGAATAAATTCATACATATTTCATTGTTTTTTTTTGTATGATCTGCTTCAACTTCAGTTCTTGAAATTGTCAAAAATTGATGTTCAAATTGAAGGCAGAAGGATCAAGACACTATCATGTCCATTCGTAACTATTTGGGGAATAGTTCGCTACATTTGAATCAATTTGTATGTTTTTATACTATCTGCTTACAATCCATTGATGGTTAGGATTATTCATGACTATATTCATAACTATTTTACAATTCGGCAAATTTGTTGCTAATTCGAATTAATTCATACATATTTCATTTATATGTTTTTGTACGATCTGCTTCAACTTCTGTTCTCGAAATTGTCAAAAATTGATAAAAAAAAAGTAAATGTTCAAACTGAAGGCAGAAGGATGAAGACACTATCATGTCTGTTCATAACTTTTTGACGAATTGTTCGCTAATTTTGAATCATTTTGTATGATCCATTGACAGTTAGGTTTAAGAGTGGACCTTTAACAGCATTTTTGTTGCAATTTCACTTCTGTTCTCTAAATTGTGGATTTAGTTAAGCAGTTCAAACTGAAGGTAGAAGGATCATGACACACTTATAACAATTCTTAACTATTTTACATTATAGCTTTAGGAATGGACCTTCACCTGCTTAACAGACACAACCATCACAATTTTTATAGCAACTCAACTTCCATTCTCAAAATTGTGGATACAGTTAGCCAGAATGTAAATGTTCAAACAGAAGGTAGAAGGATCAAGACACACTTATGTCAGTTAGTAACTGTTCTGCTTTTGGCGAATTGCTAAATTTGTAAATGTGTATATTTTTATCGCAATTCAACTTCTGTTCTCAAAATTGTGGATTTAGATAAGCAGTTTCAAACTGAAGCCAGAAGGATCATGACACACTTATGGCAATACGTAACTATTTTATGTTTTGGTGAATCTTAAAACAGTAATTTGCATGAATTTGTATCTCGTTTTCGTACAATCTGCTTATAATCCATTGACATTAGGTTTAGAAGTGGACCTTCACCTGCTTAACAGACACAACTAAAACCATTTTTGTTGAAACTCAACTTCTGTTCTCAAAATGGTGGTTATAGTTAGCGTTTTTTTGTTTTTGTTTGTTTGTTTGTTTGTTTGTTTGTTTGTTTGTTTTTTTCGTAATCTCAGCAGAAAAAAAAGGTAAATGTTCAAACAGAAGCAAGAAGAACTAAGAAACTCTCATGGCAATTTATAACAATTTTACGTTTTGGCAAATTCATAGCTAATTTATATGAATTTGTACAAATTAATTTGTATGTTTAC
This sequence comes from Garra rufa, assembly GCF_049309525.1. Lineage (NCBI taxonomy): Eukaryota > Metazoa > Chordata > Actinopteri > Cypriniformes > Cyprinidae > Garra > Garra rufa. The sequence continues at coordinate 30,461,385 of NC_133374.1, forward strand.
ATACAATCTACTGACTGTTAGGTTTAAGGGTGGACGATTAGACAGCGTTTTTGTCGCAATTCAACTTCTGTTCTCAAAATTGTGAATTTAGTTTAGCGGTTTCAAACAGAAGGCAGAAGGATCATGACACACTTATGGCAATTCATAACCATTTTACATTTGGTGAATCGTAAAATAGTAATTTGTATGAATTTGTACGATGTCATTTGTACATTTTCAAATGATCTGCTTACGATCTATTGACGTTAGGTTTAGGATCGTACCTTAACCTGCTTAACAGACACAGCTAACACCATTTTTGTCACAAATCAACTTCCGTTTTCAAAATTGTGGATGTAGATTCGCAATCTCAGCAGAAAAGAAATGAATTCAGGTCTGTTTATTCTAAATCCCAAAACACATCTATGCACCACTGGAAGTGGCTGGATGTTTTCGAATGGCATTGTTTTACTCAAGTGAATACACTTAGCTGCTCTTTGATGGTGCTGTGTTTGCTGTGTTGCACATGAACTGATGTTTAAATGGATAGTCTATGCATTTTGAATGCTACGTTTGCAGCTTCTTTTAGAGCAAGTGATTTTTGTATTTATAGTTTATGTAAAAGTGTGTGTGGTGTGTGTGTGTGTGTGTGAGTATGTTTGCATCCCAGCAGAAGCGATGGAGGACACACATTAGCTGTGCCATAGCAGATGTCACCAGGCACATGGTGCATGGCTCATAAATTATAAAGTCACCCTTTTCTTCCTCCCCCATCACATTTTCCTCATCTCTTTCCCCTATTTTCACTCCTCCATCTCCCCTCCTCAAATCTCTTCTTCCCACTGTTCCCGGCCACCAGGTTCATGTTCATTTGCATGTTGGTCTAGCATTCAGGTTTCTTACAGCGCACATTTATGTTGACTGCATTCTAATTAATAACAATGTATTATTCATGATGTTTTGTATTTTTTATATACATTGGTGTGAAATACTTCATTGATTGGTCAGTTTAAGTGCATTAAGTGGTTGAATATTTTTGGATAATAGCTGCTAAACTATATTAGAATTGTCCCTAATTTGATGCACAAGAAACATTTTCTAGTATTATCAATGTTCAAATCAGCTATTTTATTTATTTATTTACATCTTTGATGAACAGAAATCAAACAAACAGCATTTAATAATACGTAAAAGGAATTCTGAAACAAAACTAAAACAATTCAGATGACTAAAATATGACTAAATGGAATAAGACTAAATCAACATTTGCTGTTAAAATTTTTATTTGCTGCTACTGTATCACTGAGTTTGTGAATTGAACTTTGAATGGTTTCAAACCAGTTCCAACTGGATCAACTGATTCATTTAAAAGATCTGACCTGATTTGTGAATTAGATATCGCTATTCCTATTATTTTAAATGTTTATAGCACAGTATATGCTTGGGTGTAAGATTCAAAGTATGCATTATTTGTCTTTAATAAGAGAATCCCACTGATTTAAAGTACAAATAAACATTTAAGATAATTTCCTTTGAGTCGCTGTAAGTAAAGGTAAAGTTATGGTTCATAGCTCCCCTTTCTTCCATACTTTAATTCCCTCACTCTTTCGTTATCATTCTTGTTTTCTCTTCATCCCCTCCCCCTGTGTTGTATGCTGTTTACTGATTATAGTGGCATTGGTTAAATTGGGGCAGAGCATGAGGCACTGATGCAGAAGAGACAGTGATGCAGACAGGATTCTCTCTCTCTCTCTCTCTCTCTCTCTCTCTCTCTCTCTCTCTCTCTCTCTCTACACACACACACACACACACACACATACACACACACACACACACATTGCTGTGCTCTTTCTCTCTCTCTGTCATGTGCAATCTCTTGGCCCCTGGGTCTTAGATGAGGGGACACCAAGTGCCACACTGCAACATCTGTCTACATTGTGCCTCACACATTTCCTGCCTTTATTATTCTTTTAGTATTTTCTGTTGATCTTTTTTATCTACTTTTGATACAGTGGTCCCAAAAGTGGTACACTTACAGTTAAACCGAAAATTATTCAGACAGCATATATCATTTTCGATATTTTTTACTAGTAGGTGCAGGACACTATAGTTCATTTATGTAAGTGAGGATAGCAAAATTAACAATTGTGACCCTAGACCACAAAACCAGTCATAGGTGTATCTGAAAGCTGAATAAATAAACTTTCTATTGGTGTATTTGTTAGGATAGGGCAATATTTGGCAGAGATACAACAATTTGAAAATCTAGAATCTGAGGGTGCAAAACATCCAAATATTGAGAAAATCTTTAAAATTGATCTTTACTTAATATCCTAATGATTTTTGGCATAAAAGAAAAATCGATACTTTCGACCCATACAATGTATTTTTGGCTATTGCGACAAATACACCCTTGCTACTTAAGACTGTTTTTTCTGGTCAAAGGTCACATATTATACCCCAAATTCTTCACATAGTGGACTACCAGTAAAACTGATAAAAATTTGGGACCAAATATTTTATTTGACACTTTGACCTGATCATTTTTTGTATCTTTCTATTAACGTTATCGGACATTATCAAGATGAATTTGTTCTGAAAGAGTTAAACTTGTCATAGTTTATTACCATTTTCTAGACTATAGTGAATAAACTGTGATAATGTGAGAAATGTCTGAATAAATTTCGGTTTGACTTTATGGCCAGTTGGTCATGGAAAACCTGGAAAAAGTAAAAGTAGTTGTGTTTTCAGTTTCTGAAAAGTCATGCTAATCAATAAATTCATAGACATTTTTGTTGTCAATAATATGCATTGTCTAGTTGTTGTAATGTTATTTTTTGCCTCTTATGCATATAGTAAAACTTGATTCACAATTAAGCTATTATTTTATTTATTTATTATTATTATTATTATTTTATTTATTTTTATTTTTTTGGTAATGTTATAAAATCCAGTAATAAAAAAAACAACTATAGACGTATAGGAGAAAAAAAAAAAGATTAAAAATTGTTGGAAACAAACATGTATGAAAGTCAAGCAAGTAGGATTTTCAGTTTTCACGCACAAAAATGACTAGCTAGTCAAAATTTAGAATAAAAAATCTCTGTCAAACTTTGTGGAACATGTTTATTCACTGATTTTTATTTATTTATATCAAATAAAAATATTTCACGGAGTGAAATATTAAAAAAATAAACCTTGTACTCTGACAAATAAAACTAAATTTTTGTATCTTACATGTACTAAGATACTGAAATTGGAAGATGGTGTTTACATATCGTGGCTGTGACATAGGAAATATTAACATTAGGATTTAAAATATTGTAAAACTATAAAACTTACCAGAGCCTGTCTGACATTGATATACTCTGCAGAGGTGAAATGTGGCAAGGAGGTCCATTGAGAGTGACAGCTGCACCTGATATTCCCTGATTTTATTACATTTTAATGATGATGTTGGCAAAAAGTGGGGACACAACTTTAAAACCTTATGAAACAAGCATGTGTCCTTGAAAAACAACCTTGCTTTGATATGAGATATTATTAAGTGTTGCTTTTGATTAAACAAGCTCTTTTTATCATTATATATGTGACCCTGGACCACAAAACCAGTCATAAGGTTAAATTTGACAAAACTGAGATTTATACATCATATGAAAGCTCAATAAATAAGCTTTCTATTGATGTATGGTTTGTTAGGATAGGACAATATTTGGCTGAGATACATCTATTTGAAATCAGAAATCTGAGGATGCAAAAAAATCAAAAAGACTGAGAAAATCACCTTTAAAGTTGTCCAAATTAGATTCTTAACAATGCATATTACAAATCAAAAATTACATTTTGATATGTTTACAGTAGGAATTTTACAAAAAAACTTCATGGAACATGAACTTTACTTAATTTCTTAATGATTTTTGGCATAAAAGAAAAATCAAAAATTTTGACCCATGCAATGTATTTTTGGCTATTGCTACAAATATACCCCAGCGACTTAAGACTGGTTTTGTGGTCCAGGGTCACATATATATATATATATATATATATATATATATATATATATATATATATATATACAGTCAAGCCCGAAATTATTCATACCCCTGGCAAAGTCTGGCAAATTCTAGTATACATACACACGCACACACACATTTTACACATTTTACACACATTTTATTGCTTATGAATGATTGAACCCTTCTACGTGGACTCACTGTTTTAGATGTAGTGAGAAGCAGTGGCGGCTACTGGTCTGTCAAATAGGGGAAGCTCATTTTCGGTCTACATCATAAAATTGTCTATTTATTTAAAAGTAAATTCTGCCCTACGTTCCTTTTCAAGAAAATGGTCTGTGACCCTGTCGTACCAACTAGGCGTCTTTTCCAGTGACTTTTCGTGTGCAGTTTCATATGAATGAATGATCTAAAAAAAAATATTAAACTCTGTAAAAGTGAAACAAGGAATGTGGTGTATAATTGTGTGAAATGTATGTTGAAAATCAAGCAATTTCGCCAAGCAAATATAAAGAAATAGGTTGCAGCAGTTTTTATTTCGACTGAACTTGAGAAATCCACGATGGGACTGAGCGCAGAGAGCGCGAACGAATAGCTTCAGCGATTCCTTATAGGACAAAATCGCTGTCAGTCAAAAGGAGATGCAGTCTTTCGACAGACCCTCCAATCATCACGCAGAAGCTCAGCGTCCAGGCCAGCCCACTCCTCATTCACCCCCAGAGACGCTGAGCGTCCGTGGGCGGGACATAATCGCAGCGTTTATCCAATGACCGTCTAGTTTCAAAGCACTGAAAAAAAACGTTCAAAGCAGCCCCATTGAAGTCAATGGACGCTGGGCTTCAATGGGGAAATGCACTGTGACGCTACGGGAATGTATGAGAAGAAAATCAAGTCGGCCGACCTGCTATATCTAACTGATTCTGAACGAATTCGTCTTTGAGATGAACGTTTTCTAACGCATTTTTAGTCAATAAAATGTTAATACAATAGTACGTAATTTGACCATTAATTTTGTGACATTATAGGGGAAGCTGAGCTTCCCTTGCAGTCTTAAAGAAATCGCCACTGGTGAGAAGACAATAAGTGTCATAGATTTGATATAATAATCAAAAAATGTAATTGAAGGGGACAGTTATGTTAAATACATTCTATTATTAACTTAAGGTATTATTACAGTTTTTCTCAATTGCTAAGACACATTTCTTGAAAGCTGCTCTCCTTTTCTCTAAACTGTGAACACAAAACCCAATTTTCAAGCTATATTCACAAAATCTCAGACTCTTCTTGCAAAACCAAACTTTCACCTCAAAACAGTTCAATCTGTGCTCAAAACTGAACTATGTTGTCAAATCGTGCCCCGAGTCAATCAAAATTAAAAACACTACTGAACAGTCACTAAACACTACGTAGAAAAATAGAAAACACAATGCTCAGGACATGAAGCTGGAGAAATAAATGTTTATTGTTCACTGTAGGCTAAATGCATGTTGCAAAACAAAGAAAACCTGTGCATTTAGCACTTGTACAAAAAGACAAAACAGAAATCTTGTGCATTTACACGTAGCACTTGTAAAAAAAAACAGAAATCCTATGCGTTTGCCACTTGTGAACAGTAAGCCCATGTAAAAATAAAGTACAAAAATATACAAATAAGTGCATTACTCAGCCACAGCATCATGTCTCCGTATTGGGTCAGGCCACAGGACTTCATCCACATCACAGGCCACATTTTGTCTGGCCAGGCAACAACATAGATGGTAAGAGTTCGTGTGAGAGGAGGTCGAGGTGGTCGAGGAGGCCAGCGAAGACAAAGAACAGTAATATCTGATGAAATCAGAGCGACTGTGATTGACTATGTTCTTGTCCATGGTATGAGCATGAGGGAGGCTGACAAAGGGTACAACCAAACATCAGTAGATTCATTGTGTCCACCATAATCCGAAGATTTAGAGAAGAGAATAGGTAATTACCATTTTTTGACATTATAGTACAGTATGTAAATGTTGACAGCAATTACTGTATGACATACTATAGAGCTGGTAAGTCCCGCCCATCCATAAAACCCCACTGGACCTCTAGATTGAAAAATCATCAATGCAAGTGAATGTGAGAAAATAATTATTTGACTATAATGTCAAAAAATGGTAATTACCTGTTCTCTTCTCTAAATCTTCGGATTATGGTGGACACAGTGAATCTACTGATGTTTGGATTTCATCAGATATTACTGTTCTTTGTCTTCGCTGACCACCTCGACCACCTCTCACACAAACTCTTCCTCTCAGGCCTCACAAACCAGTGTTCTCTGAACTGGCTTACTGTATATGTTCCCTCACATCATTAGCCACAAGTGTGATCAGTTTTGAGTTGTTGTGTTCAAGTGGTGAAACCTGTGCTTTAATTGTGTTTGACTTTTGTCACCTGTGCTCACCATTATGCATCACAATGAAAATGTGTTGGCAAGTTGTGTCTAAACAGGTGAAAAGTGCTTAGGGTTTTGCCAAAAGAGTGATTGATTCAATCAATGGGTTCAGGCAACTGAGCATTTGGTTCAGACATTAGGGTTTAGTGTTTTAGCAATTGAGAAAAACTGTAACTAACTTCACATCAACTGCAAATCATCTTGAGACCAGATCATAAAAGTGAAGAAAATCCCTAGTGTCATTAGTTTACAGATGTCATTTGAGTGCGACTTAAGTGTCTAAATGCTTTTTGGGACACTGTTTGCGAAAGAATGCACTTACAGCAAAAGTGCAATCGTAAGCCTGTTTAGAAGTTCAACTCAGTTCAAAAAAAGCAAATCCTAGCTTTTAAATCTCAAATGGAAAGAAAAAAAATGGCGTACTTAATCATAAGAACAATTAAATCTAAGGAAGAAGTAGTGCGGTTCTCTGTGAGTGATGTTCTGGCACTGTTGCCTCAGTGTAGGAGTCAGCCAGGCCAAACTTTCCTTGGCGAGACTCTGTATTGATTTGTGTGGGAATGGCCAGTGTGTATATGTGTGTGTATGTGTGTGTGTTTATGTCTTGAATTCTGCACGTTCAGCCTACAGATTTAAGTCAACCTCACCAACCATTCCAGCATCAATCACTCTGTTACAGACATGCACTGTACAGATGAATCTTGTCTGTAATTCAACAGGCTTGGTTAGTTTATTAATAATTGATTTAGCAAGATTTTTAGCAGCAAACACAGATTCATCTTTTGCCTGGTTTGCTGTTTCTCCTCCAGACTGTAGATAATCTGCTCATGTTTGGTGGTGTTAGTTCTCTTTGGTCATGTGCATTAGATATGGATTCCTCATTTCTGCTTCTTAAGGCCCGTGTCCATATCAATTATCAATGAGCCTTAATTATTAAACGAGGAGACTCGCAAAAGGACTGCAAATGTGTTTGGATGTTGTCAACTGCCTTTATGTGTGTCTATGAAGACACAACAGCATGGAAGTAGAACAACACAATATTTTTAACATCTTGATGGCTTCTCCAAGACAGCAATGAGATTAAACAAAGAGCCAAAGGAAAAGTGTAGAAAACAAGAATCTCACTAAAACCTAATCTAGTATTAGTAGTGTCTTCAGCATATTACACTTTTTTCTCTCACTCTTTTTTTCTAGTCTTTTGGCATCTACTTCCTCCACTTGTGTTCTTCCTGTTAAGGCCTCTCTTGTTCTCCTTCCCCTTCCTTCTCGCTCTTTTCTTTCACATTGTGCCCCTTGAATATTTATGGCCATTCTAATTAGGCTGCTGAGAGGCTTTAACCAGTACTGGCAGAAAGAGAGAGAGAGAAACAGAAAGGAAAGAAGGGAACTGAAGAGTATATACAAGTACAAGTATACATATATGGATTTTTAATTTTTTTCAACAACGGCAGTAGTTGAGGTTGGACATGGGCATCACAATTTCCCACTGTAGCAAACAGAGAGAGAGGGATAGAAGGAGGAGGGAAAAGAGCGGCAGCTGGCATTTGACGGTGAAGCATGCCTTTTTAATGAGCATCTTAGTCCTCCACAAACCCACTCTCCTCCAACCATTGCACAGAGAGAGAGAAAGAGAGAGAAACACAGAAGGGAGGGAATGTGGGAAGGGTGTGGTGGAAAATAAAATGAAGTGAAAGGTCAAGGGGTGAAAGAGTGTGGGAAATGAAGAGGGTTTGGAAGAAGAAGAAAGTAAGAGAGACCAAAATATCACCATCATTTATTTATTTTTTTTATGTTGAAAAACTTTTATGTTCTCCAAAAGAAAAAAAAAAAAAAAGAATTTAAATTTTTGAGTGAAATTTCCCATAAGTTTCCTGAGGAGTAAGATGTTCCTCTTGGAACCCTACAAAGTCACGACCTCCAACCTCACAGGGAGGCGGAGACCAGTAATAGCTACACAAGCCAACCTTCAGATGTGACAAATATCCTTCCCACCTCACATAAGCATCTCAGACACAACGTTTGGATTGTCATTGAGAGCCTGCGAGGTGTCAGGCGTCTTTTATCAAAATATGCTTCTATTATTACAAGACACTTCAGACTGCCTGTTCTCTCTCTGCTTTGAATGTGAATAGAGCTGAAATGAAGGAGAGGTATCATTCATAAGCGTAGATCGTGAAAGGGGGGCCAATGAAGGAATGAGTGGCTATTGTCAGAGGGTGTAGATGTCCTATTGTCAGCCGCTGAGTAATTCTTTTGCGACTAAGAGAAAGGAGAAGAAAAGAAATGATGGTGGCGGTGAGAGGTGAAGCAGAAGAGAGTGAGGGAAAGGGTGGTATTGATTCTCCCGGAGCTCTGTTCATTCCCATTCATGCCCCAGTCAGATAGTTCAGCTTATACTGCATTCAATGAGGCCTTAAGATTTAGGAGGATGGGTGTTTTATTACAGTTCAATCTTAATTACTTACTCGACTCACACACATGCCGTACTGTGGCCAAATGGTAATTAATTGTGTGTTGTGGCTACACTGCAATGTGGTAAGTGAGAGAAAAAAAGAAAACAGATAGATAGATAGATCTTCTTCCTGTATGGCTAAGAAGGCTGTTGTTTTTGCCCTTTGCAGTAGATGAGTGTTTGTGTTACTGTTGCTGGGCTGAGTTTTGCGGCCATGTACCATATGTCACATTACTATTTAATTTGCCTGTGCATATTCACATCTCCACGGCCTGTTGTAACATGATGTGGCATAGTGAGGTTAGGATTTGTTGTGTTTTACACCACAGTTTCTATGTAAAACGGACTGTGTTGTGGACAGTGCCATTGTCTGCAGCTGTCCAAGGTGCTGAACTGGAGCAGCCCTGTGGTAAATTGCCACTATCCATGGTGCTGAAATGTTCTGGTACTATATAACCACTCCAGACCATCTCCTGTTTTAAGCCAAAGTGGCTTTATGGCTGGTGAATCCGACTGAAGACAATTTTGTAGGTTATATCACTGTATGTAAGTCACCAAAATGCAATTAGATTGTGTAACCCCACTTCTACACAATTATTTACACACTTTTTGTATGTGTGTATGCATGTCGAATTATGCATGTGTGAACAGCATTGATATCAACAGCAAATTAAGTTTATCGGGGTGACTCCGCTCTGACCTTGGCGATGCAATGATGGCAGAATTTTGATAGTACACACACACACACACACACACTCTCTCACACACATGTTGTGGCCAGGGGAACACATGTTTATAGTTGAACTCTCCACACTCAGCAATGTTTTATGCTTGCCCCCTGTGTCCCGTCATTAGGGCGAACCAGGACGTAGTAGGCACTCGGATGAATACTAACATGTATGCGTGGATTATATGGGGGACAGCTGGCTCTTTATTTGACCTTTCTGATTCCCAGAAAGCAAATTCAAAATTATGTATTTTATGTAATCTAGTGGGGCTTTGTTGTGTTTCACATTAAAACAATCCGGTCAAGTGTTTTTTTTTTAATGTTATCAGTACAGTAAAATAGAATGAAGTTCTCGGAGATGGACTAATCGGGATATTCCACTTACGTCACCATCCAAGTCAGCAGCCCTAAAACTATCTGATTTACATGGATAGTTACATGACTGATTTTCATAGAATGAATTTGAGTTGCACCTGGCCCCTCACATGGGCTTGCATGGACACACCTAGGAAAAGGAATATGGGGAAACTTCAGATGCCTAGAGTGTTAGATAGAAGGAACAAACTTTCAAAAGAGAGAATATCTGTTTACACTGTAAGTGTTTGGGATTGCAACCACATAATATCGACTCTAACACTGTATCTGTATCAGGGGGTAGGCAAGTTCGGTCCTAGAGATCCGCAGTCTTGCAGAGTTCAGCTCCAACCCTAATCAAACAAACCTATACAAGCTAAGGCTATAGGCAGGTGCGGTTTTTTTAAGGTTGGAACTGAACTCTGCAGCTCTCTAGGACCAAACTTGCCTACCCCTGATCTATATGAACATGCAATTGAAGTCAAGCTTGTATTCTGTGTATGTCTATCACCTATAATCATTATCATAATCACAACAGTGACTAAAGTAATATCAAAGAAACAATCATCCAGTTGAAACTGAAAAGTCTTATCACAGATGACACAAGAAGAGTCCAATTGAGGCAAAAGGCCATCCATCAAATCTTAATAAATCAACAGCAGCTTTTATACCTGAGGTCATGCAGAGTATCTGAGTCATGTGCAGACCTCAAAACTGATGAGAGTAGCTCTGGTGGAAGACAGTGACTGGATCTAAAACAGGGGTCCAAACGTTCTACAGGGCCACAGCCCTAAAGAGTTTAGCTTCAACCCTAATTAGACATACCTGATCCACCTAATCAAATTCTTAAGGGTTCATTGAAAACTACAGGTATGTGTTTTGGATCAGGGATGGGATAAACTCTGCAAAGATTTGGCCCTCCAGAAGGGGTGTCCAAATTGGTCCTGAGAGATGGTGTCCCGCAGAATTAAACACTCCTGAACCGGTTAATCAAGCTCTTACTAGGTACACTAGAATCTTCCAGGCTGGTGTGTTGAGGCAAGTACGATCTAAACTCTTTTGGCTCTCCTAGACAGAGTTTGGACACCCCAATCTAAAACCTTCAGATGATAGCTCCTATCTCTATCTCTCTAAGTCACCAAAATTAAACATAAAAACATGCAACACATACAAGGCATATGAATGCACCAGGTGGCTCTCTCACACTAAAATGATGTGACAGACAACTAGTTGTCCAGTCTGGTCACATTGACACAGCAGGGGTTCGCTAAAAATACGGTTGTGAGTCTTGAAAATGTATGGGTAAATAACCAAACTGTGTATGAATGCAGCTATATTAAGGACTCAAATACTAGAGTAACAACCGTGTTCAGTTAATGTGTGAACGTGGCCGTAGAGATCACCCACACATATGTGATTGGGGTTCTCAAGAAGAGCAAGTTGGAAGGTTGGAGTATGGAGACGAGGAGAACAGCGGGAGGTAGAGAACAGCACAACTAGAGAACACAGGCTGAAGTTGGACAAGAGTGGGTGGGAAGTAAAGAGTGACAGCAGGGAAGTGGAGAGAAGAGGTAGATGCAGGGAAAGGCACAAGAAATGTGTGGTGCATTGGTTAAAGAAATCTGCTTCCTTCTCCAAATGTACCTGCAAACTCTATGTATCAGTAAAGTACAAGAGAGCACACTATATGTGAATATAGTCTAAACTAAAGGGCATTGTTAGGAATGACATATAATAGAGCACTGTGGAGCACAGTGAAATACAACTCTAGTGCCTCATTGCATAACTGAAATTATTATAACAGAAACAATTAAGGTCAGAAATTTCTATTAGAAAATTGATTTAGTGCCATTCTTCAACAAGAAGATATGTCAAGCTCTGTCATGAAATTCTAGATGATGCAGGCTGATGGGTCGTTAATACAAACTGATGATATTCCCAGCGTTAAACCACTTGGCACAAGCTGATACGCAGCCAATAAGCTTGCTGCTTTACGTTTATATGGCTGGTTAGCATCCTAAAGCATTGAGAGTTACTCTGAAATCCTCCACCTTCCCCAGCTCCACCTGTATAGATATGCTATGGGTTATTATATATGCTACTTGTGCAGCAGCAGTGGAAATGTCTTAAAAACTCACAGCACTATATTTGCATATGTATTGTCAGTAGCAAGTTCCTGTACTTGCTTTGCAGCAGCAATCTACAACAACAGCAATCAACAACAGCAATAACCAGCAGCAGCAATTCAGGAGTGTTGTAGCTCCTGAAATGTAGACTAAGGTTAAGTGTTGGCCACTAACACTGTGTTTACACTGGGTACAACCCTTTGTTGCATTGCAACAGATTGAGAATGTCTATACTGAATGTCAACATGAAAATTTCAAATCTAGTTGTACTGTTGTGTGTAGTAGCATCTAAAACAGAGATTGTGTAGACATGGTGTAAGGGTGCTGTGCAGGTGCACTGTACACAGTAGCTGTTAAGCAAGTGTTTCACATCAAAATGTTTGACCAGTTGAGGCCCAGAACTGTCAGACGTTATATCCAGTTAATTTTATAACTGATCGAGACATTTTTCTCGAAGAATCACACCTCATACATCTAGCATAAGGGCCCATCATGTGTGCAAAGGGTGCTTTCTTGTAAGACAAGGCCAGGTGAGCAGGAACTCTAGAGTCATCTCTGGATACGCCATATTGCGTCAAGGAAGATTCGGTTGAGGCTTTCTTACAAAACCAGCAGTGCAGTGTGTATTTGAGCGTGACTGTTTCAGGGGAAAAAAACGAGTCGACAATAGAGGCTTTTTTCGCTTCATCTCTCCTTCTCCGTTCCATCACCAAGTGTCTTCCTTCACTTGGTGACATTGTTTTTATCTTTGATCCCTCTCGCTCTCCTAGCTCTCTTGATTTTTGTCAGCTCTCCTTCGTTAACCGTATTCTGCATCGAAATGACGTTGAGTCCCACCCGCAGCCAATCAGAGCCCCGGCTGGCCTATCTCTCCGTGTGCCAGGCTCTCCGTGCGTGCCCTGGTAGCCCGTTTGTGGCTTAACGAACAAACGAGCGTTAGCATCCCCTCCGTTTACACCCCTCCTCGCCAGCCTTCCCATCATCCCTCCCTCTTTCTCTCGCTCCGTTTTTGCACATGCCACCGCAGCGCCCCCTAACCCACGTCACGTGAGCGCAGGGGCCCTAGCAACAGCGAGAGAGAGAGGGAAAAGTGGAGCGAGAGAGGGAAAGAGGGATAGAGGGAGGGGGAAGAGACGCAGAGCATTAATAAGTAATGGGCCGAACAGTTTGAAACCCGGTCCTCGTTAGCATTGCAGCGGCGCCATCATTTGCATGGGAGCTCCTAGAGCAAATTCAACAACAGCTTCAGCCCACACCCCTCTCTTTTTGTTTCTCTCTCCCTCCATCTTCATGTGTCTATCGTTCTGTCATCACGCATTCTCCTTCCAACTGTCGGTTTCTCTTTTTTTATTATTTGTGATATTTTGGTATTTCTCTTCTCTCATCTTGTGAGCGTCTTCTTCCTCTTTTCCCTTCTGTTGTCGTTCTGTCGTTCTCCGCCCCTTCCTCAGAGTCTCCTGGCATCCGTGCGCTACGGTTTTCTTTTTGTTGTTGTTCTATTTTCCACACTATTGTGTGTTTCACATTACTATTCATATCCTCTATTATTCTGTTTCTTTTTACCTTGAAAATGATGGCAGGAAAATGGCGGCTTTACTTCCGGTAGGGTTTTATTTTTAGACCAGATCTTTCCCAGCTGCACTCACACAGTCCTGTGCCGAGAGAGTGAGAGAGTTTGCCTGCCCCCCTGACATCCCGTAACAAAACACACATTCTTGAACATGTATACAAACCTCTTTTCTCTTTATGTGTGTGTGAGTGTGTTCCTCTGGCCTTTGGGAGTCTGTGTAGAGTGAGATGTAACTGGAAGGTTGCCATGCTCCACACATAAATCCAATTCCACATTTTTTTTCTTCCATTGGTCTGACATGATGCCCCAGGCTGCCCACGCTACACACTCCAGCACTACCACAGAACCGTGTATGTGTGTGGTACACTCAAGCCCTTGTTTTAGACAGACCTTACATGCCCCCCTCTAATCCTCCATGCACACACACACATACACACACCTCAAGGCGAAGGAAGACTAGACAAGAATTGATCTGCACTCCCAAACAGAACTGATCGCAAGGAGACGCGGGACTAATATGTGCGTAGCTCTGTCTGCCTTTCTTTTAATCAATCAATCTCAATTTTTAAATCTGTACACCCAGTGGGTCACTTTTTCTGTGAAGTCAAATGTCCTATGTACAGTCACACACAGACTGGCATGTGTTCTGTTCTGACAAGGCAATACCTAAATAAAGGACTGTACTGATTTTACGAAGCAGATGCTGGAACCATGGCTTAGCAGTGTGTTTAACTGTGGTGCTCATATGGAGAATGTGGGTTTGAATATGGCTTGCAACATTTCAATATGCCGTTCCTCCTCCTCATTTCAGTTTATAAGGACAAAAATAAAATACAAAAGACAAGTAACAGACAAATTATGGAAGCCCGTTTCCACCACTGAATACAAAATAAAGGTAGTTGCGACTTTTTATCTCACAATTCTGACTTTTTTTTCTTGCAATTATGACATTTCTCGAATCTGACTTATTTTCTCAGAATTGCATGATACAAATTTGCAATTCTGGTATATATATACTTACAATTGACTTTTTTCTCTCAGAATTGTGAGTTTGTATCCAACAATTGTGATTTTTTTTCTCAGAATTGGGAGTTTATATCTCACAATTCTCACAGTTATTAAGTCAGAATTACTCGCAACTGTAAAAAAAAAAATGAATTGTTAGATACAAACTCACTTTAGTGCGTGTTTTTATCTCGCAATTCTGACTTTATAACTTGTTTATATCACGTAATTCTGAGTTCATTTCTCAGAATTGCAAGTTTATATCTTGCAACTCTGACTTTGTAACTCGCAATTGTAAATTTATATCTCACAATTCTGAGAAAAAAAGTCAGAATTACACATTTTTGTATCAAATTTTTGTATAAAAAGTTGCAATAACATTTTTTTTAAAATTCAGTGCCAGAAACTTGCCTGCAAAAAAAAAACAAAAAAAAAAAAAACAACAACAACAACAACAAAAAACAAAACATGAGTGGAACAAATGGGAGTATTATAAAGTGATTTCATGCAAAAATGTATGTAAATTTCAAACCTTCATAGCACAAAAACAAAATTAAAGTTTCTATTGTCTGAAGAAAAAAAAAAAAACATATGCATGTTGTTGTAGGGGGTTAATTTGTCAAAATGTAAAATATGTTTGGTCTTCACACAAAGCTCTTAAAATGTTGTTTCTGAAGAATTTTTGTATCACTCAGGAAAAAAAGTCAGAATTGTGAGATAAAAAGTTGCAATATATGTATGTGTATATACAGTCAGGTCCATATATATTTGGACACTGACACAATTTTTATTATTTTAGCTGTTGACCAAAACATATTCAAGTTACAGTTATACAATGAATATGGGCTTAAAGTGCACACTCTGAGCTTTAATTTTTAGGGCAGTCTCCTCAAATTGGTAGCAAGGTTAAGGAATTACAGTTCTTTAATATGTACCGCCCCCCTTTTTCAAGGGACCATAAGTAATTGGACAGTTGACTCAAAAGCTGTTTCATGGACAGTTGTGGGCTATTCCTTCATTTTTTTCTACATCAGTTAACCAGGTAAAAGGTTTGGAGCTGATTCTAAGTGTGCCACTTGTATTTGGAAGCTGTTGCTCTGAACCCATCATGCGGTCAAAGGAGCTCTGCATGCAAGTAAAATAGACAATTGTTAGGCTTCAAAAACAAAAGAAATGCATCCGAGAGATAGCAGGAACATTAGGAGTGGCCAAATCAACAGTTTGGTGAATTCTGAGAAGAAAAAGAACACACTGGTGAGCTCAGCAACATAAAAAGGCCTGGATGTTCACAAAAGACGACAGTATGGTGGATGATTAGATGATCCTCTCCATGGTAATAAAGATTGTTTTACAACATCCAGCCAAGTGAAGAATACTCTCCAGGAGGTAGGCGTGTCACTGTCAAAGTCTACAATCAAGAGAAGACTTCACCAGAGCAAAATAGAGAGCGTTCACCACAAGGTGCAAACAAGGCCAGATTAGACTTTGTCAAAAAACATTTAAAAAAGCCAGACCACTTCTGGAAAAGCATTTTTTGGACTGCTGAAATTAAAATCAACGTGTACCAGAATGACGGGAAGAAAAAAAGTATGGAGAAGGCTTGGAACAGCTCATGATCCAAAGCCTACAACATCATCTGTGAAACATGGTGGAGAAGTGTAATGGCATGAGCATGCATGGCTTCCAGTGGCACTGGGTTACCGGTGTTTAGGGACGATGTGACAGAAGACAGAAGCAGCCGGAAGAATTCTGAAGTGTATAGGGATATACTGTCTGCCCAGATTCAGTTAAATGGAGTAAAGTTGTTGGGGCGGCTCTTCATAGTACAAATGGATGATGACCTAAAACATACAGCAAAAGCAACCCAGGAGTTTTTAAAGGTAAAAAGTGGAATATTCTGCAATGGCCAAGTCAGTCTTCTGATTGAGCATGCATTTCACTTGCTGAAGACAAAACTAAAGGCAGAAAGACCCACAAACCAACAACAACTGAAGTCAGCTGCCTGGCAAAGCACCACAAAGGAGGAAACCCAGTCTATGGTGATGTCCATGAGTTCCAGACTTAAGACAGTCATTGCCTGCAAAGGATTTTCAACAAAATAATATTTATGATTATATTTATTTGTCCAATTACTTTTGAGCCCCTGAAAATGGGGGGTCTGTGTATAAAAATGGTTGTAATTCCTTAGCATTTTATGTTATATTTTTGTTCAACCCCTTGAATTAAAGCTTAAAGTCTGCACTTCAATTTCATCTTGATTGTATCATTTTAAAACTATTCTAGTGGCATACAGAGCCGAAATTATGAAAAGTGTGTCAGTGTCTAGATAGATAGATAGAGGCGGGAGGAGCAAACGACAGACACAGTGGGTGTGGCGTCAGGCCTCGGGGAGGCTTTTATTAAACATAAAAGAGGGAAAATAAGTGTCCAAATAAACAGGGAATCTGGTGTCCTCATGTGAAAGGGTTCCGTGAAGGAGGGGCAGTGTTCAGTAGGGAAGGGTCCAGGTAAGGGGCGGAGTCCGGCGGCCGCACGCGCTCTCCGCTTGGGTCCGGGGCGCTAGGGACGGCGGCATCTCTTGCGGCTTCGTCCCTTCCGTGCCTCCACGGCGCTTCCAACGGGGAATCTATTGCCCGGCATCCTGGCCGGTTCGGCCGTCACGGGTGCGGTCTTCAGCAGGACCACGGGTCCGGCAGCTCGTCCTTCTGGCGGCGCTGGTTCCCTCTTCACCCCTTCCTGGACCCGCGAGGACACCAGCGTGCATGCACGGGGGAGAGACCGGTCTCCTGAGGAGAGGCGCGCTCGGCATTTAAACAGCGGCGGTGATGAGGCTTCATTCCATTGAGGTACTCCTCATCACACGCCGCCAGCCCGAGACGTTTC
>NC_133374.1:30479415-30532484 GCF_049309525.1 Garra rufa
GAAGAAATGGGATTATGGGAGTGTTATGAAGTGATTTCATGCAAAAATTTATGCAATTTCAAACCTTCATAACACAAAACCAAATTTCAAGTTTCTATTGTCTAAAAATCTTGCAAAAAATCATGTGCATTAGCCACTAATTCTTCAGACTCAAAAAAAAGAACACTGTGAACATTACACAAAATGTCTTCTTCTTCGTTCTTCAGAAGAAACTGATTTTGGACAAATAAATGATGACAGATTTTTAATAAGTTTAATATTTTGCTTAATTTGTGCAACAATTTTACATCTTAGAAAAAAGATATAAGGCAGAGTGAAAAGAAAAAGAGTGAGAGAGAGACAGACCTTCTGTCCCTGGTTGCTGATATTTAACTTACCAGTCTTGAGAAAGATCCAAGTGACTGCGATTAAACCAAAACTACTCACTGACTACCTCTCTTTTGCTCGCTCGCTCTCCCTCCCTGGTCTCTCGCTCCGGGTGAAATGTTGTGACAGCATTGCGCTGATGTTGTAGGGGGTTAAAGTCACCAAGTGCATATTATCCTGTAAGGCTTAATATGCAGGTTGAAGCGCGAGGGCCGACTCTTAAATTACAGTTTGCCGGGCCTAGCACTCAGCGTGACAACAATACCCGCACAGACACTGTGTTACGTCTATACACACACACTTATACACACGTGTGCTCGCGCTTAGCTGTCGTACGAATATTCATTCAGCAATACAGTATATTTTTTGTGACGCAAATAATCACGCATCCATACACACACAGCCAATGCAGCGCACATGTACTTCATTTCATTGTCTTATCGCATGGCCGTGACATTCACAGACGCACGCTGAATTTATCTTTGTTTCCAGCCATTGTCTTTGTTTGTCTGTAGCTACTATCTGTGTGTGTGTGTGTGTGTGTGTGTGTGTGTGTGTGTGTGTGTGTGTGTGAGCTGCTTGTTATAGTGATGGAGTGTGTGTGTGGGCTGCCGAGTCAAGCCTGTCCTCTCCGCTTTCATAAATCTGCGTTGGATGAAGCTCTCGAGCCATAAAACGCATCGATCGTCATCCTTCACACACACATAAACACACATATTTCCCACAGGGTAATCCTGCTTTCTATAGGAACGTTGTGTCTTGTTGAGTGAGTTTTGAATGCACAAGTGTGTGCTAATATAGAGGGATAAACAAGACACATGCCAGCTAGTCAACTAATGACACCTCAGCATAAATAGCATGAACACATCTTCAAGTTTTTAATGAGTCACGGTGTGGATGTGACTCCAGATGTTGACCTATATCTGAAGGTTTGTTCTTAAAGTGCGTTTGCATCAGATTTGTGTTTTGCGAGTTTTTACATTTCCAGTTCACTTAGTTTTCTCATAACAGTGCGGTTGACCCAATCCACATGCCCTGCCTGCCTGGAGAAACTAGGACACACACACACACACACACACACACACACACACACACACACACACAGGGACTGACTGACTGTTCTCACACACTGACATACTTTGCTGTTGTTATTGTGTCCAGTGATGTGCAGTTTAGCAGAACACACACAAACTCTTATTTTACACTACACACACACCTAAGTCATCCCAAAGGAATATTTTATTGCTCTTTTATAGCTTCTCAGTTGTTTCAATTAAGTTTCAACCTCATCTTATATGTTTCTGATGATGCTTCTTAGTATACAAACCTGAACCTTTGCTCCTAGGAGAAACAATGTTGAAACTGATCTTATCATTCAAATCTAAATAGTGTGCATATAAATCTTAAACATGAAAACACACACACACATACACATAATCAACAATTCAAGTCTTTTTGTGTCAGAAACATTCATATCTAAAATGTACTTTGATAAAAATAAGAAGGACTAAAAGTGAAAGAGAAACACTTACTTCTGGCTTCTGAGTGAGTGCTGCATTGTAAAATACGGCCTTCATGAATGTACAGATAAATCAGAGTCAGGCTACGCTGATGTGAAATGACCATGACAGTAATATACTGTTACAATAACATACACATCAAATATTAAAACACTCTCTCTTTCTTTCTTTGTAATGGATTTGGTGTATCCTTCAAAAATTACTTCATATCTGTATCAGTGTTAGTTTTTGAATGTGGTGACTATAAACGTTTCAGTCATAAATTTTGGATTTTTGTAAAAGTCTAAATGATGGATTATGTGACTAACTGAACAGAATAAAAGCCTTTTTGTCGGCCAATGAAATCCATGTGCATATGCTAATATCACCTCTTCTCCTCTGTCTTCAGGTAACAGGTTTTTCCTGACGTCATATGGGGCCCTCTACATATCTGATGTTCAGAAAGAGGACGCCCTGTCTACCTACCGCTGCATCACCAAGCACAAATACAGCGGAGAAACCAGGCAGAGCAATGGGGCTCGTCTCTCTGTGCTGGGTGAGTTTGTGGGCTTATGTTTGTTTTCTGGACAGTTGAGACATCTTTGTCAGATTTGTCAATCCTAATTCACTAAGCATATTTTCGTAATTGGATTTGTTACTGTCTTGGATGCACTTCTTGGAGAAATAACATTAAGATCCTAATTTATGTCATTCATATTTAAAGGGATTAACTGTATAAGTTATCCCTAAAATCTACTCATGATGTTAGTCAAAGGTTCTTGCAGAAAAAAATGCTATAATTTTAACACAAGCATTTTCTTGTCTTCACTGACCATTAATCAGGTAGTTTTGCTAGTGTACCTTTAAAGAAACATTGGTTGCTTATTTAAAAAAAATCTAATTCCTCAATGGTCGTGTAAAACAACAGCCTTTTACCTTGTCAAAAACAGCTCTGTTTACAGTGACTGTTTCGGTGCATGGCTCTTTAAATGTTAATGAGCTCTGCTCACCCCACCCCCTCTTCTGTTTTTTGTGTATTTGGTAACACGTTACCTTCAAAAACAAAACTAATGCGTCCTCAGTGGCTATTACGTTGGGAAAATGAATCTTTTGCCTGTTTCACACTGCTAGCTTGTGCTTCAAATCAGTTTCTCGCCAGCATAACTTCATC
This sequence comes from Garra rufa, assembly GCF_049309525.1. Classification (NCBI taxonomy): domain Eukaryota; kingdom Metazoa; phylum Chordata; class Actinopteri; order Cypriniformes; family Cyprinidae; genus Garra; species Garra rufa. The sequence goes on from NC_133374.1 coordinate 30,482,452, forward strand.
AGTGCAGACTTGCAAGAGTATTCACACCGGAAGCGCTTGCAGTGTGAAACCGGGCTTATGTTCACGTTTACATTCAGCTACAAAACACCTGCACTGCTTACTAGGCAGTGTTGTCACTACAGCTGCTCGAGTGCAGAGAAAATTGTGAACAGCGTACAACTGTCTGTGGACTATGCTATGCTAAAATGGGACAGTCCGTCAGCGGTCGTGGGCGGGGTTTGAGCAATATGACGTCATATTGCTCAGAAAATCAAAATGGCTTGATAATTGGCTGTTTAGGTTTTTTGCCGATTAAACAAAGGAGTAGATGTGTTTATCATTGTAGAGTGGCTGTGTCCACACACTGCTAAGACAAAAGTGTAAATGAGAATTTTGCATCTGATGTCCCCTTTAAGAATGTATGTAAATGACTATACTTAAATTGGCAAGAATTGCTTCATCTTTTTTTAAGAACATTCTCTCTGTCCTTAGACCCCACTGAAACCCCACCTTCTGTGATGGACAGTTTCCAGTCAGGAGAAGTACAAGTAGGGCGAAGCATAGAGTTGCCCTGTATCGCCTCCGGTTATCCCAACCCCACCATCCGCTGGCTGAAAGATGGGAGGCCGCTTCCTGCTGACTCCCGCTGGACACGGCGACTGACCGGCCTCACAATCAGCGACCTCCGTCTGGAAGACTCTGGAAACTACATCTGTGAAGTCACCAACAGCTTTGGCTCCAAAGAGGTCACAGGACACCTTAATGTCATCGGTGAGAAGAAAAAAAAGAAAGAAATAAAGGGCAAAAGGAAAAGAGGGGGGGTACAAGAAGAGAACCACATTCCTATAAACTATTCCTATTAAATTTAAGGTAAGGACTATGTTCGCCACTTGAAATGTTCTTCCAGGACCAACAAAATATCCAGGAACATGTCCAACTTGGCAGAATTTGATGAAACTTTTCACTTTATTAAAAGTATAGTTTACTCACCCTGTGGTCTGTGTGGGTCCTAGCGCCCTAGTATAGTGATGGGGATACCATACTGTCAAAAAGCACCGTCCTTCGAATGAGACATTAAACCAAGGTCCTGACTCTCTGTGGTCATAAAAAATCCCAGGATGTCCTTCGAAAAGAGTAAAGGTCTGACCTCAGCATCCTGGCCAAATTTGCCCACTGGCCTCTGATCATCATGGTCTCCTAACAATCCCCATATACTGATTGGCTTTATCACTCTGTCTCCTCTCCACCAATAAGCTGCTGTGCTGGGCAATCTTTCTCACTATGGCTGCCGTCGCACCATCCAGGTGGATGCTGCACACTGGTGGTGGATGAGGAGATGCTCCCTCACGATGTAAAGTGCTTTGAGTGCTTAGAAAGGTGCTATAAAAATTTTATGAATTATTATTATTATTATTATTATTATTACTATTATTATTATTATATAAGACCTTTTCTCATCTTCAGAACACAAATGAAGATATTCTTGAATAAATCCGAGAGCTTTCTGACGCTGCATAGATAGCAACAGTACTAAGACATTCAAGGCTCAAAAAGAGGCCCAGAAAGGTAGTAAGGACATCAATAAAATAGTCCATGAGACATCAGTGGTTAAAAACTTTTTTTAAATCTTAGTAGAGTACCATGCATGCGTGCGGTCCAGCTGCATAGGGGGCTGGCGTTTAGATGCAGAACCAGGATGTGCTGTGCCTTGTTTATAAGCAGAGGAATGCACATGCATGTGTCATGGTAGTCTCGTGAACATGCGTCAAAGACTGACATGGAAGAAATTAAGTTGAATGAGATGAAGAAGGAATTTTTCTTTGTGTACAAAAAGTATTCTCGTAACTTCATAAAATTAAGGTTGACCACTGATGTCTCATGGACTTTCTGGGCCTTTAACATATTTGTGTTCTGAAGATGAACGAAGGTCCTACAGGTTTGGAACGAAATGAGGGTGATTAATCAATGACAGAATTTTCATTTTTGGGTTAACTATCATCAACATCATTGTCCTAGAACATCATTCCTATTAAACAATTGTACTTATGTTACGTATAGGGATAGAGTTGGCTTCACAGTAGAATTATGACTTAGTTTGTTTGACTTTTATGTTTTTTCCAGAACTAACAAAATATCCAGAAACATGTCCAACTTCAAAGTCACGTCCATCTGGTCTATTCCCCAAAGCAGATACCAAAACCTTGCAGCAGGTGTCCTTATCCTTGCTCTTGGTGATCAGCCTTCTTGCAGAGAAGGTTTAGTACCTTGCTGCCAATGAACTTCCTTGGAGTTGGAATTAACCTCAGCAGGAAGTTTGTTCTCTTCAAACAGGGATGAGGACACTTGCCCCAGGGTTTGGCTGTCCTTTGGGAGTACCCACTGGGGTCACTTCAATTTATTGACTGCCTGGTTGTTCTATCTTTTACAAAGTCCTGAAATATCCACACCCTTTCATCCAAAGGAGAGGGTCCAGATCAAGTTGGTTCATCACCAGGCCTTTAGACCAATATGGCCCCAGATCTCATGTGCAACTGTGTCATAGGGAGAGATAAATATCAAATGGAGTATACCAGGGAGTGAGTAAGAGAGAAACACATTTGGGTTTAAGAGATGTTGGCACACTGGTCTGTGTCTGCCACCTTCTTGTTGACTTATAGAGAGAGTAATATGAGAGGACAGGAAGACTGTTCTGGCCTCTCCAGTCTGACCCCAGTTCCACCAGGAATGTGTGTATGTGTGTTTTCGAGCAGCCATGGGGAGGGATCTTAGACCAGTGGGATGGTATTGGCTGGAGTTTTAATGTGAAAGGAAGAGGGGAATAGAGAAAGGGGATGTGGGGTGGACATTTGGACGTTTAGCCGGTGGGCACATCACACCGGTGTGCTCACACAGATTCTGACAGGACAGGAGGGGAGGAGGGCACACACACGCATAGATGCCCAGACACACACACCATCACACACAGAGGCCTCCAGCACATAACACCAGCTGCCTTATTGCTCACTGACATTTTCTCTATCTATCTATCTATCTATCTATCTATCTATCTATCTATCTATCTATCTATCTATCTATCTATCTATCTATCTATCTATCTATCTATCTATCTATCTATCTATCTATCTATCTATCTATCTATCTATCTATCACACTAGAATTCAAATTTTTAGACAAAACCTTACCCTCAGAGTCAATAATATCTTTCTCCATCATTCTCTTTCTCCGCAGAGCCTCTGAGAGTCACGTTATCCCCCAAGAACCTGAAAACAGGCATCAGCAGCACAGTGATTCTCTCCTGTGCCGTTCAGGGCTCACCCCACTTCACCGTCTCCTGGTTCCGCAACACAGAACCCATCATGCCTGACCAGCACTTCTCCATCCAGGGAGCCCACAACGAAACTCTATTCATCACAGCAGCCCAAAAAAGACACTCAGGGGCATATCAGTGCTTTGCCACCCGCAAGGGTCAGACCGCACAGGACTTCTCCATCATACTGCTTGAGGGTGAGTGGAAAGAGTGGATAATAGGATAGCACTGAAGGTTTTGGTTCTGATTATAACTTTGCAGCGTACAATTATTTTTGGACATCAAAGTTCCAAATTTAGATTTCCACGACTTTTAAGCAAGTTACACTGTGTCTTACACAATCCTGCACAAAGCAACAGCAGAATATATTTTAGCTTACATTATTCACAGACCCTCAAGTGCCCTCTTGCATGTGTCCCCAGTTTGTATACTTATGGATTAAGTAAACTCTTAAGTAAATATTTTACGATTTTACAATTAAAATGTATTGCATGCAATTAAATTAGGTCATATTCGAGATAAGCCAATTTCTGTCATGAAACTCTAGAACATAAACAGATGATGATCCCAGCGTTAAACTACTTGGCACATGCTGATTGGTTCATGTTGCATACGCAGCCAATGAGGTTGCTGTTTACACTGAAATGGCTTGTTAGCATTCACAGGAGCATTTTGCAGTGCACTTTCAGAGATCCCCTGAAACCCTCCACCTCCCCAGCTCCACCTGTATAGATTAAATTCAATTCAAGTTTATTTGTATAGCGGTTTTCACAATTTTTTTTACAAATCGTTGCAAAGCAGCTGTACATTAATGACATAAAACATACCTAGACCTCTTGAAAAATTGAGCTGTTCTTATGAAATAAACATTTCAGTAGAGTACCTTTCAAAGATTCTGAGGTCTTCCATCTGTATTCCTCTCTATTTTTCCTGTCAGACGGCACCCCACGGATCGTCTCGTCTTTCAGTGAGCGCGTAGTAGCCCCTGGCGAGCCCTTCTCTCTCATGTGTGCGGCCAAAGGTGCTCCACCCCCCACCATCACCTGGACATTGGACGACGAGCCGGTAGCGCGGGACTCGGCGCACCGGGCCAGCCAGTACACGCTCTCCGACGGCTCCACTGTCTCGCACGTCAACGTCACCAACCCCCAGATCCGCGACGGGGGCGTGTACCGCTGCGCCGCACGCAACTCGGCCGGTAGCGCCGAGTACCAAGCGCGCATAAACGTAAGAGGTGCCTGTCTACTTTTCAATCTCAGACGTTTAGGGTTATAACCCTCCACCTCCCCGATCCTTGACCCCTGAACTCCTCCACCCCATCTCAAGTCCAGATCTCATTGCTTCTTATCAAGTCAAGTGTCATTGTGTCTGTGTGCGTGGGTGGGGTGGGTGGGTGTATGTGTGTGGGTGGAGCGTCTTATGTTGTTTATTCATCACAGTGCTGTCACCTGTGCGCTTTCTCATCTTGAACGCCATTCTTTCCACTGTCAGATCATCCGTTTGTGTTCTCTGCATCTTTCCACTTCTCCTGTTTGTCTCTCCATCTGCTGAGTCTTTGTTCCTCTCTTTCACACATACACGGTGTCTCTGTCTCGATGTCGCCGGCTGGCTGGCACACGTGTGGTGTCCTGGCTGTTCTGGGACAGAGTGGAGATCTGGCAGCAGGGAGACACCATCACGCCAAAGAGAAAAGAGACACATCAGCTAAGAAACCAGACTGAGTAGAGAAAAGATGAGTTGAAACAGTAGAGAAGGGTAGAAACAAGAGAAAAATACTCAAATCTCAAAGAAAAAGAGAGGAGATATAAAGGAGAGACAAGAGAAGAGGACCCAAAAAAAGTATAGAAAGTATGATGGTGTCATCCGTTGGTAACACTTTATAATAACGTTCAGTTGTAAGTCTTTTATAAGTGATTAGTTAATGATGAAATAATCATTTACAAAACATTCACAAACGATAATTAAGTGATATGCTAACAATTTGTGTATGTTTTGTTAATTAATTTACAAGTCATTTACAAATTAATTTACAAGTAATTAGTTAATGATGAACTAATTATTTACAAAACATGACTATGTGTTTATAAATTATGAATAAGTGATATGTTCATTTTGTTGTAAGCACTATGCTAACGATTTACCCATCTGTCGTAAATTATCTGAAAAATGGCATATCATGAAATAATCAAACAGATCCTTAGTAAATGGTTAAAAATTACTAGTTAACCCCTTAACTGTCACCCCCCATTTTTTAAGTTTATCCAAACTTAAATTGTAATTCATGAACACTTTGGATCTAAGGTAGGTCTCTTTTTAAAGAAAACAATCAGCAGATTAGGGCGTTATAAAACATCTTTACCCTCACCAGTCAGCACTTACATTGCAGTATTCACACTACAAAGTATTCAAAAGCTGTTGATGAATAAATAATGAATAAATCATTTACAGCACTTTCTGCATCCCCTAATCTAAAGTGTAAACTACTCACCAGTTGTAAATGTTTTACAAACCGCCGGTTCCAGGTTTTGTGGGCATCAGGTGGGTATACACACTGTGTGAAAGACCTTTGAAAAATGAGTAAAACATTTACAACTGATTAATTTTTTCCACTTTACATTAGGGGATGCAGAAAGTGCTGTAAATGATTTATTCATGATGCGATCTTCAGTGAAGGATAAACATTTAAATGATTGATATTTTAATTATTTTTAAGTGACAAATAATACATTAACTAGTAATGTATTAACCACTTACTAAGGATCTGTTTGATTATTTCATGATATGCTATTTTTTTAAGATAAATTACTACAGATTTGTAAATTGTCAGCCTATTACTTAATAATCATTTGTGAACGTATAATCATGTTTTGCAAATTATAAGTTCATTATCTAATCACTTGTAAATGATTTATAACTTAATCTACAAAACATATATAAAAATACTAACACATCCCTTATCACTTATGAATGCATAGTTATGTTTTGTAAATGATTAGTTCATAATTAACTAATAACTTGTAAATAACTTGTAAATGAATTAGCAAAACATACACAAATTGTTAGCATATCACTTATTAAACATTTATGAATGTTTTGCAAATCATTATTTTATTATTAACTAACCACTTATAAATGACTTACAACTGAACGTTATTATAAAGTGTTACCCAGAGGACTACACAGGGAGACTAATAGAAATACAGGAGGAGATGGGGAGGTGGAGGGATGCCGGAAGAATTGATGCTGGAGCGGCGCAATGACTGCTGCTTATATAGGCTCATATTAATGATTGACAGGACTGACAGGATCTTTTAACTGATACCTTTTGGTACATTCCGAAGAGGGTAACAAGATGGATTTGCTCTGACCTGAATATCTTTTAAATATTTGATGCCACTTACCTGACAAATGTTGACAATTCCAATAATAATTTCATCCACAAAAGCACTTGTTCTATCAACCCTGTACCTTGTTTCCAGTTAGAGAGATAAATCCCAGAGCACCATTACTCTCAGAAGTTGTGTTCAGTCAGTCAGTCAGATGAAGTTTGCAAGATCAAGAACAGAGATTGAGTTTGGTGCATATTATGCATCAGAGGGTCAGTGAACGGACTGTGGGCGGTTCATGGGCGTGTCACTAAGAGTGATATTGAGTCATGTTGACAGGCCTGTTGAATTCACCCTCTGTTCCTCTCTGAAATGTTCAGTTATGACATATCTGTCTGCTTTAAGGAGACATGCCAGAACAATCATTGCAGTGAGAATGAGACCCTGTGCCACGGAGCCACAGTTGTGCGCACACATACTGAATGATACCAGCGCTCATGGACACACTCGCAGAGTCTTAAAACACTACTGCCTGACTAATACACTCTGACCGCAGTACCCTCATGAAAACTGACAGCATTGACTTTAACACACACACACACACACACACTATCCATATTAGACACACACATTTATTCTTGAGATGATAGTTTGGCAACACAATATTTAACAAACACAGACACCCGTGAGCAACCAGGCCCCATTCTTCCTGTGAACAGCACAATAGCGGTGCTCAGTTCCTGTCTGGATCCTTATCTAAGTTCATACATTCATATATTATGTTTGAGAACAAAAGAAAAATAGAGAAATAGAAAGACAGCCAGAGAATAACTGAGAAGAAGAGAGAAGAGGGATACTGTGCGACAGTCTTCTTGAATAATACATCAGGGTTGACTTGTCAGAGCGGTGACTTCAAAGCACAACGCACGCTGAGCTGAGAGAAAGGGAGAGAGAGCAACAGAAGAAGAGAGAGATACGAGGATGAGGAGTGGGCTGTTAGAGAGGATGAGAATATTTGTGTGCATAAAATCTCCATATGCCCCATCGACGATTTATAAACCGATCCGCCCTCCATTTTGAGGCAAACAAAATGTCCTTCTGCAGTACGTCTTCTCGTTCTTATAGTTCCTCTGGTTACTCCTAAGCCACCTTGTCTCAATTTTGACTCTTTCTATTTCGTTTCTCATCCTGGATCTTCAAGCATTGGCCATTAAAATCTTCACAGTGTTCCACCATCCATTTGTCTGTACACCCCTACATCCTCGTGTGTGATCTGAGAGCAGAGTCCTGAAGAAGTCAGCCTTCTCTTTTTCCCAAAACAAAGAAAACAAAACAAACACGAATCGGTCATTACAAACCTTTTCAAATGCAGCAGTGACTGGTCTAGAAAGAACCAGTAGCTGTTAGCATATGCTAATCACATTAAAGGGCATCCACACTGACAGCGATTGCAGCAACAGAGCGAGTTGCAGCTATAGTTGGTGATTTGAGGTTACTAGAGACCAAAATTTGTGACAAATCTGAGCAAACTTAATGCAAAACCACAGCAACTACCAGACACTGGAACTCACAGTATTCCTTTCATGATACAGAAGTTGAGCAGGAATTCGTACTAGCAATCAAAACAAGCCTAAGGTTCAAGTCAGTTCAAGTTTATTTGTTTAGTGCATTTCATGATACAAATAGTTTCAAATTAAGCAATTAGGAGTAATTTGTTATCAGAGGTGACTATGTCAATGTAATGTCCATATGGCATAAATGTACAGTTCTAAGATAATACAAATCAGGCAGTTAGTTAATGACATGTATTCAAGCAGAACACAATGAACACGATTAATTGAACACAATGATTGCATGCTGTTATCATAATAATTACAATGTAAGGACAATTTGGGAGTTTTGTATATTTATTTAGACTTACTCAGACTGTTATCTGAGGTCCTTGAACGAGGCTGGATCCAGACTGAAGCTTGCACAATCTCTAGTTATCTTGGGATGGGCATCACAAGGTAAAAATAGAAAAGCAAATAGAAAATAATTAGCATAGCTCTTGTTCATGCCTTTTCAAGCAAAGAATAATCATGTGCATTTGATCAGACATAATTGAAGTACAAGGTTATGAGATGCATTGGCTGAAGAGATGTCTTTAATTTAAATTGAAATGTTATTAGGAAAGTTATTCCAGAGTTTAGGAGCCAAATGTGAAAATGCTCAGTCGCCTTTATGGGACTTTACTGTCCCTGGTACTATCAAACGTTCAGCATTCTGCAACCTTTAAGAGCATGATGGGTTGTGGTCTGATAGGAGACACAGGAGCTAAACAATTTAGGGCCTTATGAGTAAGTAAGCAATATTTTGTAACTGATACGGAACATAATAGGCAGCCAGTGTAGAGATTGTAAAATTAGGGGGGTATGATCATATTTTCTTGCTACACTTCTTGACTGGCAAGATGGCTGCGAGCGGAAACTCAAACAGTGAAAGTGAGTTGTTCAAAACCTTTCTTTCTAGTAAACTCTGTGTACACAAACAATGTTCTCAATGCTCGAGTTCATGTGTAGAGACCCAGGCGATACTTCGAGCAAAGTTTCATGGTGTGTCGAGCCTTCTTAGTGTTGTAAAAATATCGATTTTGATGCGCTCAAAGTTATGCCCCTAGAACTCCCATTCACTGGCCATTGACCACAAAACGAAATCACGGTCAATCTCAAAAACGTCTCGTTTGTCGTAATTATGCTTTTAGATATAAGTTTGTCTCGTTTACAGTAAAAAAAAAAAAAAAAAAAACAGCCCAGGTTGCATTTTGGCAATAGTTATCCTTTAAGAGCCAAATGTGAAAATGTTCTACCTCATTTACTGGACTTCTGTATCCTTGGTACTATCAAAAGTCCAGTGTTTTGTGACCTATATGAGCATGATGGATTGTGTGGTGGTAAGAGACACAGGAGCTAAACAATTTAGGGCATCATAAGTAAGTAGCATTATTTTGTAATTGATATGGAACTTAATAGGTAGCCAGTGTAGAGATTGTAAAATTAGGTTGGTATGATCATATTTTCTTGACCTTGTAAGAATTGCATTTTTGACTAGCTTTAGCTAAAGGATAGGCTTGCGTCTGGGAGTGCCGACGACCTGCAGAGTTCAGCTCCAACCCTAATCAAACACACCTGAAAAAGCTAATCAAGGTCTTCAAAATTACAAGGACTACAGGCAGGTCAGGCGCTTTTTTCAAGGTTGGAGCTAAACTCTGCAGGACATCGACACTCCAGGACCGACGTTGTCTATCCCTGCTGTAGCTTGTTTATTAAAGACGCAGAACCAACTAGTAGTGCACTACAATAGTCAAGTCTAGACGTAATGAATTCATGAACTAGTTTTTTTCTGAATCAGGCACTTAAGGTGGTTTGCTTCTTTTAGTTGGAGACATAACTGAAGTACAAGTCTATGAGATGCATCTGAGCCCCAAACTTTATCACGAATGTTATTCCAGAGTTTAGGAGCCAAATGTGAAAATGCTCTACCTCCTTTAGTGGACTTTGCTGTCCTTGGTACTATCAAAAGTCCAGCGTTTTGTGACCTTTAAGAGCGTGATGGATTGTGGTGTGATGGGAGACACTGGAGCTAAACAATTTAGGGCCTTACAAGAATCATTATTTTTGTAACTGATACGGAAATTAATAGGTAGCCAGTGTAGAGATTGTAAAATTGAGGTGGTATGATCATATTTTCTTGACCTGGTTAGAACTGCATTTTGGACTAAATGTAACTTGTTTATTGAAGATGCAGAACAACCACCTAGTAGTGCATTACAATAGTCCAGTCTAGAGGTCATGAATGCATAGCCTTTTCTGCATCAGGTGCATAAGGTGGTTTGCTTTAGTTGATTGAAGCTGTTCCTTGCTAATCTCCTTGCCTAGCTAACAAGGTGTTTAGCTGATTTACCTGGACTAAAAAGCTAAAACAGACCAACCTATCCAGCTTGTAGACAAGCTATCCATCTTAGGCTTCAGTAGGGCAGTACAGCACCTTGGTGAATCCAACGATTAAATCGCTGTCATTGTGAACCTTAGACCACCTTAGACACCTCAGACTACTGACCAGTTCCAATAAAAAGCTGCAAAACAAGCTCTTAACATTTCGCTCTTTAACTATAACTCCTTGATTTACCATGCCACAGTTTCACTAAAGTAATTCTAAGGCCTCTGCTCTTGCAGTCCTCTATCCTATAAATGTGTGCTTTGGGACGTTGCTATGAAATGTAATGTTGTATTTTCACTCTGCCTACACAAACACATTAGGTTAGTATATTATTGTTAAGATTACACCACACATTATTACACAGCATTACTATTAAATGCATTAACTTGGCATATTAACAGTACAGAAACACACCTCATTCAGTTGCTGATATTATTTAAAGGCATATAGTGCCAAGCTGTGATGAAGGATACAGTACAAGACACATTGAAAGAGTAGATGCACACACCTATTACACCACATTCTCTGCTGTGAAGACCAAGAGCATTCTAACCCCCTCCTTCCCCTCCACCACTCGCTCTTCTCCTTTCTTCCTTTCATATTTCTCCCTTATTTACCCCAAATATCCATGCGAAACCTGGTCTCCCATCTCCCTCTCATTCTCAAATTCTTCTCTTCTACCCGGCACATTTTCCCCCTTTTTTGTCTTCCTCGGTTTTCCCCTCTCTCTCTCTCTTTCTTTCTCTTTTTTTTTTCTCTCTTGCAGGTCCTCCCAGTATCAGGGCCATGCGGAATATCACAGCCGTGGCCGGTCGCAACACTTTCATTAACTGTCGTGTGATTGGCTACCCCTATTATTCCATCAAGTGGTTTAAAGATGGGACAACGCCGTTGCCAGACAACCATCGCCAGGTGGTGTATGAGAACGGCACTCTGAAGTTGAGCGATGTACAGAAGGGTACGGATGAGGGGGCATATCTCTGCAGCGTGCTTATCCAACCCCAGCTCTCAATTAGCCAGACTGTTTACGTCACAGTCAAAGGTTAGTTATTACTTCTAATGATTTTGGGGATGTTTTTGGCCCACTTGAAAAAGCCTCTACCATTGATTTAGGGCTGTTTGTTCATAATTTATTGTTTAGTGAAAATTTATAAATAGTAATCCATATAATTTATTATTCAGAAACTTTATTTGCAGGAAATTGTGCAATCTGATCTCATGATGAAAACATGCCTGTGGGAACTTTTTCGCAAGATGCGAAATACATACCACCATGTATGTTTCGTGACATATTAAATGTAAAATGTCCACTGAGTGGTGCTAAAAGAGGGTTCTTTTTTTTCCCTCAGAACAGATGAACGTACATGTGGTGCGTTTTATGTAACGTTGGTTTTGTACGTGTCACTGCAGTTCTAACTTCAAATGTCTTTTGAGTGGCGCTTTAACTTTAATGTTGCGTGATATTTTAATATAACATACCATCTGCTCTACACCTAAACCTACTCGATAATGTGAACCAAAGCGATTGTGATGTAAAAAGGCAATCGCAAACATGCCGTTTTAGCTTGTTTTTCGATCTCAATTTCGATCTTATCTTTGAGCTTTTTCATCGTGATTCATGTTTTTTTACGGGATTCGTACCCAAGGATTCCACATCCTAAGACCAAAAGCAAGCTTGTTACATCTATCTATCTATCTATCTATCTATCTATCTATCTATCTATCTATCTATCTATCTATCTATCTATCTATCTATCTATCTATCTATCTATCTATCTATCTATCTCTATCTATCTATCTATCTATCCAGTTTAGTAAAAAATAATAACCTTGTTAACTTAGATTGGTTTTTAATTGTTCATATGCTAAACAATTACTTGAGGCATCCTCAGAAAATTACAAAATGTGACAATAGGCTTGGTGCGAAATGTTTTAGTGTGAAAATTGCAAATACTTTATTTTTAATGTCATTTAAAAACATTGGATTTGGTGTGAAAAGGCCACTCTGAGAGGATTTTTGGACTTGAGCCTAGTCAGCAGGGTATCTTGATTTTATGGAGGCTTTCCAAAAAAAAAAAAAAAAAAAAAAAAAACTCCATTTGATGTTCAGCATTTCTTGAAAACACACTCTCTCTAATAAAAAGATGCCCACTGTACAGTACTTAATCTTTTACATTTCTTCTGAAAAGAAAAGTGTAGTAGTTTATTGTGGCAGAATGGGTGTGTTTTGGTAAATGGAGTGTGTGTTGCCTTCAAACGAGTGTATATTTGGGATGGTCTTTCCCCTCCGCTGGCACAAAGACCCTGAGAGAAAGCACACCACTAATAGCCTCTGATTAACAGGATTACAGGCCTTCTGCAGCATTACAACCATTCATCAATTACCCAGTGTACTTAGCATGTGTATGTGTGTGGGGGGTGTTATTTTCAGTATGTTAAACGTAAATGAAAGGGAGGTCGCTCTGATGTTGGGTTTCAAATCTTCACTTCACCATGTGTGTCCATACAAGGGGCTACAGCTCCCGGTACAAAGACAGAGAGGTCTAGTGTGTGCGTTTGCGTGAATGCACATGTGTATGTGTGTACCGGTACAACAGAACACTGACTCCAGTGTGAAGTCAGTATAGTGTGCTGCTTGTCTTGTCATGTCTCTGATTTAATTAGCTGAATTTTAACGAGCCCCAGATTAAATCCCCCAGATGTCTCCGATGGAGCCCCCCACCTCTGTTTCCATGGCAATGCCATTATTCCCCATGCCAATTGGGCTCTAATTAGAGCAGCTATTATGGGCTGGAGGGGTGGGATGTGTGTGAGCGTGTATGTGCGTGTGCGTTTTTGGAGGGTGGCGGGGGTCAGTATAACATTGCAGACCATGAAGTGTTTGATACTAAAGATCTCTTGCTCTTTTCCTCCAACAGTTCCTCCCCTCATCCAGCCCTTTGACTTCCCTCCTACCTCGATTGGTAAGCTGATGTACATAGCTTGCGTGGTGTCCTCCGGAGACATGCCAATCCGGATCACCTGGAGGAAGGATGGACAGGAGATTGTGTCAGGAACATCAGGAGTCACCATCGAAACCAAGGAGTTCATGAGCTCCCTGCAGATCTCCAAAGTTTCGTTGCAGCATAATGGAAACTACACCTGTATTGCCAGCAATGATGCAGCAACAGTCAGTTCAGAGAGGCAACTAATAGTAACAGGTGAGCAAGGGTTATATTGCAAAGTAGTATGGGATTCTCAGCATGATTTCACCAATTAGGACCATTTCTTGACCAAATTTACTTAGTTTAGGGTTGGGGTTAAGATTGGGTATAGGGTTCCCAGATAGCACACGTACGTCTCCAAGATGTCTGTTAAAGATCACTTGATCTGGAAAGCATCTGCTGTGTACAAACTTCTGACAGATGTCAGTAAGATGTCAGTTTTACATATATTCTAAATCATAAACATAAAAAATAGACTTCTATTTGACATCTGATAGGAAATGTCCTATAGACATACTGCAGATGAGCAAACACTCTAAAAAATATGTCTTCCAGATCTAAATGCAAATGTCAAATAGACATCTCTGTGATGTATGTGTGCTATCAGGGTTGGGACTATGTTTCTTTGACCTAATGTTGGTCTAGGACAGAGATCTTCAAATCTGGCCCATGAGGTCCACTTTGCTGCAGAGTTTAGCTCCAACTTTGATCAAACTCACCTGCCTGTAACTTTCTAGAAATCCTGAAGACCTTGATTAGCTTGTTCAGGTGTGTTTGATCAAGGCTGGAGCAAAACTCTGCAGGAAAGTGGACCTTGAGGCCAGATTTGAGGATCACTGTCCTAGACCAATATTAGGTCAAACAAACATACTCCCAACCCTATCCCCAATCTTAACCCCAACCATAAACTAAGTAAATCTGGTCCAGAAATGTTCCTTAATAGTGAATGGTGAGTTTGATCAAAGCTGGAGCTAAACTCTGCAGGAGAGTGGATCTCGAGATTTGAGGAGCACTGGTTTAGAACCAACATAACATGTCCTCCTTAGCAAACCACTTTATTAGTACCTCTTCTCCTGAAACTCGTATATGTTCTTCATTATAGTTCCCCCTGGTTTTCGGGTTCAGCCCAATAACCAAGATGGGATCTACGGCAAGTCAGAAGTTCTGAACTGCTCTGTGGAAGGGTACCCTCCTCCCAAAGTCGTCTGGAAGCATGCCAAAGGTAATATATTTTCTCACTGCATGTCCAAAACATCTATTTCAAGTTTTCGTGCATAGATGGTGAGCCACAGCCAAAACTGTCTTCATCTTGATTGTGAAGGTATAGGGAACCCCCAGCAGTACCATCCAGTTCCACTAACGGGTCGCATCCAGATCCTGTCCAACGGTTCTCTGCTGATCCGCCATGTTTTAGAGGAAGACCGAGGATACTACTTGTGTCAGGCCAGCAATGGAGTAGGATCCGACATCAGCAAGAGCATGATGCTCACTGTTAAAAGTATGTCAGGCTCTCACGTACATCTACACTCTTAAAAATAAAGGTTCCAAAAAGGGGTTTCTACAATGATGACATAGCTATTTTTGGTCCCTCAAAGTCTTTTAGTGAACAGTTCTTAAAAGAACTTAAGTTCTTAGTGTGAAGGACACTTTAATAATCAGAAGAACCTAAAGAACCATAAGTGTATGCACATAATGACATCAGCTCTGTTTCAAACCATTGTGAGCTCCCTTGAAGTCTACCACAATGTCTACCTTGGCATCATCTTCTAAAGATGTATCTTAACCCTTTGAGCGGTACGGTCCCACATATGGGATTCTAATTTCTGTGCCCCTGAGAGTACGGTCCCACATATGGGATTTAGAACGTTCGGTGACATCACGCAAATGTAAAATTCAAACTGCGCTTTGGCGCGCTGGCTGGCGCTGAGCCAGAGACGGACGAGCTCTGTGCTTGTCATATAATCACAACTCTGCAGTGTTTTTAACCACATAACGCTTATTTTAGGTTTCAGACATTTAAATACACATAAGTACTAGTAAAACGAGACATTTAGAGTTTGTAAAATACACACATAGGTCTATGGAAGCAGCAAATAACAATCTATTCAAATATAATTTGCCGATGTGTTTTATTCATATCACATACACATAGTCTAAGTAACTAAAAAGTTCACTCTATTCCTCTTCTAGTTCACCAGCCACTTACTTGCATGTATTTCGGGAGAAATGGATGAATGTACGTGCTGTAAATCCGGCTGACAGGACTCTCTGAATGGCAGCGCGAACAAACATGGCCGCGCCCATCTCACGTTACAGATTACGATCCAGATCATTTATATAGGGTTTTAAACGACGAAACATACTAATTCACACATATTTGTGAATCGGAATATTAGATAGTTCATGGCATGGTAAGCAAGTGTGTGAGTATTCTGGATAAAAAAAGGAAAAACGAAATAAAAACGATTTATCTGTCATACAGTGTTATTGTGTCTGTGTTGTATCAGGTGACAAGCTTGATGTGTCGCCATGGAAACAATAAGGACGAACGTTCTAAAATAACGGTCGCTTAAAAAAAACTCACTCTCGGGGGTCCGCTAGAATATTTTAAACTCACCACTGAAAGGGTTAAAGGGATCGTTCACGCTAAATTAAAATTACCCCATAATTTACTTACTATCAAGCCATCCTAGGCGTATATGACTTTCTTCTTTCAGACAAATACAATCTGAGTTTTATTTAAAAATGTCCTGGTATTTCCAAGTGCTTTAATGGCAGTGAATAGTGGTTGAGATTTTGAAGTCCATCCACTATAAAAATTACTCAACATGGCTCCAGGGGGGAATCAAGTGAATCAATGTGTTTGTGTGAGAAATATCCATATTTAAAACTTTATAAACTGTAATCACCATCTTTCGCTAACTGTCGTACAGGAAGGAGTGGTGTTCCAGCTGATAACGTACCAAGTTTTGTTTACAAAAAAGGAAAACTATTTCTCCTGATGGCTTATATTGAAATCCTCTGAAATTTTTTGTCACTTCTTGTCACTATGCTATGCCTACATCATCTGCTGACATCTTGTCCAATTTTTCCATTAATTTTCTCCATAGAAGTTCTCCTGAAAAGAGTTCTAAGCCATGAACCAAAGTAAACCAACCAGTTCAGGGGAAAAAATCACAACATTACAACTGATTTAAACCAAAAAAAAGTATGTGTGGACAAACTAACAAATATAAATGAACAAAATAATTAAAAACCAAAAACTACAGTAGGATGTTTACAATTGTATATTATTACATTTGCATTTCTCTTGATTCCATCCGAAACCTTGGATAAAAATCATGAGATTATCTCACTTGTGAAGGATGCATACAGTACTGCTTTTGACCAAAACAAGGTTTCTTAGAAGGCTGCCTAATTTATGCCAAGGCACATTCTCTAGGTAGACAGGTTTCAGGGACAGGCTGTAGAATCCTTTACTAGAATCTCTGAATATCAGAAATTTCATAATAGCTAAATCTCTCATTAAACCATGACATACAAATAAAGCCATATTTTTGAATTCCAGTCACAGCAGATTTAAGGATTTCTGGATGCGATTTGACCTGCAGCCTTTTGGATGGTTTGCAATGGTGTGTGTTTGAGGTCTTTGTTTAAGAACGGCCCTTAGATGGGCTTTCGCGTCTCAGACTGATGCCTGCAGGGAAGGGTTCGAGACGCTTGAGTGGACACACTCACACACAGGCACACACACACCTGCACCTGTCACACTTTGTCACTCAAACTAATGACCCAGCTTATGATATATCAGTCACACTGAGGCAAGAAATACAAGAAGCCTTTGACTTTTTTATATAGTAGCTAGAATTGCCAGGAGTTGCTGCTTGTGTGTATATGTATGTGAGCAGCTCTCAATAAGAGTAAGAGTATCAACAGATTCAAGTGCGCCCAGCTCATTTAGATTAATAGAACATTACAACGAATCTGTAAGGCCATCTCATGACTGATCGTTAGATCGGACACACGATCTGTTCCGTCCAAATCCATATTATTGATCCTTCACATAATGTAGAGTGCAGAAAACTCCCGACCACGCAACACTGCCCTAGGCCTGAGTTACAGTCCTGACCACATTTAAAAAAACCTCATCCACTGGTGTATTCATTAACACTCAGCCAAAACATTCTACCCGCTTATAGGATTAGTTCACTTCCAGAATAAAAAATTCATATTTTCATCCCCATGTTATCCAAGATGTTAATGTCTTTCTTTCTTCAGTCAAAAATAAATAAATAAATAAATAAATAAATAAATAAATAAATAAGGTTTTTGAGGAAAACATTTCAAGATTTTCCAATGTACTGTATTTTTAAAAAAAGGCATTTTTTTCATAAAGAGAATGAAGCCTATTTTATTCTATTTTATTTTATTACTGTAATGCAAATTAATCTAATTCAAATTAATAATTAATGTACTGTAATACTGAAATTATTCATATTATTATAATTAAAATTATATTATCCAGGCCATATTATTTTATTAAAATGAAAATAAATACTGCCAATATGCTTACAAGTGTAAAAGTATATAATTTACATTGTAATGCATTGTAAACACATCTTATTCTCATTACCTAACAATTATTGTAATAAAAATGATTCTGTCTGGACACATTCTTAATATAATCTTGACTTTAACCTTTTTTATTTCATTATCTTGAACTCAAAACTCACACACATTGCAAAAACTGTTATTTAAGTGACATTTCAAGCAAACTGATAAACTGTACAAAATATTTGTATGAATTTAGTAAGTATGATGCTTATTGATAAAATGTGATATTTCAGAAGAAAATTGTTAGAAAAATACCAATAATTAATGGACATGAAACCATACAACAGCGTTTAGTGGCACATTAAAAAAAATAAAAATCTAAAATTGCGAAATTAAAGCCGTAATATTTAGAGAATAAATTCAAAATATTTCGAAAATAAAGTCGAAATTACGGAAATAAAGTTAAAATGTTTCGAGAATAAAGTCAAAATGTTTTGAGAATAAAGACTAAATGTTTTGAGAATAAAGTCAAAATGTTACGAGAATAAAGTTGAAATTACGAGAATTAAATCATAGCAATTAAAGTTATAATATTTTGAAAGTATAGTCTTTCCTCTTTATTTAAAGTTTATGGCACAATATAAACATGAAGGAACATCAGAAGGTATTAAAAAAATGTTCACCTTATTCATTGAAACAAATTATAATCTAATTATATATGTCTAATTATAATCGGAAAGATAACTGATTCACATACTGCTTAAACTGAGGCAAAAACAGCGATCTGGTACACCACATTCAAGAGTGTGAAAAACACATTATTGTAATAGACATATTGCTTTTATTTCGGTATAAAACTGACGGATTCTAAAAAGCTGAAATTTATCTTCCGGTGCTCCCAATCCGGGCCACTTGCATGTGCAACAGGCTAGAATATACTCTTAAAATATTATAACTTTAATCTAGTAATTGCTATGAATTAATTCTCAAACATTTTGACTTTATTCTCGAATCATTTTGACTTTATTCTCAAAACATTTTGACTTTATTCTCGTAATTTTGATTTTATCCTAAAAATATTTAAACTTTATTCCCATAATATTTCGACTTTATTCTCATCAATTCCCCTTTATTCTTGTAATTTCGACTTTATTCTCGAAACACTTTGACTTTATTCTCAAAACATTTTGACTTTATTCTCAAAACATTTTGACTTTATTTTCATAATTTTGACTTTATTCTCAAAACATTTTGACTTTATTTTCATAATTTTGACTTTATTCTCAAAACATTTTGACTTTTTTTTTATAATTTTGACTTTATTCTCAAAACATTTTGACTTTATTCTCAAAACATTTTGACTTTATTCTAGAAATATTTTGACTTTATTCTCAAAACATTTTTACTTTATTCTCAAAATATTTTGACTTTATTCTCGTAAGTTTGTCTTTATCCTCAAAATATTTGTACTTTATTCCCATAATATTTTGACTTTATTCTCATCAATTCGACTTTATTCTCGTAATATTTTGACTTTATTCTAGTAATTTCGACTTTATTCTCGAAATATTGCGATTTTAATCTCGTAATCTTATTTTTTTATTCATTTATTTTTTTTTAACGTGACAATAAAATGCCATTGTTAAACCATGAATTAAAATGGCCCATATAAATATTTCAGTACAATAACTATTACTATTGCATCTACTGAGAATACGATTTTATGGCATTAGGCCATTGACAATTTATGCAAAAATCTATGCTACAAATTTATTGAGGCAAAATATACTTTTAAGGGTTCTTGACTATTAAATCATTACAGTGAAAAGGAAAAATGCTTTTGTGTTTGTAACCTCAGGACAGTAATAGGTAGGATTTCTAGGATAAGTGTACTTAGGATATGTGATGTTATTCAACAAGAGATAGTAGAACATGGTTTTAAATTTTCATGCAAAGCCTGTGGATATCATGCGGCTCTGTGTTTACAGCATCCGACTTTTTTTTTTTTTTTTTTTTTTAGCAGTGGGTCTGTTTCCTTTTCGCTCTCTCTTGCGCTCTCTGATTCAGTGTTGGTGTTATTGATTGAATCGTTCCTCTGTTCTGCCTCCCTCAATTCTATCCGTTTCACTCGTTGGAAGGGAGGGAATGAATAAGTGATGAAAACAAAACAGCGGAACCCTCTTCAGATCGATATTGTGTGTGTGTGTGTGAGGCAGCGCTAGAGAAGAGTTACTCGGGGGGAATGAGCGAGCGAGAGAGTGTGAAAAAGTGATTGAGGAGTTGAAGAGAGACACGCTAACGCTCACTGCCCCGTGTCACAGGAACGCCAGGTGTCAGGTTAAAGGCACACTGACCTCTTTTTAAATTAATTTTTTTCCGTCACATATATTTACTTCCTGTCCTTCCTGTCTTTTCGTCCAGTTCCAGCTATGATCACATCCCACCCAAACACTACCATGGCCATAAAGGGGCAGAACAAGGAGTTAAATTGTACCGCCCGGGGCGAGTACCCCATCATCATCCGCTGGGAGCGAGGCGACACCGTTATTGACCCTGACCGCAACCCTCGGTACTCCATCACTACCAGCCCCAACGAGAAAAGTGATGAAGTTATCTCCACACTAAAGGTAAGACACATGTGCACACACACATATAGTATATGTTGTCAGTGAAGGAGTTCTTAAGTAAATCTTAAATAAGGGCAGAGGCTTGTCTAAATGTTTCCAAACAGGTTTCCTAGTTTGTTTGTTTATGTATGTTTGGTTGGTTTTATATTCCGATCTTATTCCTAGTTTTTTGTTTCGTGTTATTATTATTTTTTTACCATTTATCGTTGCTGTTGTTGTCTGTTTGTTTGTTTACTTTTTTATTTATTATTTTATTTTATTTTTATTTATTTATTTATTAATGTTTGTTTGTTTGTTTGTTTAATGTTTGGTTTTATATTATTATTATTATTATTATTATTATTATCTGTAAATGATTTTATATTCAGATTTGTTTTTACAACTACTTTTATTGATTTTTTGTTTGTTTAGTTATTTTAAATGAAGTATTCTATGTTCTGACCTACAAATCACTTTGAGCATTTTATGTATAAAAGGTTGTATTATTACCATTATTTATTATTATTATTACTTAGATGCATTAAACTGAAATAAGATAAGTATTTTAACCTTGAAAAAAATATACCCTTCAGCTTTAATTAAAAAGAAAAGATTTCTAAACAAAAGTTCACAAGGACGAAGTCATTTACATAATTACTCCCATCACAACATCTCAGGGACAACAAACAGCCAATCATCCAGCTTTTCTTACAGTATTGCCAAACTATGTACCTTTGTCCAAGTAACACTTTTACATTGTACAACAATACATGAAGTGGGCCTCAAAATGAGAAAAAGAGAAAAACAAATTCTTCCCTTAAACACTTTCTTTCTTTCTGCAGCTGAAGCCAGCGGAGCGAGGGGATTCCGTCTTTTTCTCCTGCCACGCCATCAACTCATACGGCGAGGGCCGAGGGCTCATCCAGCTGACGGTGCAAGGCAAGACAATCAGCCATGAACAACACGCTCACGTCTTACATGATACTCCTTATCTAGAGACACAAAATCAATAATTTACCTCCTGGCCCCAAGCCACCTCTTACTCTTCAGCCGCTCTCTCTGTCTCAATCCCCTCCATCTGTTTGAAGTCTATTTCCACTTGTTTTGTTGGCAGAACCCCCTGACCCCCCAGAGTTGGAGGTTCGAGAGGTGAAAGATCGCAGTATGAACCTGAGGTGGACGCAGAGGTTTGACGGCAACAGCATCATCACCAGCTACGACATCGAGTACAAGAACAAATCCGGTGCGGCACTGCTTTGTTTCCATTTCAAGCTTGGATGAATTACATTGCGAGCATGCATTAAATATGTATTTGTGTGTCAGAAGAATATGTAGCGAATAAGCTCAGACTGCGAGAAGATGAATGGGATGTGAACGGATTTCTGCTGCGTTGCGACTCGAGTGTATTGCCTTATTTTGCTGTTTGTACATCTGCGTTCGTCCTAGTTTTCAGTGCATCACTTGTTTTTCAGATTCGTATGATTTGACCTGTAAACAGTCCTCTTTGCATGCTAACAAACATAATGTTCTAGAACAGCCTGGATGGAGGTGTGATGTAATAATATATCCGTGTTATTTTGTCCTTGTCATAGACCCGTGGGAGCTGAAACATGCCACCCGTAAGATCTCGCCCACCAACAACCAGGCCAACATAGTGGAGCTCCACCCGGCGTCCGTGTACAGCATTCGCATGTACTCCTACAACAAGATTGGACGCAGTCAAGCCAGCAAAGAGCTGACCATCAGCACAGAGGAAGCACGTACGTCTCCCACCCCTGATCTGGCATCATTTACTCACCTTAATGCAGTTCCAAACCTGCACCTGTACTTCTTTCTACACAACGGATGAATTTTTGAAGAATTTCCTGGTCAGTCTTTTCCATAATGTTCACAGAAATGTACTGATCTGGTTATCGAGTTCTCACTTGCTCAATGTTTCAATCACAATGGTTGAAAGCTCACTGGAAGGAAAGATTATCAGTAAATTTCAGCTTGACTCTCACTAGGCTATCATAGAGCTTCAAATAATTGGAATATCTTTAACTTAAGTCAGAGTTGCTCAGACTCGGTCCTGGAGGGCTATTGTCCTGCTGAGTTTAGCTGCAACCCCAATTAAACACACCTGAATCAGCTAATGAAGGTCTAACTAGGCATAGTAGAAGCTTCCAGGTTTGTGTTTTGGAGCTGTTGGTGCTCTGCAGGATAGGGGCCCTCTAGGACCAAGTTTAGACACCCCTGACTTAAGTCATGTAGGACACTTTTATTATAGTTTTATGGAGCTTTTGCACCCTTTATGAAGCTTAAAAGTACCAGTCCCCTGTCACTGTAACTGCATAAAAAGCTATAAGGATATCATTCAAAATTTATCCTACTGTGTTTCACAGAAAAAAAGAAAGTCATGTAGCTTTGGAATGACTTCAAGGTGATAGAATTGTTTTATTCCTTTAATATTCTTGTAATATGACATGGTTCTCTTCTTACAGCTCCTGATGGGCCACCCATGGATGTGATTTTACAGCCAATGACCTCTCAGAGTATTCGTGTCACCTGGAAGGTATGTCTGCGACTCCTAAACTTGCCATTCTTTGGACTTTAGAGCCTAGGTCTTCAACCCTGCTTCTGGAGACCTACTGTCCTGCAGAGTTTAGCTACAACCCTAATGAAACACCAACTAATCACTTGAAAAATCACAGGCTGAAGCAGGTTGGAAGAAAACAAAATGCAGGACAATGGGTCCCCCGGAGCAAGGTTGAAGACCTAGGCTTTAGAGTTTTAGACTTCTATCTTCTATTCTTTTCACTTCACTTAGGCACCTAAGAAAGAGCTCCAGAATGGAGTGATCCGTGGCTATCAGATCGGTTATAGGGAGAATGGACCGGGCAGTAATGGACAGTACAGTATAGTGGAGATGAAAGCCACAGGTGATAGTGAGGTGTACACGCTGGATAACTTGAAGAAGTTTGCTCAATACGGTGTGGTGGTCCAGGCCTTCAACCGAGCCGGAACCGGACCCTCCAGCTCTGAGATCAATGCCACAACACTTGAAGATGGTAATGAAACACACCTACTCTCCTACTCTCCTCTATCTATCTATCTATCTATCTATCTATCTATCTATCTATCTATCTATCTATCTATCTATCTATCTATCTATCTATCTATCTATCTATCTATCTATCTATCTATCTATCTATCTATCTATCATGCTCTGGAGATTTCGGATTTCTCTTTTGTGTGATTGTGCACGAGTCATGTGCCAGAGGGCAACTCTGGCTCGTGGCCCTCATCCACATGCGTGTCACTGTCACCGCGGCGACAGTGATATTGATGCTGTTAAGGATAATAGTAATAACAACAAGCATAGGAAAAATAATTATAATTAGCCTGTCTGCCGAGGCCCCTCTCCCTGATCCACTGCTTTTCCTCCCAGTCTAATTATCTGCAGCTGAGCGCATTGTCTCCCCCTCTCTCTTTTCATCTTTCCTCCAGATCCCTCTCTCCGGCTTTCAACTCCCCTCCTCTCCGCTCCCACTCCTCTCTCACTCGCTCTCAAAACACCTTTCATTTATCTCTCCCTCCATCTCCCAACTTCCCCTTCCACCCCTCCGCCCACTTCTGTCCTGCTGTCTTTCTTCTCCATTCTTATTTTTGGAAAGCTCCTGGGTTTCTTTTTGTGCCACTGTTGAGTTCTCATCTTTTTGTCCCCTCATGACTTTGTTTTTACCTTCATCAGTGGCGTTCTTGTCAAGTTTTAGTTTTCTTACAACTCTAAAATTCTATCTTAACCAAGATGGTCTACTAGATTAAAACCAGGTCTACTTGCTGGTTGTCCATCCAATTGACAATCCAGACCACCACTGACCAACAAAACTGGACCAACTAGAAACAATGTAAAATCACATCACTTACGTCACTTCTTAGACATTTTAAGACCCGATTAATGTGATTCAAAATGTTCAATCAGCAAAAACAAGCACCGACAAGGGGTAAATACAATTCAATAAAACCAGTCGAACATGTCTGCTGCTGTTGGTCAGTGTCTGTTAATGCAGTTTGAATTGGCCTTAAAATAATCAAATGTATACCTAGAGTGAGAACGAACCAATGACTAATGTCAGCCTGATGTTCACTGTCTGTTGGTCAAGTTTTTTCAGTGTGTTCTCCACCATTGGCACTAGTTGGATCCCTGTTGGTGACTTTTGAACTAATTGAGCATGTTGAATCAGTTGATGAGAGTGATCACTCTGACTGACCGTATATCTTAGCGAACCAGTGGAAGTGGAAAATGGAAGTGATCAACAACAAAATCAAGAAGGCACACATAGAAGACCCTAACTAGTGCTTTCAGTTTTCCTTTTTGGTACGGAGAGTTATTTCCTCTCATGCAGATGTAGAACGTACAGACTAGTTAGCCATTGGATATAGTCTTTGCGGTGTATTCAAGCGCAACGTTTTGTCCCAAATGCAAGAGATGTGAGGCAACACCTCAGGCGACTTTCGTCACTGCCATGTCTTTGATGTCGGTTTGATGTATCTGGCCGTCATTGAAAAGTGGTCCAAAGATGGATGGTTCTGTTTGCTTCACAGGGGCCTCTTTGGAATGATTCATTGAAAAGATCTGACTCAAACAAATGATTTGTTCATGAATCAGACACAGAAACAGGAATGTGCCAAGACGACTTAAGGTGGATTTCAAGATTTTCAGTGCATAATGACTTGAATTTTGTCTTTTTGTTGCATACTGTACAGTAAACCTTTTGTATGACAGGCGACAACTTTCCTCACACTTTTATGGTCCTGACATTTACTTTTATTATATTGACAAAAGCAGCCAGGATATTCCTCAGAAAACCTTTTTATGGAAAAAACAAAGCCATACTTGTTTGAAATGACATGAGGGTGAATAAGTAATTTTGGCTGCGAGGAAAGCAAGATGCAAATATCCCGAAAGGTACCAATATACCTGTTCCATGCGTCAGATCCAGACAGTGAGCGAGAGCCTGGGTTTTGCAGGCAGGGTTGAAGAGTTATTGCAAGTTGTGCTTGTGAACGCTCTGTCAAGCCGTTCTACTCTAAATGGCAGTTTTAGTGTGGTCCACCAGGGCCAGACAGAGTCGGACCCTAAGGCCTCTTCAAACAAATACCATCATTTCTTCTCTGCTCTCTCTCCCTCCCTCCTCACACCATCTCCTTTACTCGCTCCTTCTCTTCCTGCGCCAGCTGCAGCTGCTCCCTCATAGAGCCAAGCCAGCTTTATCCCTCCTCTATCCCTCCTTTCATCCTGTCGTCCGCACATGCTTTTTTCCCTCCCAGCAAGTCACATAGACAGGCTCTGTGTCCCCTCAATAGTGCCATTATTTATTCAGAGACGCAATTTGGCACATCACCACCACCACATTTGCAGTGTATCCGGAAAAAATCAAATGCATTTAGTAGGTGAAACAGCTCAAGATCGAGATAACAGTAACGTTTCACTTCTCTTCAGCTTCGGGACGTGATTGTTCCGTCCATTTCGAGTGTAGTTACAAGGTTGTTGATGCTCTTGGGCCATACCAAGTGCTCCAATTGCAGTATATTACTGTCATTTCACTATATCACTGTAATTGTGCTCTTTCACTGCAATTTTTGGTTTCCACTTCACCTATTGTATCTTGTTTCCATTGGTGCCTGAATTATTTTCCTGTCGCTTCCTTTGCTTTTATGTGACCATCTCTCGTTTTTCTCTCGCAGTTCCCAGCCAGCCGCCGCAGAATGTACGGGCCATCACGGTGACATCGGATGAGGCGGTGATCACGTGGTCCGAGCCCCCACGGATGACCCTGAATGGGGTTCTGAAGGGCTACCGTGTGGTGTTCTGGTCCCTCTACCCCGATGGAGGTGGGTGCTGTGGGGGCCAGACACTTGGGCTCAATCAGAGTAATTATGCGCTATTACTGTTACTCCCTCACTAGCCGCAGTCCCCGTAGAGCGCCCCCTACTGCCCGCCCGTGTATCTGTATCCCGGCCAGTCCAACCCACAGACGGTGTACATTTGTGGGTGGACAGGTATATGTGTGTGTGTTGGTGTCTTTTATATTTAAAGTGAGTAAAATGTGGGTTAAGAAATCAGCAAAAGTGTCAGAAATCATTCTAATATGCTGATATGTTGAACCAATGTTGAAATTGTTGCTTAAAGGGATAGTATAAGAAATGAAAATTCTGTCTTTATTTACTCGCCCTTGTGTCGTGTATGGCTTTCTCTCTTCTGTTAAACACAAAAGACAACATTTTGAAGGATGTTGGCAACCACTGCCATATTTATTTGTTTCCCATACTTTTGAAGTCAGTGGCTACAGGCAACTGTTTGCTACCAACATTCTTCAAAATATCTTCTTAACAGAAGAAAGACGCTCAAACAGGTTTGGAACAATGTGAGGGTGAGTAAATGATGACAAAATTAAATGTTTTAATGTCACTTTTCACATTAAAAAAGACAGAAAAAAAACTTGTTGAAAAACTAAATGGTTCATAAATGGGCTGATAATGTCAAAATAATGACAAGGTAAGGGTATATCATATATACCAAATATAACTGAGATAAAAATTCAAGTCTACACTCTTAAGAATAAAGATTCTTTATTGGCATTGATGGTTCAATCAAGAACCTTGAACATCCATGGAACTTTTTAAATGAAGAAAAGGTTCTTTATAGTCAAAAAAAGTTATTTAGATTTCCTAAATGTTCTTCAAAATGGTTCTTTTTAGAACTGTTCACTAAAAAGGTTCTTTGGGGAACCAAAAAATGGTTCTTCTATGGCATCACTGCAAAAACACCTTTCTGGAATCTTTATTTTTAAGAGTGTATGTGTCCATTTGTGTTTATTCGGCTATGTCACTTACAAAAAAGTACTGTAGCAGTTCCTTGATACAGTAACAATATCAGATGGTAAAACTGACACACTGATATATACCTTGAAATAAATCACATTCAGTAGGAATCAAAGGATCAAAAAATAGCATGGTGTTACCATGGTGTATGTCCAAAAATAAATGGTATTTCCAAAGAGCCGTGGGAAAATGTTCTATTTTTTTGTTTGTTTTGCATTTGGACATAAATATAATTTTCTGCTAAATATAGCTAATGACAAGCAACCCTTTGTCCAGCAAAATAGACTATTTTAATCTCTCTCTGAATAATACCATGATACTTTTTTGTAAGTGAAATATGTAAACATGGTTCTCCTGTGTTCCCTCATGTGAAGTGTTCAAATGGTGTGCTATTAGTGAGTACTTGAACATGCAGAAAAAGGACAGTCATTTAGTTTTTTTTTTTTTCACATCTCTCAGAATGGGGAGAGATGCAGAACATCACTACCACTCGTGAGCAGGTGGAGCTGAAGGGCTTGGAGAAGTTCACAAACTACAGCATTCAGGTCCTGGCCTACACACAGGCAGGAGATGGCGTCCGCAGCAACGTACTCTACATACAGACCAGAGAAGACCGTAAGTTTGCTCACCACACAGGTACACATGGCCACTGATCGTATGTCAGAAGTATTTGCAGATATGCTAAAAAAAATTCCTTACATATGGAAATAAAATAACATTGTACAGTCTATCTATAACAGATAACTGTGACACTCCAGTGAGCTATCAACCCAGCCAGTGGAGAACCTGTATTGAAACGCACAGCCACATTATGTGCAAGCCACTTCCCCTTCACCCCAGCTCTATTCAAGCTCAAGGGTGTGTGTACGAGGCCTGAGTGGGGGGAGATTGTCGAGTGGAAAATCTTGCCACAAAACCACATTAGCTGGAGGCAAATGCTGCATGGCCCAGGTCTAGAAAGATGCTGGATTGCTTGATTGCTGGATTCGGTCACTGTGGCGACATTTAGGCTCTGATATAGTATTAGCACACTTAATGAGAATTAAGACGCTGAAGGAGGGGGGTCTGTAGAGTGGGTATGTGTCTCAAAGCAGATCCTTCATCCAACACAAGGAGAAGGATTTATTCTTTGTGGATTAGCTGACATTAATTTTGTGCTTACACTGGTCGGGATAGGATTATGGCGATATCTGTCTCTCCTCTTTTCCCTGGTGGGGTTCAGGGGGTTCAGGAAAATAAGGGATGTCTTAGTGCTGTAGAATGGGAGAGATGCATTTTCATTTAATTGAACATTATATCGCTTGTGTATAGGCGTGTGTGGTGTTAGTTTGTCAAGGAGCTACTTGTCCAAAATTTTTGGTCCATAGTTAAATTATCATTAAAGAATACGTTCACTTCCAGAATAAAAAAAATCCTGATAATTTACTCAACCCTATGTCATCCAAGATGTTCATGTCTTTCTTCAGTCGAAAAGAAATTTATGTTTTTGAGGAAAACATTCCAGTATTTTTCTCCATATAGTGGACTTCAATGGTGGCCAATGAGTTGAAGGTCCAAATTGCAGTTTTAATGCAGCTTCAAAAGACTCTACATGATCCCAACCGGGGAATAAGGGTCTGATCTAGCGAAACGTTTGGTCATTTTCTAAATAAATAAACATATACTTTTTAAACACAATTAAGCATCTTGCACTAACTTGGCTTCATGCGCTACGTAACCACTTGATGTAGACAGAAGTACCGACCCAGTGTATATTAAGCGAACGTGCAAATAAAGTCAAACGCCCTTTACAAAAAAGGATAAAATAATGATGCCGAACGATTGTGAAGTTGAAGGAGAAACACAGTAGGTGGAGAAGTATGCAGACGAAGATCTAACCACGCGAGAACTTTCCAACGTGATTAAGTAAATGTGTGAAGTCATGGATGCGCATCGCAGAGCTAGTGCAAGACAAGCATTTAAGACCCTTATTCCTCGGCTGGGATTGTGTACAGCCCTTTGTAGCTGCATTGAAACTCTAATTTGGACCTTCAACTCGTTGGGTCCCTCTGAAGTCCAATATATAGAGAAAAGTCCTGGAATGTTTTCCTCCAAAACCTTAATTTCTTTTCGACTGAAGAAAGAAACACATGAACATCTTGGATCACATGGGGGTGAGTAAATTATCAGGAAATTTTTATTTTGGAAGTGAACTAATCCTTTAATACCACAAAATATCACAACAGTTTGTGTGACCACATTTTAAGACCTGAACCCCCTCATGGATTAACCCATTAGAGTAAACCCTCGTAATGATGATGATGATTTTCCTCCTTAAATCTTATGTCTTTGTGAATATTTTGGACATACAAAAATTTGGTCCAGATTTGAATGTGATTTGTCTGTTCAGACAAATGGAAAGACACACTGAATGAAAATGCAAATTCACTCTCTCACAGTAGGTGGTGCTTATTTGTATTCCCTATGGTGTTTATTAAATAACACCAAATACAAGAGTACAGAGATGAGAGAGCCAGTTATGAGAAATAAAAGACAAAATTCTGACTTTTATATCTCGTAATTTTGAGATATAAACTCGCAATTGCAAGTTACAAAGTCCAATTTTGATAGGGGAAAAGAGACTAATATGTTCTTAGAATTGCAAGTTGATATCACAAGTTCTGAGTTAACTTGCAATTCTGACTTATTTTCTCAGAATTGTGACTTTATTATGTCTTGCAGTTCTGACTTTATAACTTACAATTGCAAGTTTATATAACGCAGTTCTGAGAAAAGTCAGAATTGAAAGTTTATTTCTCAGAACTGCAAGTTTATGTCTATGCAAGTATGCAATTCTAACTTAATTTCCCAAAATTGTAAATTTGTATCTCATAATTCTGACTTTATATTTTTCAGAATTGTGACTTTATTTCTGAGAAATGCAAGTTTATGTCTCGCTATTCTGACTTTATAACTCGCAATTGCAAGTGTACATAATTGCAACTTTATTTCTTAGAATTGCACATTGTCTCGCAATTTCAAGTTTATGTAATGCAATTCTGAGAAAAATGTTAGAATTGCAATTTTATTTCTCAGAACTGCAAGTTTACGTCTCGCAATTGTGACTTTATAACTCGCAATTGTGAGTTTATATCACACAATTATGAGTTTAAAATTGCGATATATAAACTTGCAATTGCAAGATTTTATTTTTTTTTTTTCAGTGGTGGAAAAAAAAAAACAGAAATCTTTACTGCATTTAATTCACACTGTACGCAACCTTAGCATATGTGTAAACCCGAAGTATACTTCGCTGACTAAACAAGCAAAAAGACAGCTTGATAACATCAAGTCCAGAAAAGCTCCAAAAAATCTGGACTATTTCATATTTACACATTCAACTAATACTTTTTTTACTAATATACCTTTTGGTCACTAGAAGGTGGTATATCCCAAAATGCCATTTTCATACACGTCTCTCTATTTCGCTTTCAGACCCTGGCCCTCCAGCGGGCATCAAAGCAGTGCCATCCTCTGCCAGCAGTGTGGTGGTATCCTGGCTTCCCCCCATAAAGCCCAATGGTATCATCCGAAAATACACCATTTACTGTTCCAGCCCTGGATCGGGCCAACCGGTGAGGCATAAAAGGGGGAAACTTGTTTTTTAACATTGGCTTTGGTGTTGGTGTGGCTTGGTTTAGTATTTTTGTTCAAAAATGAAGGCATACTTGCATTTTTATGTTAGTTGACACAGACAAGAGTGAATATTTTGTTTTTTCCTTTTTTTTTTTTTTACACTTATGTGCTTCATTTCATATGGGTGTGGGAACAGTATGCGTGGATTTTAGATTCTATCAGTTTTCTTTCGATTCTAAGTATAAATCAGTGTTTGTTTCACCATATTGTCTATTTGCGTCTGGATCTGTGGCGAGTGTATTTTTAATCTGTGCATGTGTGAGGTTGTGCTGCAGTATCAGCGTGATATGTGTGTGCGTGTGTGTGTGTAAATGAGAGGCTCATACTGCAGTGTGTGCATGCAAGCTCACCCTCCCGTCTCATTTGCATATCTGCGTCTCATCACGTTGCCTAGACAACCTCATCTGTTCATCAGGGAGGGCAGGAAACAAGCTGACAGCACACACACAAACACACACACACACACACACACACACACACACACACACATCTCACAGGCTCGATCACATTTATAACCACCTCCTCGTCAAACACACACACATACACACACACACACACACACACACACACACACACACACACACACACACGTAATTTGTGTACTCTCACACTGAATTAATGTACCTGTCCAGATGTACACATGCTCACTCTCTTCCTTTCTTTCGCTCATTCACAAATCACTCCTCTCTCTCTCGCTCTCTCTCTCTCTCTCCGGCCTCTCGCAGAGCATGGGGTGATTACTATGTAAATGAGTGTGAGAGGAGAAGGGGGGGGAGGAGGAGGTGGAGGAGGAAGGGGGGTCAGACTCAGCGTGCGGGGAGTACTTTTGTTCCTCTTTTCATTATCTCCCTCTATCGCTCCCCGGATCACCGCTATCTCCACACCGGAGGAATATTTTAATATCCGTTACAGTGCTCCACCCCTCCCGTCTGCACCTCCCGCACCTGATTCATGCTGAGAGAGTGAGAGAGAGAGAGAAAGATGAATCGAAGTAAACTAGGGAGAGAAGGTTCAGTAGCCTAGTGAGCTGCCTACCTAAACAGCATCTTTAGGTGTCATAGGTCTCCCAACACTAGCTTCTAAGGAAACTTTTTGATGCCCAACAAATAAGATCTCTTGTATGGGGCCCCCTACCTAACATATGAAGGCAGCTAAATATATAAAACCCATTTGTCCTCATTTGTATTGTGAAAAATGTAGTGGTATGTAAATTGTATTTGTTTTAGTTTTAAGTTACTCCCTTAAAAAGTAACTAATTACATTATTCAGTTACTTTTTTATGGAATGTAATGTGTTACGTTACTTTTTCCTCATCTGGGCTTGCTTGTTTGTTTTTCATTAAAAAAAAAAAAGTATGAATGTCAAATGTAAAAGTGCTTTTACAACAAAAGTGAAATGAGTAAAGGGCGCAGCTCAAACAAACCTTTCTGTTGTGCTGCCATTCTGGATTGCATGGAGAATAGGATGCAGGAGAAGTAAGTTCAACATTCTTACTTCAGCAATGAAACACAAATGTTTAACTCAAGTAATTTTTCTTAATCGTATGGTAGAACTGGATCATCGCAGGACAGCAGCGAAGATGTTGGTTAATAAAATCTGATTATTTTGTAATATTTAATTATTGCAGGTTTGCGTCATAGTCTAAGTTTGTGTTTCACTGTTTTTATTCAATTTGAGGAATACTAAATCTGTTTTTGTGACAGTGAGATGAGTGAATGCATGTTCATGTTTAGTCTAGAACTACAGTAACCATCATGTGTACACAGCGCGCACTACACCTCTGCACTTAAGGTCCTTGCACATTTAAAATTCTCATTCCAAAAATTTCCGCACTATAAAAAAAATTAACACGACATTACTTTGTCAATCAGGTTTACACACTGCCTCCAAAACTTTTATCCGGTTTAATTTTCTGTGGTTTTCACATCCGTAGCCAGCATTTTGAGGGGTGTTTTGACAATTCAGAGCCACCATGACCTGTGCGTTACAAATTATGATGAATACGGAAAAACACATGCGAACATTTTGTACTTGTGCAAAGACCTTTACTCCCAATGTAGTATGAATGGCTCTCATTCATTAAACACGAGTTGAATGAATTTTTGTATAAATCGTTCATAAAGCCTTTTTGGCGTAAATTCGTGAAAATGTTTATATTTTCAAAATGTTAGCTGGCACGAAAAATGTACACCTGCTCCCTAAAACAAAAAAATAAATAAATAAAAGTATCAGGGATACAAAGCAGGAATCGTAGTTATCTGCACCATGGTTGAACGTGAAATGTTTTTAATCGTGCAAATGACGTAAAAAAGTGAGTAAGTAATCCAGAGTGAGTGACGTGATGCACATATTCGCTTCGGCACTGACACTTTTTACCCAGCCCTCCAATCAATGGTGCAAAGATGGAACAACAATAGAGAAGTTAATATTGTTGGTTACTTCATTTTTATATTAAATAATATTCTTCAAAGTTACATACTTGTAATATGTTGATGCCATGGATCATAGCAACTAGAGCGTCAGGTGGAAAAACGCTGTGTCAACAAAGTGTTCTCAAGTAAAACCACCTGACCGTTTTCAGAAGAGCACCTGGCATTTTTTTTTTTTTTTTTTTTAGCTAGCTAAGAATGCTTTTGTGGATATACATTGATTTAATATTTATTGTTAGGCATATGGCCTATTAGTCTTTTTTGCATTTATGCAACATACACAAGCCAAACCTGAGGAGAGAGTCCAGAATATACCACTGCGTTCCTCCACACGTAAATTACATAGTTGTAATTCATAGGCGGGATTATGCTAATTCACACACTTGTGGCCTATTTACGAATGATTCAAATTCATTAACATACATGCATTTAACTACCACATCTGTGGCATAGCATTTGTGAATCTAGAGGAGAGTTTTCGTAAAAGTCCATTTTACCACAAATTACTCAGTAATTTTCATGAATGAGTCATAATATGTGTAATATGAATATAATTCAGATGTACTACATCTGACATGCTGTCACTGTCATGTGACATAGTAAAGTATCCATCAGATGCACGCTTCGGAATCTCAGCAGAAGTAATAGGGAATCCGTGACTTTTCGCCTGCTGCTTTAAGAATACTATGAATTCGGACATAATACTCGCCTCATGTACTGTTTTTCACATACTATTTAGTATGGAAGTAGGCACATTCATATACGGTAGGGGCGGTGAACTCCTGTCCTGAAGAGCCGCAGCCCTGCAGAGTTAAGCTCCAACCCTAATTAAAACTCACCTGACATTTCTAGTAACCCTTCAGACCTTGATTAACTTGTTCAGGTGTGTTTGATTAGGGTTGAAGCAAAACGGCTCTCAAGGACCGACGTTCGCCACCCCTGATATACGGGGAAAAAGTTATTCCAAGACAGCTGACCAAAGTGGTCTAATTACACAGGGGGAATTTAAAAAAAAAAAGTGTAGGATCTAGGGCTGCCCTCGACTAAAGATTTTTCTGGTCGACTAGTCGTTCATTTTAAGCATTAGTCAACTAATAATATGTTTATTAATAAACCATTTAAATCACAATAATGACCCTTTAATTTCCTAGTAAGCGCTAAAACGCATGCATAAAACGTGCCACAGCACACCGGCAAAAGTAATAATTACAAGTAGACTGCATTAACGTTCTAACAATTGATAGATAGACTAGTGCTTACTTTGTTTTCGGCTTAAGAGATGAAGTCAGCGACACTGACTCGTCATCTGTACGCAGTATACACAGAGTTTTGAAGTTTCGCGATCAAGTTTACAGAGACTGAGACGGCAGAAAGCACATCCTATATGTTTTCATTATTTTACATTTCATTACTGTGAATGCACACAAATACATGAGTAAACCTACCATTAACCCACAGAATAACAACAAAAAAAAAAATCCAGAGAAACGCATTTCAAAAAAGTTATAAATTGATTTGCATTTTAATGAGTGAAATAAGTATTTGATCCCCTATCAATCAGCAAGATTTCTGGCTCCCAGGTGTCTTTTAAAAAAAGGTAAAAAACTAAGATTAGGAGTACTGTCTTAAAGGGAGTGCTCCTAATCTCAGTTTGTTACCTGTATAAAACACACCTGTCCACAGAATCAATCAATCAGATTCCAAACTCTCCACCATGGCCAAGACCAAAGAGCTGTCCAAAGATGTCAGGGACAAGATTGTAGACCTACACAAGGCTGGAATGGGCTACAAGACCATCACCAAGCAGCTTGGTGAGAAGATGACAACAGTGGGGCGATTATTCGCAAATAAAAGAAACACAAAATAACTGTCAGTCTTTCTCAGTCTGGGGCTCCATGCAGGATCTCACCTCGTGGAGTTTCAATGATCATAAGAATGGTGAGGAATCAGCCCACAACTACACAGGAGGATCTTGTAAATGATCTCAAGGCAGCTGGGACCACAGTCACCAAAAAAAACAAAACAAAATAAAAAAAAACAATTGGTAACACACTACGCCGTAAACAACTGAAATCCTGCAGTGCCCGCAAGGTC
The DNA here is from genome assembly GCF_049309525.1 of Garra rufa. Lineage (NCBI taxonomy): Eukaryota > Metazoa > Chordata > Actinopteri > Cypriniformes > Cyprinidae > Garra > Garra rufa. Next base: position 30,518,251 of record NC_133374.1, read on the forward strand.
CCCCTGCTCAAGAAAGCACATGTACAGGCCCAATAAACATCTGAATGATTCAGAGGAGAACTGGGTGAAAGTGTTGTGGTCAGATGAGACCAAAATCAAGCTTTTTGGCATGAACTCAACTCGCCGTGTTTGAAGGAGGAGAAATGCTGCCTATGACCCCAAGAACACCATCCCTACCATCAAACATGGAGGTGAAAACATTATGCTTTGGGGACAGGACAACTGCACCGCATCGAAGGGATGATAGACGGGGCCATGTATCGTCAAATCTCGGGTGAGAACCTCCATCTCTAATTGAAAATGGGTCGTGGATGGGTATTCCAGCATAACGGTGACTCAAAACACACGGCCAGGGCAACAAAGGAGTGGCTCAAGAAGAAGCACATTAATGTCCTGGAGTGCCATATAAAATCTGTGGAGGGAGCTGAAGGATTGAGTTGCCAAACATCAGCCTCAAAACCTTAATGACTTGGAGAGGATCTGCAAAGAGGAGTGGGACAAAATCCCTCCTGAGATGTGTGCAAACCTGGTGGCCAACTACAAGAAACGTCTGACCTCTGTGATTGCTAAAAAGGGTTTTGCCACCAAGAACTAAGTTATGTTTTGCAAAGGGGTCAAGTACTTATTTCATAGACAAATTTTGGTCGACCAAGCCTCTTTTCGTCAACTAATGGTTAGTCGACTATTCGGGGGCAGCCCTAGTAGGATCTAGGGCTTCAGAAGACAGCTGCTTCTGTAAGTAGTATACAGCAAGGCAGCTCACTAGGTTCAGATCAGAGCTTTAGAGAAAGGGTATTTCTAATTATGAACGGAATATGACAATATGTTTTCCAAAATCCATTAGCCTCAAACCACCAAGAATTGCCTCATCATGAACTCAGACAAAACCCTGTGTGTGTGGATGTGTTAGAGTCAGGGCCGAGGGGTATGACGGAGGATGACAGGGCAGCGTTCAGGGCGATCGGTGGGAATGACACTGTGTGTGTTTGAATGTCTGCGGGCAGCAGACGTTTACTGTGACGAGCATGCGTTTGGACAGCAGACACACGGCTTTCCTAAACACACTACAATTACAGAGCGCTCCAAGCACAGCCTAACATCACGTTATTTCTGTCTGTGTACAGTGTACGGTTTTATGTTTTTGTTGTGCATTACAATGAAAGGTGGATATAATAATAGAAATACTCATCCTGGAGTGTGTGTGTGTGTGTGTGTGTGTGTGTGTGTGTGTGTGTGTGTGTGTGTGTGTGTGTGTGTGTGTGTGTGTGTGTGTGTGTGTGTGTGTGTGTGTGCGTGTGTGTGTGTGTGTGTCTCACGCATGCTGAGGTGAGCAGCAGATATCTCTCATTAGTCGGCCTCTATTGTTAGTGTTATCTGTGGCTGACTGATCTAGTGTGTCTAGGGGTATTGTCTTTTTACCCTCTCATCTACTTGTGTAAGGCCCCCTGGGTCTCTCTCTCTCTCTTGCACACACATAGACGCAAACGCACACACAGACACATAGTTCAGCCTTTTTCACTCACAAAGAAAAGCAGCAGAAATCGTTTCGCATGTTATTTAGCAAACGCTATTAAGTCAAGGGTAAAGGAAAGAATTGTGTTTGAATAATCATTTTCTCCAGGTGCCGCCACACCATGAGTTACACATTCATCTTCACCTTTAAAGAGTCCTGTATAAATCCCACATGAAAACAAGTCATCATCTTTCATTTTTAGCTTTAAAAAGCATTTTAAGTGCCTAAAGCAAGGCCAAAATCATTCTCTGTGCAAACACATATGTTAATTCTTAGCAAGTACAGTTCCATTATTGCAATGTTAACAAAGCTCAGTACTCAGCTGTTATAAAATGTGTTACTGTTAAACTGAATCTGTTATTTAGGTTCAAAATTTTGTAGGAAAAAGGGTCTTTTGTCAATAATGTAGTGGTGTATGAAGCACAGTTCACAAAGAAGTCACTTTTAAACCAAGCAAATTTCTGTTTTTCAATGCAACAAATCCACACTGGTAAGCAGGATTTGGACTTTGATGTGCGGTCACATTTACCATTGTTTGACAAATTTTCATATGATAAATCAAGTCATTTCTATAGGAATAAATAGGATCAGAAACTTTTTGGCGTAAGATTTCTTCACACAGATTCCGCAATGGTTTCAAACAGGCCATGTTAATTCGCTGCACTCACTATCTGTGTGGGCAACTTTTTCGCCCTCATGTGAAACTCCCAATCACATAGATTCTCAATGAAATTACAGGACTTTGCCCCCAATATCACAGAACAATGCATAAAATGTGGCCACACCTTTAGTCAGGTAGCTAGTTATAAACAAATGGAAAAATAATAACTGTTTTCAAACAGGTTTCCTCAATAGAATACAAGAGTCCCGTTTACATTTTAAAAATGTAACTAGCTAAAAGAGAAAACTGACTGTAAAAGTAGACATTTTATGCTAATACCCACTATAATGGCCCTTGTTGCAGTACTGAGAATGTGACGTACTGGTGTTTCATTGTAACTAGTGTTTGGACACATTTAGAATTGCAACAAAATTGAAATCGAGCTTACATAGCTTGAGACGTATGTGTCCAAACATCTGTTGTCTTTAACAGCTCTAGGCACATTTATAACTTTATGTGTTTCTAAAATGATCCCAGGCACCCAGTGAATACGAAGCCAATCCTGAGCTGCTGATATACAGAATCACCCACCTCACCCGTGGTCAGCAGTATCTGATCTGGGCGGCCGCCGTCACCACTGCTGGTCGAGGAAACATCAGCGAGAAGGTGACTGTGGAGCCTGCTGGGAAAGGTAAGTCCACCTAGAGTTTAATGGGAAAATAAATGTTATTCATAGCCAAATGCCCCTTTTCCAGTCAGCTCTGTACCTAAACATATGCACTAAATTAGACAATATCTGATCTCAAAACAGACAGTTTGACGGTTTCCGTGCAGAAATTGATGTTTGAGGTTTCCTGTCTGTAATTTAATTTTATTTACTTAGCAATTATGTAGAATTGTGCAATTGCCTGATAAGGCAGATGACCTGAGTGAGAACTGGGTGTTACAGGTCATTCTCTGTCACTGATGCTCTCTTCTCTTCCTTTTCTTTGATTTTCTCCTGATGGATAGAGGTAAAGCCTATCATTTATTACGTGGAGAGGAGTAAAAGCAAGTAAATGAGAAAGAGATGGCAGACAATGACCTGGCCAATATGCCAGACAATGAAGGGGGCAGTTCAATCAATATTTCTTGGGCCAGAAAACCAGGGAGAGAATCTACGAATGTGTGTGTGTTCTTATTTAACAACTAATTCACAGCTAGTTTAAAAGCAAGAGTCCCTTGATGGACAATTTTTTTAATGGATGTATGATACGATTTCCACTGTGGTCACAAAAACATTATTTGAATACACTAAATGTTCATTATGTAACAAGCAGACTTTTAACTAGAAAATATATAAAATATACTTTTAATGGCCGAGTTTGCACAGAATCTGTATTTGTATTTCAAACTGAGGTGCAATGCCATGGAATGGGAGTCAAAAGACTGAGTTTTTTAAAAGTTGAACTTGAGTATCATGTTTTTAGAATGCAGTGTCTTCCATGAGACTCTGCAAAAGAATTGAACGGAATAGTCAAAGATGTCCATCTGGGTCGGCTTGATAGCCTCGTGACATACAGTGGTGTTGAGTTTTGGGCATCCCAAGTTTGAGTCCCAGCTTAGGGACCTTTCCCGACCCCCTCTCCACCCCCCTCGCTCTCCCACTTTGCTTTCTGTCTGTATACACTCTTAAAAATAAAGGTGCTTCATGATGCCATAGAAGAACCTTTTTTGTCTAAATGGTTCCATAAAGAACCTTTAACATCTGAAGAACCTTTGTGTTTCACAAAAGGTTATTTGTGGCGAAAGAACATTGAATGGTTCTTTGTGGAACCAAAAATGGTTATTCCATGGCATCGCTGTAAAGAACCTTAGAGTGTACTGCCATATCACAATGAAGGCAAAAATAATTCAAAATTAATATATGACTTTTTGTTTGTCCTACTCAGCTCCTGCTAAAATCCTGTCTTTCGGAGGAACGGTGACCACTCCGTGGATGAAGGAAGTCCGGCTGCCGTGCAGCTCAGTGGGAGAGCCAACACCAACCATCAAATGGACCAAAGACAGGTGATCAGCTTTCATCACTTTCCTGAGAACACTTTGATTTTTCCAATTGGCCTTTAAAATAAAGACACTTTCAGGTTTAGATTTGCAAACCCAAAAACCTCCTTTTAGTCTTCTGACTCTTCTCATTCATTCACCTCTAATTTATTTAAAGATGAGAAGGTCAATATGATTGTGATTTGATCCTTACAGTGAGGACACCGCCATCCCAGTCACTCAAGATGGTCACCGTAATATTCTTTCAAATGGTACCCTGGTGCTGCGCTCTGTAAAAGCTGAAGATTCTGGGTACTATACCTGCACAGCCACCAACACGCTGGGGTTTGACACAATCATCGTAAACCTGCTGGTACAAGGTAAGTAAGCACATACTTCCACGCTGTCTTGTAAAACATTCCTGGGACAACATGAGCAGGTCAGATTTTAAGGTTTGAGTTTAGGGTTAAGGTACTGTCACAAGAAATTTGGCAAAAAAATTGGGCAAGAAAGGTCCACTGTCAATAGCAGTGCATGAAACTCAGAAGTCACTTTTCAATCTGGCAAATTTGAGTCACCAACTTGAACCTGCTGCAAAATCTGTGTAGGTAAATCTTTTAATTGCAAACCAAATTATCAATTTCACAGATTCCTATCAATTTCTACCGCAAAAATTTGCAAAACAATAAATGTGACCACACCTATAGGGCGGATGTAGACAGAATTATATGTCTTGTTTCAGGACAAGTAAAAGTTGATTCACGTTGAAACGCATCCTTGCAAAACCATGGTCTCTAAAATGTGAAATATTGACTTCTGGCATTTAAATGTTAAAAGGAAGATTTCCAATCAATCTGTGTGTTTCCTGTGTTATAGTGCCTCCAGATCAACCACGTTTGACAGTTTCCACCACATCCACTTCTTCAATCACTCTGGCTTGGATCCCTGGAGACAACGGAGGAAGTTCTATCAGAGGTACAAGCACCTGTTCTGTCTCTTTCTGGTCGCCTCATGGTTTTTATATTGCAGGCTCCTCAAAAAAAGTAGAGGTCTCTTTCTTTATCTTTCTCCCTTTTTCATTTCTTTTCTCAAAGGTTTGCTTCTTTAGTTTTTGCAGACTCTCTTTTTTCTGTCTGTCTGTCTGTCTGTCTTTTTCTGTCACTGTGTCACGTTACTGTCAAATTGCTTGCATCTCACAGTAAATTATGTATAAAAAAAATGAAATGTCAGTGGTGTTTGTGTGTGGAAAGGTAGGAGGAGAATAAGGAGCATAGAAGGCTGTTAGTGGGTAAATCCTTTTGATGTGGCACCCTTTATTTTGCCATCTGCCAAAGCCAAAGTGAGACACCAAATCCGGGCCGCTCCTAATGATGGGCGACACCATATTGTGCATCTATTTGCATAACTGTGCAGTCAGCATTTCTCTCTCTCTCTGGGTTACTAATGGAGGTTTACGGCAATCTGATCAGCCCTTCATCTGAGATTGTTACTTTGCGATTAGTCTGTAAGGTCAATGCGCCATCTAGTGGTGATGTTGGGAAATCTATATTAGAGTGTTCTGAGTTAGGTTTGCAGTGCCAGCACCATGTGTTTGATTCCTAGGAACTGCATGAACTTATAATATAATTAATAATATCATATCAATAATATAATTTTGCATATGTGTGTGTGTCCAGGTTTTGTGCTGCAGTATTCAGTAGACAACACTGAGGAGTGGAAGGACGTCTTTATTAGCTCCAGCGAACGCTCTTTCAAGTTGGACAACCTCCGCTGTGGTACCTGGTACAAAGTCAAACTTGCAGCAAAAAACAGTGTGGGAGCCGGTCGCATCAGCGAGATCATTGAGGCCAAGACTCATGGCAGAGGTGAGTGGTTATACACCATATTATACACTTGTTCTAGCTGGTTAACTTCACTGAAGCTCACTTGGTGAGGTTCTTGCACCAAAAATAGTATTAATTTAGCTCCTTATGACTATTTTCCTCCATCTCACCAACCATCAGAATTCAATATTCTCACTTTTCTACTTTATATACTAACGATTGAACTACCGTTCAAAATTTGGGGGTCAGTTCCATTAATATATTTTGTAAAAGATTATTTATTGTCACTATACAAAGTACTACAAAAAAAAAAAATCTTTTCTCGTTTTGCAGAACCACAGTTCAATAAGGACCAGCCCCTCTTTACTCACATCAACTCCACCCACGCCCGCCTCAACCTGCAGGGCTGGACGAGTGGCGGCTGCCCCATTACTGCTGTCCTACTAGAGTTCCGCCCCAAAGGCACCTGGGCCTGGCAGAGCGTGCGCACCAATGCCTCAGCTGACATCTTCCTCGCTGAGCTGCGTGAGGCCACTTGGTACGAGCTAAAAATGAAGGCGTGCAACAGTGCCGGGTGCGGAAACCAGAGCTCCCAGTTTGCCACGCTGGACTATGACGGCAGTAAGTTTACAGGAGTTTCATTTCCCCGTAATTCTGCCACCATTAATCAAATCAAGTCACTCAATTGTCATTCAATACTTGTACGGATGTACAAATATATTTCCTCCAAGGCCAGGGCATGTAAGACAGGACGACACAAAAGAACATGTACAATTAGCAGCTAAATCAATTAATTAAGCTGTTTTTAGGCCTGAATTTTAGAGATAAGAGGCCTTGACGTGAGCTTTATCTCGATCTCTGTACTTATCTCTATTTCCTTTCCTCCGCAGGCACTATTCCGCCTATTAAGTCAGCACGAGGGGAAGGGGATGATGTTAAAAAGCTTTTCTCTATCGGCTGCCCTGTCATCCTGGTCACGTTGGGCATGGCACTACTCTTCATTATCCGCAAGAAACGCAAAGAAAAGAGACTCAAGAGACTTAGAGGTGAGAGAGAAATAGGCAGTAAAAGTAAAGAAAGAAATTGGTTTGAATAGAATATAATATTTATAGTTTCTGCTTTTCTATTTAATATTTTGAGAATAATTTTACAAGAGAATTTTTTTAATAAATATTTCTGATTTCCATCTGTAGATGCTAAGAGCTTGGCTGAGATGCTTATCAGGTAAGGATATATTTAGAAGTCTGTGTACAGATTAAACTCCAAAATTCAACTCAAACATTAAACTCAAAATGAATTCCTTACATAATTTTTGTTTAGAAATGGCAGTGGCAATACTTTTTTTCCCCTCTGTGTTTGTGTGTCTGTCTGCGGTTGTTTTGTACCTGGAGCAGTAAGAACAATCGAAGTTTTGACACTCCTGTGAAAGGCCCACCTCAGGGACCCCGACTGCACATAGATATCCCCCGCGTGCAACTACTCATCGAGGATAAAGAGGGAATCAAACAGATAGGTCAGTGTATGTTTGTTTGCATGTATGCATATCATATGCTACCGCAATAAACTAAAAAGTAAGTAAAACTAAATTTTTTCCTCAAGGCATGTGTATTTTTCTTTGTTGTGTGCGATAGGTGAAGACAAGGCCACCATACCTGTGACGGACACTGAGTTCAGCCAATCAGTGAACCCTCAGAGCTTCTGTACGGGTGTGTCTGTCCATCACCCCGCCCTCATCCAGAACACGGGACCTTTGATTGACATGTCAGACATCAGGCCGGGCACCAGTATGTCACAGCTCACCCACTTATTCCATAACAGATGGAAGATAGCACAAGCAGTGAATGTTTTATAAACTCTCATTTTACCTTTCTCAGATCCAGTATCAAGGAAGAGTGTGAAGTCTGCACACAGCACGAGGAACCGCTATTCCAGCCAGTGGACTCTGACTAAATGCCAAGCGTCCACACCTGCTCGTACACTCACCTCAGACTGGCGAACAGTGGGCTCCCAGCATGGCATTACGGTCACAGAGAGTGACAGTTACAGCGCCAGCCTGTCCCAGGACACAGGTCCACACACTCACAAACACATTTCAGATTTTAGGAATATTTATGGTCTCTTTAACTAGACCTGGTCTTATTAGGTGCTTTCACACCTAAGGAACCTTTTCAGAGTTCCTAGAACTATTGGCGTAAGTTCCTGCTTTTTGGCGTGTTCGATCCGCTGGAACTAGGAACATATTTAGTTCTAGGAACTCAATTTGGGGAAACTAAATTAGCTCCTAACGCATACAAAACACTGGCTACCAGCTTTTTAAAAAAGCCATGTACAAATATTTACTCCACGAACATGGAAAACAGCGATAACGTGTTCTTTTCTCAGCCTTGATGATATGTAACACTGCAAGTTGTCATAGGTGATTTAGTCAGATTTTTATGGTCTTTTAATCATGTAAATTGAGCGTTTCCATTCCATTTCGATTATCACAAAACCAACAAAAACCGCTCAGATCACGGAATCCTCCATTTACAGATTGTTGTCGTCTGTAAATGCCGCAAAATAAAGACATCGTTGTCGGCCGCTTCAAATTTCCTGCTGCCAGTGCGAATGCAACCGGCCCGAGGGGGAAATTGGTTCTCTAGGAACCACCATTCTGGCTAGTTCCTAGAACTGAGTTCTTAGAACTCTGCGGTGTGAAAGTGCCTATTTTGACCAAAAACTGACCACTTTGACAGAAAGGGGCAACATACAACGTTTTAAGGTATGTTCACACTCATTCTGTCCTCTCCTGTCTTCAGATAAGGGACGAAACAGTATGGTGTCCACTGAGAGTGCGTCTTCCACGTACGAGGAGCTGGCCCGAGCGTACGAACACGCTAAGCTGGAGGAGCACCTGCAGCACGCCAAGTTCGAGATCACCGAGTGCTTCATCTCTGACAGCTCCTCTGATCAGATGACCACCGGCACCAACGATAACGCGGACAGCATGACCTCTATGAGCACACCATCCGAACCGGGCATCTGTCGCTTTACTGCCTCCCCACCCAAACCGCAGGACTATGACCGCGGCAAAAACGTGGCAGTGCCCATTCCCCACCGCGCCAACAAGAGTGAGTAAACAACACATTTATTTGATTTAAGGGGGTGATCTTAACCATTTAGTACTGTAGCTATGAAGCTGGAGCTATAATTTTAAAAGCAACATTGTTTTACTGACACTTGCCTCTATCCTGCAGGTGAGTACTGTAACCTCCCCCTCTACATGAAGACGGACCCTTTCTTTCGGAAACAGGCGGAGCTGCATGACCCCTGCCCTGTGGTCCCGCCCCGCGAGGCCTCAATCCGGAGCCTTGCCGCCCGGGCCTACCACACACAGGGCCGCCACATGACATTAGACCCCTCCAAGCAGCAGGCCCTGACACTGGGCCACGGTGGCCTGAGCAGCCTGACCAGCTCAGGGGCCTCTGGTACGTCGGGCCCAGCTTCAAGTGGGGCTGCTGGGAGCTCCAGCATCAGCTCAGGCACGGCCACCCTGCCCCAGAGGACTCTCACCATGCCCAGCACCTCCTCCACCTCCTCGGCCCCAAGTGGGGCAGTCGCCGCTGGAGCAGGAGCCAGCGCGAGCTCCACGGGAGGCAGCGGCCCGACGCCCGGCAGTTCCAAGGTCGGGGGATCCAGAGACTCTCTGCTAGAGAGCAGCTCGTCCGGCCTGGGCAGACTGCAAAAGCAGAATGCTGGGGCGTACTCCAAATCCTACACTCTTGTGTAGCTCACACACACACACACATATACACATACAGTACGTTCATACACACCTGGAGTCTGGGCAGGGGCGGAAACGAACAAAGGCGGGACAGGGGTCTCTCTCTTTTCCTCTCTGTTACCTATTTTTGCTTTCCTTTTTTTATTCTTCTGCTCAAGCTTTTTTATCTGGCCTTCTCCAGGATTAAATATGCCAAACCCCAGGATCCTTTCCCTAATTTTGCCTTTTTTATTTTGTCTTACGTTTTGTCCTTCTCTCTCGCTTTCTTCCCCTCTCTCCTTTTTCTTCTCTCTGTCAAAGACACCTTGGACCTTATGCACGAAATGCTTTCCATGTGCACTTGTTCATTTGATTTGATTGATTTGACTTCAGAAAATAGGAAAAAAGCAGTTTTAAGAGATATATTGTTTCACATTAACCTGTCTAGATGTTTTTAGGCTGTCAAAAGTGTCTCTTTTTATGTCTCTCATACTGCAACGCATTGCCTCGGAAAGCTTATGCATAAAAGAATCCACCACGTTGTCCACCTTCCGCCCCTCCTGATCCACAATGGTCTGGAAAAACAGCTCGAAGACGAATGTCTCGACCGCCTGAATCGAGTCTTTGGGATTTTTTCATGCAATTGATGACACAGTATAGAGTGTTATTGACTATTTTGTAAACAAACAAGAAAAAAAAACGCGAAAAAAAAAATGTCTGGAGCCATTTTCACTGCGGATGTATGGTTACTGTACTTTTATTTTTTTGTTCCGTTTTCTATTTTTGAAATTTTGAACTTTAGCACTAAGGAGGGCCGGGTGGATCCACTGAGCTTTCTAAAGCTTGTGTACGTGTGGTGTGTGTGTGTGTGTGCATGTGTATGTATATGTGTAAATATATATGTATACATGTGGCCAGCACACACCTTTAAAGGACCTCTCAACCAGGCGCTTGGTCTCTTGGCATCGGATCGGCTTGGAGACGCCAAGTGCCGTCCACTGAGCTACAAGGTCTAGAGTCCATCTGAAAAGGGGGGACAAGTTGGAGAGAGTATGTAAAGGGTAGACGCATCTCCCTTCTGATCTCTCTCGACTCCCTTCAATATGAAAGAAAGGCTCTTGTTTTGCTGTTTGTTCGTTCGTTCGTTCGTTCGTTCGATTGTTTGTGTTTGATGCCATATAATTATCACCCCTCCTTCCCCACCCAGACCTCCCCCCAAAATGTTACCACTTCCTCTGTCTCACTGTGAACGCCTAACAGCCTCTCCTGGATGGACCGAGCGCAGGCAGAAAGGCGGGAAGAGGGCAGAGAGGTAGGGAGGAAGTAGAGGCAGACGGGCCCGTGAACAGAGAGGGAGAGATATCTGCCGTCGCTGTGTAGCTTTTCTGCGTTTGTTCATTGTTTCTCTTTATTCTTTGCTTTCCTTCCCCACACAAAGACTCTAACGGTCGTTCCTATTCGAAGGTCTTAGAGACTCTAGCTTTAGGTAGCGCAGGGGTGGATAAAGGAGGGAATGAGTGAAATGTAGGAGGGGAAGGTTTCATTCAACCCCTAAATGGATCGAAATGCCTCTCAACCCTCCTTCGTTCACTCAGTTTCCAAAGCAAAGCCCCATCACAGAGAAACTTCCAAAAATCGACAAACTCTCCCAATGATTTCAATGGAAAAAAGTACTACATCAGGGCTCCTGCAATACAAAAGAAAAAAAAAAAGAAAAATATATTGCAATGTTTGTTGTCAAAATATATACATATATATTTCTATCTAAAGATATAGTAAATATATACGTGGTGAGAGCAGAGATTTAATGCCATATCTAATTGAAAAAGAAAAATTTTATTTTAAAAAAAGATTTGAAGACAATCGCTCAGTGGGAGGTGCAGCAGTAAGCGAGAGGAGGTGTCGATCACGAAACGCTGAGATAAACGGGTAACATAACTAAGAGAGATTGAAAAAGAACGGCAGAGGGTGTGTTTCGACATGCCGCAGTTGGGAATTCTGGGAAAATACCTTTGAGGTTCCCAAACTAACTTCCTGTCATCGTTATAATCAGCCGGGCTGCATAGTGCAACACGCCTGTATGGTATGAAGGAGATATTTATGGACATTTCTGAACACACTCTCTACAGTTGCTTGGAAACAATGGAAATTTGCCACTGCAACTCCAGCTCGTAGATGGACATGTGTGAGCACCATCTGAATTTCATGCACCATCTCTACTGCCCAATGAGTAGTTTAAAATACCCACAGTGCTTTGAGAGCTTTCCATCAGGTCCTTAAAAAGACAGTTCACCCAAAAATAAAAATTTGGTCATTATTTACCTACCCTCATATGCTGTTCCAAATCTGTACAACTTTATTTCATCTGTGGAACACAAATGGTGAAACCATTTCATACAATGAAAGCAGAGGTGTCGCAATGCACTGGTCAAATATTAATATGGTAATACTGGACATAATATCATTAATAATTCAGCACCAGTAATAGCTGGTTCATACTCCAACATAGTAGGTGGCGATAATGCAGCTTAATGCTGGTTTCCACCCATCATAAAATGGAAAAAAGATGATTATGCAGTGTGAAATTTTAATTTTTGAGTGAACTATTCCTTTAAGGTGAGATTGCTCCTGTGATATTAAAAATTCAAGCTTTCAGCACGTCTGATAGTTTAGATCTTATATATCAGAGGAAAGCTTGTTACATTTATGTACTGCATATTTATTGGTGAGTTAGAACACACAACCCCCTGCAGACTTCAGCACAGGAAATAGCACGCATTTATTGTTTGTACAACAGGATTCAGTTTTATGCAGCCGCCTGAGCATATCTCATATTAGGAAGACTTGACGCAACAAATCCTAAAGTACAGAGTAGGGACGTGTCGTGTTGGGTTTAAAATTGAGCTGATTGAACTATAGTATATCTGTTTGTGGCATATGAAAAAAAAAAAATCTGTTTGACTTACCAGGAGATGTTTTATTGGTGGCTTGATAAATTAGGATTGTGTTACAGTGTACCCAAAGTTGTGTAAGATAAATAAATTTGATCACCCAGATCTAACCCAAACTTAAGATAGAGTTGCGAAGAATGTGGACTTGTTTTAAAAACAGTGAAAGAAGTATGTGTTCCTCTTATTGCTGCTCAAATGCCCACTGACTGGGTTAAGTCTGTCTGATGGCAGACATGCCCAGTGCATTTTGCCATGAACATGTCTCATTAGGATTAGACCGATATCTATATCAGTATTCATGCCTGTTCAGGTGAAACATCTTGTGAAAATATTCCCTTGACCACCCGAGAAAGCCCCCACGTCCCATGTTTTTCATATTTAAAAGACAGTTGCTGACTTAAAATGCATTTGATTTTTTCTTTTCTTTTCTCGGTTACATTATTTATAAAAATAGATGTATCCAACTTGTTCTATGTTTGGTTCTATGATGATTTATGTTGAAAAGAAAATGCAGTGTTGCGCAACGGGGCAGGCCTGTTTAGCCAGTTGAATCAGGGACCCCCAAGCTCCAACCAATCACAGGAGAAGCTGTGTGGATATTGGGCGGAGTCAGGAATAGAACTCTATCCCCACACACCTGTTTCCCCACCCGAATGATCCGATTAGCTCCTTTTCCTCAACCAATAAAAATTCCTGCTATACCCAAGACCCCCCTGTCAGCATAATTTCTAATCTACAAATAAAGACTCTTGTATATATGAAACTGTTTTGTATAAATAATTACTATTTTCGACATCTCCATTAGCAACCAGGGCACAATTATAAGTCTGGTTAAAGGTATAACTTTAAATGTGAGGGGATTAAAAAGACAAAAAAGGATAAAATCTAACAAAAAATACTTTACACCTTGAGTTTTGAATGGGGCACATAAACCCAGACCAGATGTCTGGCGTTTGATTTATTTTCTCCTTTTTATAATTTGTCTTATATTTTTATTCATTTATGTTGTTGGTTGTTTTGTTTGTTTTTACTTTTGTTTTGTTTTGTTTCTACCTTTTGGTTAACTTGACGAAAAATGGCATTGCATGCTCTGAATATTTTGCTGGTTATTAAAAGAAAAAGGAAAAGGAGACAAATAACTAAAAGGGAAAAAAGTTTAAAAATGCGGAGGGGATTCCTAAACTTTTATGGAAAAGTTGCTTCAATTTGCAATTGCTTGTGTTTAAATATACAGTTTTTTTTTCTATGAAAACAAAACAAAAACATAAAAAGAGTACTCCAACACCTTGTGCAATAAAGCTATCTTTCTATGAATGGTGCCTTGTCCCTTGTGTGATTTTTTTATATGTACAGTAAATATCTATCTACCCTGCTGAAAAAAAAAAACAGCCTAGGCTGTTTTTTTTTTTCCTTTTTTTCAGCAGGGTATCTATCTATCTATCTATCTATCTATCTATCTATCTATCTATCTATCTATCTATCTATCTACATTTTACATTTAGAACACAGCTTGAAAACAAGTAATATTTAGAGCTAAACTAAGGTGCACTCGGTATTTTTGTTCATTAAGTCGTCTTGAACT
>NC_133374.1:30532984-30642984 GCF_049309525.1 Garra rufa
TACTGAAAACAGTGGTCCCTGGAGCTGTCACTGGTGTTACCATTTTTATTTTGGAATAAAAAAATCACACTGATGACATCACTCAACTTCCTCCTTCCTGTTTCCTGAAGATCTATGAAGGCGGACCTATGTTATGTCAACTGTCTCTTTTTAATTATCAGTCATTTTCTCATTCATCTCCTGATTTCATATGAAGCTTTTAGTTGACGACGTCACTGGTGTGACCAACTTTATTGTTAGGGAATTGTAAAAAACTAGAGTATGAATGGATAAAACTACTTAATTTAGTAAGTATACCATGATTGACAACATGTGGTTTGATAACTAGCAGCAGATATTTTATAAAATGCAATTTTTCATGAAAATCGTCACTGGTGTTACCTTCCTTATGGATAAATAAATGTAAAAAAAAAAAAAAAAGATTAAAGCTGTCATTTATGCGTATTCATAAAGTCAAATGGTAATCTAATAAATGTGGTCTAAGTTTAAAAGTTTAAAAAAGAAATACATTTTAAGACATCTTGCTAGGGCTGGGCGATAATTCGATAACGACAATTATCACGATATAGTTTTTTTTTTTTTTTTTTTTTTTTCGATAAAATGATAATGACAGTTCGATAAGTGCTCGATAATGTTTACGCACTATGCGTAAAGCTGCGCAGACATTTTGCAGCCTGCACTTCCGGATGCTGCATGCAGTATTAATGCTGCGTTCCAGGCAGGTTTTTTAACTGGTAAATCACCACTTCAAACCACGACTCACGACTTTGTAGCGTTCCAGGCAAGTCACACCAAACTGCCTGGGCACATTTATGAATTACTATTATTTTTATATTATTATTAATTTGATTGCAACGTTATATTGTCCTAGGCTCTGTTTTTCCAACCGTGTGCCACTTGCATAAACACCGCACACATTAGGGCTGACATTTGTTGTTTCGCGGGCTATGTTTCGTCAGAACTCGTAACTGGGAGTACATTGATCTAGTACGAGTTCACGAGTCAAGTCAAGTCAAGTCACCTTTATTTATATAGCGCCTTTTACAATACAGATTGTGTCAAAGCAACTGCACAGTATTTAAACAGCACAATAGTGTGTAAGTAACGCATTATTGTAACAATCAATTTTCAGTTAAAGGCAGTTCATCAATGAATTCAGTGATATCATCGTCAGTTCAGTTCAAATAGTATACGATATCGCTGGAAAATGTCCCCAACTAAGCAAGCCAGAGGCGACAGCGGCAAGGAACCAAAACTCCACAGGTGACAGAGATGGAGAAAAAAACCTTGGGAGAAACCAGGCTCAGTCGGGGGACCAGTTCTCCTCTGGCCAGACCAAACAACAGTTTGTACCAATGTCTGATTGTAGAGAACTCATCAGGATCCTGTGGTGTAGCGCCGATGGCCGTCAAGGTTGGCGAGGTCTTTATTGATGATCCGCCTTGGAGCTCATCTGGTTGACATCCACGGCTATTAAAGTCATCTCTAGGTGGTGATCCATGATCTAAGCTGGGTACGGACTGGATCCGGGGGACGAGTGGGAAGTCACGGGGTGCTTTTCATTTCTTATTTTTGCATCCTTGTTTCCTTTCCTTGCTTCCTTTCCTCACGTCTTAGCTCCACCCCCCTAGGATACGAAGGAAGGATTTAAGGAAAGGAAATGAGGATGGAGGAATCAAAGGAGGAACATTGGAATATTCTTGACCACTCAAGCGTCACTTCAAAGCGTCATGAGCTGCGCTAAAGGGATCTGCCCATATGTTGTTAAAGTTCGTTGTTTAAGGCATTCATAATAATTATTAACAAAGCAAGATGCCCTGTTTAAATATATGACATTATTTACACTGCAAAGGTAAAATATAAATGTAAATTATAATGACATATCTGAAGGGGGAGGAGTGCGTCACGTTTAGTCGATAAAACACTTCCGCATAGGATACACCCGCGTATCCTCGCTCAAGACTCCTCAGGAAGCCTCCTCACTCCTCAATCCTTGCCTCCTCATGGTCCAATTAAAGAATTGAGATGTCCTACAAGATGGCTGAGCTCGATCGGTTTCCGGGTCATAGGATGGAGGATGGAGGAGCGAGGAAACGAGGAGGGATATTGAAAAGCACCCACGGATTTGACTGCCGTTCCAGTACACTTTCAATGGTAGAAGGTCGGAAAAACACGGGTTACGGGTTGCCTGGAACGCGGCATTAGTTTACAGCCACATGGCTCTAGTCTAGTGCAACCATTTCACTCGCATTTGCGACTAAAAGTTAGTACGTGCGACTGTAAAAAAATATTTAGGAGCACCATGTGCGACTGACCCGATCATCATATTTGTGTTTGTGCTCAGCGGAGATTTAAAGGTTTCTACGTGTTTTTGCAACATTGAGTAATGTGTCACAGACAGATCTCACGAATCCTTTCATAAAGTATAGAGAGAGTGTAAATAAGAGACTGATTGTGCAGTAAAGAGAGCGTCGTTGTTTATAATAGAGCTTTGTGATATCGCGAACTAAGAGTGACAGCTTTTAATAATTTTAAGGTGGTTTGTAAATGAGATATTGATCTAATACAGCAGTTAAATAAACAAGAAGTTATTATTAAGTGACTTACTGATTTTGCTTTATTTTGTCATCAAAAGTAATCTGAAACAAGTCACAACTGCGCGCATCTCAATTCAAACACAGCGGTGTTTCGTTTATGAATGAACATGCGTTTTTAAACGAATCTAGTGAAATTATTCAATTTCCCATTCATAAAGACAGTCACTGTCACGGTAAACACGAAGTCTGGGTCCAAAATGCAGGGGAAGATATATTTAATTAAATAAACACAAATAAACAGAACAAAACAAAACCAAAAGGCCAACACAACTAGAACTGGGCAAGATACACAAAACAGGGAACACGATCAAGAGTAGGGATCCGACACACAGAGACACACATACCAATACAGGAAAACAATGCAGACTCAACAGGGTAGTGGGAGAGTGGAGATTATAAAGACAATGGTGATTGTGAACAGCTGTGGGTGTGATGAGTGCTGATGACAAAGACAGGTGATAACAATTAGGAAGTGCAGTGCAGGGAACAGCGACCTCAGGTGGCTGAGGGAAAACCCCACAGCCCAGATCGTGACACTACCCCTCCCCTACGGAACGGCTTCCAGACGTTTCCAATGAAAAAACAAAAACAAAACAAACCATCTGGAGGGAGGAGGAACGGTGGAAGGTGAATCAGGGGGAGGGATGGCGGGCCAGGCCCATGCAGTGGAGGAACGTGAGTTGGCTTCGCCGCCAGAGGAACGCGAGCTGGCCTCGCCGCCAGAGGAACTTCAGTCGCCAGAGGAACGTGAGCTGGCATAGCCGCCAGAGGAACGTCAGCGGGCACCGCTGCCAGAGGAACGCGAGCCGGCCTAGCCGCGTCAGGAACAGAGAGCGCGGTCACCGCCGCGTGAGGAACAGATATAGCGGTCGCCGCCGCATCAGGAACCAAGATAGCGGTCGCCGCCACATCAGGAACCAAGATAGCGGTCGCCGCAGCGTCAGGAACAGAGATAGCGGTCGCTGCCGCTTTGGGAACAGAGATAGCGGTCGCCGCCGCTTCGGGAACAGAGATAGCGGTCGCCGCCGCTTCAGGAACAGAGATAGCGGTCGCCGCCGCATCGGGAACAGAGATAGCGGTCGCTGCCGCTTCGGGAACAGAGATAGCGGACGCCGCCGCATCGGGAACGGAGATAGCGGACGCCGCCGCATCAGGAACAGATATAGCGGTCGCCGTCGCATCAGGAACGGAGATAGCGGACGCCGCCGCTTCGGGAACAGAGTGGGCGGACGCCGCCGCATCGGGAACAGAGATAGCGGTCGCCGCCGTGTCAGGAACGGAGATAGCGGTCGCCGCCACGTCAGGAACGGAGATAGCGGTCGCCACCGTGTCAGGAACGGAGATAGCGGTCGCCACCGTGTCAGGAACGGAGATAGCGGACGCCGCCGCCTTCCCGCGGAAGAGCGTCTCCGCCCCCGCCGCAAAGTAGGGGCGTATCTGAGCAGCCTCGGCCCTATAGGCGTCCATCTCCGCCAGGCAGGCGTAGATGTACTCGAAACGAGTGGCCGATGCCGCCTCGAAGGACATCCCCGCCGTCTCAGGAACAGAGCGGGTGGTCGCCGCCCCCAAGCGGGCGCACGCCGCCGCCAAACGGGGGGACGCCGCCTCCCTGAAAAAATTCCTCCCCGCTGGACCCATCTTGGGAGTCTGCATTATGTCACGGTAAACACGAAGTCTGGGTCCAAAATGCAGGGGAAGATATATTTAATTAAATAAACACAAATAAACAGAACAAAACAAAACCAAAAGGCCAACACGGCACAACACAACTAGAACTGGGCAAGATACACAAAACATGGAACACGATCAAGAGCAGGGATCTGACACACAGAGACACACATACCAATACAGGAAAACAATGCAGACTCAACAGGGTAGTGGGAGAGTGGAGATTATAAAGACAATGGTGATTGTGAACAGCTGTGGATGTGATGAGTGCTGATGACAAAGACAGGTGATAATAATTAGGAAGTGCAGTGCAGGGAACAGCGACCTCAGGTGGCTGAGGGAAAACCCCACAGCCCAGATCGTGACAGTCACTCGCTTTATTCCCGAATGAACCATCCGTTCAAACAAATCAAATGACTGATATGATTCAGTAATTAAATCAGTGTCTTGCCGCCACCTGCTGGCAGATCTGTTCAGTTATTTAAATCTTTAATATTTCTGTTTTCAAAAGTTTATGTTATAGATTTTACATTAATCTCAACATGAATTTATGATTTTGATTGCACTCACCTCTGAGCCTCATTAAACATATGAAAAGGTAAAAAACAAAATTCCCCTGTAAATCACTTTGAAGAGTCAAATATCACCTCGTAATAGGAAGGCTATTTTTTTAATAAGAGTTTTGATTATTGTTTAGAATGTGCTCCTAAAATTTTGACTGCTCCTAAATTTAAGTTAGGAACACAAGTGCTCCTAGTAAAAAAAGTAAGTGTAGAGCCCTGAGCCTTTTTTATTATTATTATTATTATTATTTATATTTTCAGACAGCTGAAACATTTTACAAAATAAGCTGCACAAAGGGATTGGCATGCTGAAAAGATTTGTCTATTCTTATTTTTGTTGAATGATAAATATAATTAAAAATCACTTTAACTCTGCATTTACAGTCAGAGCCATGTTACAAGTGTTGTATCATTTTACAGTTCTTATTTTTTATAAAAACGTTTTATATATTCTACCTCAATTGATTATTGTTAGGAAAGTATTTGTCCTGTTCTGACAATAAACCATAAATAATAATTAACTGTCGAGAGTAAAAATCTGCCTTTAAAATTGATAGATATAATTATAAAGATTTGACATTTATCGTGATAATTATCGATATCGACTGATATGAAAAAAAAATTATCTTGATAATTTTTTTTGCCATATCGCCCAGCTCTACATCTTGCCATACCAAAAGTGGACATTTCTGTAGAATGGCCAAGCATTATCTCATGTTTCTAATGAGAAGCAGAATTTGTAGGCTACTATTTCTGAGCCTTTACTAGCCCTAGCTCACCAGCAGAGGGAAGAATGACATTACATCTTGGAGCAAGAACGTGGGACTTAAATGTTTATTGAATGTGATTGTACGTTGCCATGGCAGTTTATAAAAATCACTCATACTTTATCAGTTGAAAAGAAATACACATTGCTCTCTGCAGGCTTTCAAATGACAGCTATGTATTTTTCACATTGCTTTCTACCTAGGCACATTGCACTTCCTCATCCAGGCACATACCCACATAGCACGTAACATAAATGTTACACTGAGAGTATATTGATTGTTACATAATGTGGATTAACCTAAAACGATTAGGGGGGGGGGATAAGCGTGTGTAGATTTATTTATACTTTTGAGTAAACAGTCCCCAGAATAGACTTAGATCTGTCAAAAACTCGTCAATTGGGAAGAAAAAATGTGTGTGGGTAGATTCCTGTGATATTTTGCTATATTACAGTTTTTTACAATCGTTTTTGCACTTTATAACTGAACCTTAATGTCATTTTTCAAAACTCTAGATACAAAACTCAAAACAGTCATTATTTGTAACACAGGCTGTCCAGTGTTCAAAACTTTGCATATTGCGTTCATATCTTTAAAGAAGCCTTGCATTAGCAGAAGCATTGTTTCAAAAAACGAATTTATTATGAAATATTATAGGAACATTACTTTAGATCACCCATACACAAGTTACCCATATAAACTATAGTTTCAATGTGTTTTTGCTAGTACGATCATTAAATATAGTTGTACAAAATATGTGATTCAAGTTTCATTTTTTTTTACTGTAGACTGAGAACAGTACAGACAGTGGTATCATTGAAATACTGTAATGTGGATATTACTGATAAAATAAATCTTAGCATAGGTTTTCTAAAGGAAAAATTTAGATTCAAAGTTTTAGCTGTTTTTTTCAGCAGGGTACAGTATACAGTTTACAGTATATTGTTCCCTGCTGAAAAAAAAAAAAAAAAAAAACTGCTAAAACCAGCCTAGGCTGGTTGGCTGGTCTTAGCTGGTTTAAGCTGGAAGTAGCTGGTTTTAGCTGGTGGTTTCCCAGCCTGACCAGACAGAAAAGTGGCCAATACCCCTCTAAAACCAGCTATGACCAGCTAAAACCAGGCTGGTTGACCAGCTAAAAACAGCCTAGGCTGGTTTTGGATGTTTTTTTGTTGTTGTTGTTGTTGTTGTTGTTTTTTTTGTTTGTTTGTTTTTTTTTTTTTTTTTTCAGCAGGGTAGCCATTAACTCATTGAAACCACAAAAGCAATAACATAAAAATGACATCTTGCATTCAGTAATGTTGAATATGAAAATGTGTTCTGTAAAAGAGGTACATGGGGCCATAGAAACCATATCTGATAAAGATTGAAATATGACATCCATTGATACACGGTAAAAAAAAAAAAAAAAGTACTGCAGAGGTACAATTTTGTTCCTGGGCAACAAAACATATAAAGGTACATTTAAAGGTACACAATGGGTCCTTATTATACAATTATGTACCCAAAAAATTGTACCCTTGGTAACACCCCAGTGACAGCTACTTGTACCCTAAAAGGTATAGTTTTGTACCGTTTTTTTCTGAGAGTGAAGTGTATTCCATCTGGGTCATATTCTGTGGTAACTGGTGTCAAATGATCTATCCTGAAACATGCACTATTTTCCATAAAAGCTATGCTTCAAGGGTAATGCAACAGTTACTTATCATTTTAAGCAGATGTATCAACTGATAGTTCACTCTTTGTAATGAAATGAATGCACACTCATCTCAGATGTAATGTGTGAGTTGCATTTTGAAATAGTAATACTTTGATGTTAAGTTGTGTCATTTTGAACAGGTGATTTAAGTTCAATGAACAAATGATCTTTGGCTTATATGTATTGTATCCAAGCATTTGAAATATGTGTTAAGTGGTTTGAAAAATGTGCATTTTGATCACTGGTTTTGGATTATGTGTCTAGAGTTTTGAAAAATGACATTACGGTTGTGTTATTAGTGCAAAAACGATTGTAAAAAAATGTATTTTGTATCTAGTCCTCATGTTTTGTGTACATATCGTTCCCATTTATCATACAGATCTTCTGATCTGTGAGTACATGTGTCTGAAGTTGGTGGCGTCCTTTATCAGCAAATGGTCTGAAGGTTTGTCATTGTCTGAATGTGTGTTTTCGTGCAGGTTTAGCTATCTGTATATCAGAATACGTGACTGTGCCGCTCACAGGGGTCATCCTTTAACATTGATCGGGTCAGGTTTGCATGTGGACAGTTGCTGGGGTTAAAGGGTTCATAGAGGAGAATACAGGGTCATGATCAGCATGAAATGGACAGTTTAGCCTGGTTGAACTTTTATTTGTGGTCTTTCTGCTTCTTTTGCTGGTACTTCCTGTACTGGTGCTGAATTGTAGCCGCCGCCTTGTCAGGAGAGGTTGTGGTGTGTCCATTACTGGAAGAGGAGTCTAAAAAACATGGAAGAGAATGGATGAAACTAGAGAATTAGAAGATACTTTATATAATATATAGAATATTTATCATATATCTTTTAGTGCTGTCAAATGATTAATCGCTAGTAATCACATCCAAAATGACTCTGGACCTTTTGACAAAACCAGTCAAAAGGTTTTTTTTTTTTTTTTTTTAGATTTATACATTGTCTAAAAGCTGAATAAATAAGCTTTGTCATTGATGTGTGGTTTCTTAGGATAGGACAATATTTGGCTGAGATACAACTATTTGAAAATCTGGAATCTGAGGGTCCAAAAATTTTAAAATATTAGGAAAATCACCTTCAAAGTTGTCCAAATTAAGTTTTTAGCAATGCATTTTACCAAATAAAATATAAGTTTTGATAAATTTACAAAATATCTTCATGGAACATGATTTTTACGTAATATCCTAATGATGTTTGGCATAAAAGAAAAAAAATCACATGTATATACCCATATGTGTATATTTCTATTCATATAATTGATATTATATATAAATATTTTAATATATAAACATAATATATTTTTCTTAAATATATACATTCATGTGTGTGCATTTTTATATACATAATAAATACACACAGTACACACACATATATTATGTAACCAAAATGTTTATTTTGTCGTGATTAATCGCGATTAATTGTTTGACAGTATAAATGTATTTATACAAAATATTTTATTTATTACAGTTTTTGTTTTTAGAATACAATTTCAGAATTGTTCATACTTACTCTTTCTGTAAACTCCTATGCTGTTCCTTCTCTGGCCCTCAAACTGCAAAGCAAAAACAAAACAAACAAACAAACAAAAAAATTTATCATTATAATATGCATAGACAACTACAAATAAACCATTTGTAAGTTCAGTTATCATAAATGTGTAATCATTGCAGTGCTATCAAAACATTGCTTTGTTTATTTGAGCATCCTGACCAGCCTGGCATGGCAACAGTACTTGAACCAATAGTGTTGGTTTATGGGCGGGGCAATCTAGTTTTCAGCCAATAGTAGATAAGGGAATGTTTGGGTTTGAAACCTGTTGCTGTTTCGCTTGATAATGCCACTTTCAATGGATAATTCTCAGATTGTTCCAAACCTGAATAACTAACTTTCCTTTCTGCAACTTTCTTTTTGGAAAGAAGTTGTTCCATGTTTGATGGTTATTTTCTGTCCCCTGACCCCTTGACATCAAATGGCATATTTGCAAGCATGTATTGTGGGGGGAATGATTTGATCATAAATGGTTTTTTTTTTGTTTTGTTTTTTGTTTTTTTTTTGTTCTCTGTATGAATACAGAAGCTAAAATATTAAGAAAAAATAATGGCATGTGGGTGAGTAAAATGATAAGAATATTCAAAAATGCACTCAAAAATGCTTTTACACTGGCTTTTGCGTCACTACTTTGAGGTCCATGAAAGTGCCAGTGCATCCTCGTGTCCTTGAACGCACAAAAGCATCAGCCATGACAGTCTTATCACACGTGTCGCCTCGCTGTCTTTCCCGCTGGAATGTGCGAGACATGGTGGCACAGACAGATCACACAGGTGTGAGAGTGCCGGGACATTCCACACATGCCACTGCAGCAGGTTACTGTGTGATTCAATGCGTTCATGCCGTTGGGGTCATGTCATGGTCATTATGGGCACTCAACTCTGTGCACCAGCAATTATTTTCACTCAGATGGAACATGACCATTTCAGAAAAATTCAATAAAATGTAGGAAATGTGAAGGAAAGTGCCTGAGAGTATTTCTTAGATGCTTTTAATTTGAACCATTTCTCTTCAAAGCCACTGCATGACCCGTAAGTAAATCTTTACAAGAACTGTGTGGCCCCTACATACGTAACACTACATTCGATAGGAAAGTTTTTACTCTCCTAGAAGTAGTTTAATTGATGTCATATTGGATGGCATCCAGTAATGGTAAGCATATATATCTATTTTGATCAACATGCTACAATACAAAATCCATACGGACATTAGAACTGATGTACAAAAGAGCTTGAAAGCTAATGCAAAGGAAGTACACTGATGCCATCACCTTATTCAATTATTAATTGTAAACCACTAGCAGCCTGAATTGATCGTTTTAAATGTTCCACCAAATGCCAAAAGGAAAGCAGCTTTACTTTCCTTGGTAAGGAGACATTACAGGGGATTGTCCTGGTAATCAGTGCTCTGTGATATGCTTTGGATAAAAATGTCTGCTAAATGACTAGCTTTATACTCTCACTTCTAAATATGTACGAAAGTTAAGAATTTAAATTTAAATTAATTCACATTTAATATGAAAGAGGCAAAGAGACAAGGGAGGCAGTGTCTCCTCAAAATACTGGATGAGCAAAAAAAATAAAAATAAATAAATAAATCAGAGTACAAAAATAAAAACAAAACAGTATTACAAAATGTAAGTGTATATATATATATATATATATATATATAATTTTTTTTTTTTTTTTTCCGAAGAAACGTTGTCCAACAGCGACGCCTGCAGGTACATTTACAGCAAGGGTCTGCATCTCTCTCGCCTTCCCTGAGCCCATTGAGTTTTAACAGACAAGCTAAAGCGTGCAGTGAGTTTGTCGGAGAGTAATTGAGAATGAATAGGGGTAAGTCATGTGAGAGGAGGCAACGCCTCCATCATGGTATGATTGCATATGACTGGTCATATTTGGCTGTGATTGGTTCACTTGACAAATCTCTCCTCGTGTTTGTGCGCGTTCCGCGTTTGTGCATCAGTCTGAATAAACAATATAATAGCGTTAATGAACAGAATAACTAAAAAAAGTAAACAACTTAAACACTTAAATATAACCACTTTGTTACGTCAAAATAAGACTTAAAACTGCATGAAAACATGATCTGTGGGAGTTTTTAACGTGTAATCAGATTTGTGAAATTTAAAGTATATCTCCATGTCTGTTACCAGTATTTACCTAGGTTTGATGACTGATAATCTGAAAAAAAAAATTTAAATAGTTGAAAGTAAACTATGAATATAATTTCACAAATAAAATATATTGTAAGGGGCTTTAGCGTGTAGAGCTGAAACGCTATTCTAATTGTTGGAACGGCCAAGAATCAGGAAATCTCCAAGTAAAACTGATCGGCCAGACCAAACCGTAAGTCATAGAGACTTGAAAAATGGAATGCATAGTTGTCACACCCCCGGACTTTCTTGTTGGTTTTTCCCATTTTCCCCCGCAGTTCTGAGTGTTTTTGGTTTTCCCCTTATTGTCTGCACTTGTGTTTGTAATTAGTCTGTCTATTTAAGGTGTGTGTTTTCCCAGTACTCTTGTCGGTCTTTAATGTTATATGGATGTTTTCCCCTGGTGTTCCTGTGTCTGCCTGTATTCCGTTGGATTTATTAAATATACGTTTTTTATTTACGTCGTTGTTCGTGTGTTCCTGCCTGCATCGTGACAGAAAGACCGACCGAAACAGTTTTTTTTGCGTATTCCACCCCGTTTTGTTTATCATTCAGTTTTTCAGTCTTTTTGTTTCCGTAGTGTTTTCCCCCATGGATTCCTTCCTCCGTCCTGAATTCATCCTCCTCCGGCTGAAGCAGGGGGATTTACCGCTCGAGGGTTACACATTCATGTTCCAACTTGTAGCAAACACCACCAGCTACCCGGACGACGCGCTCTGTACGTTCTATGACGCTAGCCTCAACGCGTCGTGCAGAGCACCGTCGTCCGAGGAAGGCCCTCGAGCGGATTTCGCCGCATTTGTGGAGTGGACACTGGCGAGAAACAGACCCGCGTTCCCCGCCTGTTCCAAGGAGCATCTCGCCAGTGCCACTCCGGACCCAGAGCCCAGCCAGCCACCCCAACCCGCAGATTATGAGCCTTCACAGACGGAAAGCCCGAGCCCGGAGCGACAGCAGTATGGAGTGCCGACGGGGTCAAAACTGCTGATCAGGTGCGTGAGCCGGCCATTACATCCGCGACGGTGGAGTGCTTCATGGAGCAAGAGAGGGCTGTAGAGAGCCCCGTCCACTGCACCGCCACTGGGGGTGAGCAAGAGCACTCTGGGGACTTAATTGACTGTTTCACGGAAATACCCATCTGCCTGGATTTCCCTCCCACCTTCCCTCTTCTGCCTAAGCCTGAATCTCCGCTGGTTCCGCCCAGCCATCCAGAGTCACCGCTGGTTCCGCCCAGCCTTCATGAATCCCCGTTGTCTGCTGTCTGTCCCCTTGCTCACCCTCAGCCCACCATCTGTGCGGTGGGTTCGCCGCGGGTCTGCCAATCTCCATCGGTGTCATGGCTGGAGGATCTCCGCCTTGGCCCTCCGACCCTGCGGCTCCACCCCGGCTCTCTGCTCCCTCGTCTCCGCTGTCGCCCGTCGGTCCACCAGCTCCACCGGGCTCCATCGTCCCTCCGGCTCCGCCCTGGTCAGTCGTCGCCCCACCTTCGCCTCTGGACTATACTCCTCCGGCTGTGCCTCGTCGCTCCGTCCCACCAGCTCGTTGGACCTCCTTCCTCCCGCGGGCACAGCCTCGGCCCTCTGTCGCTCCGGCTCCGCCGCGGACCTCTGGATCTCCATCTCCGCCTTGGTCGCCAGAGCCTTGGGTTCCGCCTTGGCCCTCCGGATCCGCGGTGTCACCCAAGATCTCCGTCTCCGCATCGGGCTCTCCCACCACCTGCTCCGCCTCCGTCAGTCGGCCCCATGGAGTCGCCAGCCTCTCCTCCACCATGGCTCCTCCCTCCATCGGCTCCACCTTGGAACTCCATGGCTGAGTTCTGGGTCCCACCTGGCTCCTCCTGCTCCAGCCCCTTCTTGTCACCTCCTTGGCTCCTCCCTCCGTCACCACCCTGGACTCCATCTTGTGTCCTCCTCCCGGGAGTCCGTCCTCCACCTAAGCCCCCTCCTAAGACTTTGTACTGTTTCCTTTTGTCTGTTTGTCGGCACGAGGACGTGCCTTCCGGGAGGGGGAGGTAATGTCACACCCCCGGACTTTCTTGTTGGTTTTTCCCATTTTCCCCCGCAGTTCTGAGTGTTTTTGGTTTCCCCCTTATTGTCTGCACCTGTGTTTGTAATTAGTCTGTCTATTTAAGGTGTGTGTTTTCCCAGTACTCTTGTCGGTCTTTAATGTTATATAGATGTTTTCCCCTGGTGTTCCTGTGTCTGCCTGTATTCCGTTGGACTTATTAAATATACGTCTTTTATTTACGTCGTTGTTCGTGTGTTCCTGCCTGCATCGTGACAATAGTAGGGGTTGCACCGATTAATCGTCTAGTGGACTAGTCGACTTTAATGCTCTGCCATGACGCTTTAAGCTTGACGTCGACTAGTCGCTGGTCCTATAGAGGGCGCAACAGGATAAGAAGTCTCAGGATATGAAGTCGACATTTACGCTTTGTGAAAACCACTAAAATAATAGATAAATGCATACTCCGAAAGCGCTCCACAACACGTGTGAGTATACCATCTTGATGTTTAAAACTGAACAGGAGAATGCACGTTTTAAACAGCTTGTTGTAATTGTCGTTCTAATCTAATACACTGCTGCTTTGTAACGCACACACATAGGCTACATACAGTAGCTCGCTCGTACATCACGTGCAGATCGTACGCACAATCATTCAAAAGCGCGGTGGGGAAATGAATTGTCAACACTGTTCCATGATTTCTGGCTAATATAGCTTAGAAACTGAAAAGTTCTAGCATATATTTCTTAGTAATTAAAACCCACAGCTTTATTATTAGGCTAGTAGACAGACGCTGCCAGGTAGAATTAATTCACACACGCAATCGCTCTCTCACTAATGACTTTATATTAATGTAATCTTTACAGTGCTACTTTATCTGCTGATTTAGAACGAGCAGAAATCTGTGAGAAATATAACGACCCAAAGACAAAATAACTGATTAGTTACTGATTATACTGATTAGCAAAGTATTATAGGAACAATAGCCATGTAGGCAGCGCTGTGTCATATCTGTGCACAAGGTGTTCAAGTCTCAGCTCAAGGTTTAAGTGTTTTTGTTCAATAATGACGTCATAAGCAACTAGTCGACGTCGACTCGACTTTTATCACGTAAATGTCGACTTTAAAAAATCTGAAGTCGTTCAACCCCTAATGCATAGTAGTACTCACATCACCGACAACGTCACCAAGGCTCGCCCTAATCGGCCTGACAGGGCACTTCAGCGGTCAAAAGTACGAAATCGCTCATAATTCTTTAACCGTCAGTCACAGGCTCAAGTGTCGTGTGTCAATGGAATCTTTGGTTTACTCCGGACAAGACACATGCCTCAGATTTGATTGTGAGCCTGGCGAACCTGGAGAGTGAGTATTAATAATTATCCAAAAAATAATAATAATTTTGACCCATCGCAAAGGGACACCAAAACATGTGAAAGGGGCCGGGCCACTTTTAATAAAATGCATATAACTCCTGAATGGAATGAGATATCTTTCGCCAAACTCAGAACACTAATGTAAGAGTTCAATCTGAGGTTGCAGGACAAAAATCGCGAATCCTGGCCACTTGATGGCGCTATATGAGAACACTGTGCACGGTCTTGGTCCAAAGTGCCACGTGCATCTACAAGGACATTTGCGTATCTCAAAAAAGCATGGCCACCATTAATCAATAAAGTCCGAGCACCTATTAGACAAGGTCAACGGAGGCTGATCAGAACAAAACTTGGTGGGCTTGATTGACTCACAACTCCAAAGGTCTGTGAGAAATTTAAATGAAATCAGCCACTGGGGGACAATAAAGCATTTTTTAAGGGTGTAAACGATTGTACCGTCGCATGGTTTTTCACACAAATACACAATATTCATATAATATAATAGAACTCCTCATTCCGGACAACTTTGCCTCTAGAACCAATGTTGTCATTATATATTTTTTCTTAAATAATTGAGTAGACATAAAAACAAAAAATAAAAACTTTTCAAACTAATCCTAGGTTTTTTACTCAATATCAAAAAAAAAAAAAAAACACTACAGTACAATTCTCTGGACCATAGGTCTTCAACACTGGGGACCCACTATCCTGCAAAGTTTCTTTCCAACCTGCTTCAGCACACCTGGCCTGTGACTTTTCAATTGATCCTGAAGACCCTGATTAGCTGTTTCAGGTGTATTTGATTAGAGTTACAGCTAAACTCTGCAGGAAAGTGGGTCCCCAGGAGCAGGGTTGAAGACCTATCCTCTGAACCTTCTACAGTAGATCCATAATTATTTAAAAAATATTAAACTTTACACTTTGGTCAGCTACAACAGTGTCATTTTTAAAAGAGCATGGGCAATTATACTCAAAAGCGTATCAATCCTAAACGAAAACTCAAAACTTCATGAAACTAGGTGAGCATATGCAAAAGAAAAACAAGCATGCAAAATTTAGTGGAAATTTGACCATAGGTGGCGCTATAAAATCATCATTTTTATAAGGTAAATTAACTGGATTTGCCAAAAATCATTGATTTAGTAGTACAAAATAGTAATACAAAATAGTTGTTAAAATGTACTGGGATTATATTTTAATCACAGGTAAACAGAGTAAATATTTGAACTAATAGATATCACCATGTTTACCTGTAGTGTCTTTCCCTAACCACAGATTTGTAAATCTATTATGAAACAGGCCTGCTGTTTAAGCACAACCTCAGGACATCTATACAGACTTCCCTTTTTGGAGACCATAATGCATTAAGACACAAATCCTTCTCCATTGGATTACAGGCACCCGAGGGATATCCTAGATATTCTGAGGTTAGCTGAGAAGAAATATCTCTGTGCACTGGCCTTAAATGACACCTAATAATGTCTAACAATAACTGGAAGTCATATTGCGCAACTTCAGTAGAAAGATATAACAGGATCCAGCAGCTTGGAATGTGAGGGCAAGCTCACATGGAAGCTAACAGTAAGAAAGAAATCCAAAAATGAGACCAAACAAGGGCCACCCACATATATAAGAGCCACATTAAAATTCTCATCTCTTTGTCCACCCACAAGCATTGCCCTCTTTCACCCTCACCTTTACTCTTTCAAAAAGATCTTTTGTAAGTACAGTCCTTTCCGTGTGAATTTAATAGTGTAGCTTTGAGGATGAATCTCATTAAGTGGTCATATTTTCACCTCAAAATCTCAAAAGTTTGTTTTTCTTTGTATTAAAGGGTGAAATGTGACTTTTATATATTCTTGGTGAGATTAAAGCTTGAAAGAAACATCGGTAGGGCTCTTTGAGCTTAAGCGGTTGTGTATAATAGTTAAGAAATAGTTTCAGAATTTCACCTCCTCTGAACGACTTCCTTTTCGACTGTGGGAGACATAGTGGACCTGCCATGGCAGCGGCTGAGACACCATGTATGGAAGAGGTTCCTGTTGACGTACCCACCGAACACCCAGCTGAAACACAAGAGACGCAGCAGGATCAGTTTGTGCATGTGTGTGTGTGTGTTGCATGATCTACAGTATTTTGTTGATGTTTTATGCACGTTTTTCCATTTAAGACCGCATATTGTCTCTTTAAGACAAAGTCAGCCGTTGTCAGGTCTGTTGGTTTGACTCATGATGTGTCATGATCTTGCATGCTAGGCTGTCATTAGAAAGCGTCCATCTTGTCCCCTGGGAATTAAATCAACTCTTGTGGAATAAATATACCAGCCGTGTCAAAACTTAAGTGATGTAGTTCCTGCAGTCTCATTTCCATTGTTTATCAAGGATATTAAGACTCTGAATTGCAATGTCATGCACCTTAATATCTTTATTACTAAAACTGAGATGCTGTATGATTAGCAGCTACAAAGGAAATGTAGACTTGAAAGACTTTTCATATAACACATTTCATTAATATTTATTATTATTATTATTATTTTGAGTGTTAGTACAATGGTAGCATTATGGTACCTGGTACTGTATTTTAATAGACACCATATGGGTGTCAAACAATTTGATTTGATTTGATTTGATTTGATTGCCTTGTCACAAAATGTGAAAATGCCTCATAAAATGTCATTACTTGTCATAATCATCTAAACTAAAAGAAAAACTAACATAAACTATTTGTAAAAATGTTATAGAAGAAGATATTGATTTATTTATTCATTCATGTTTCTTTTTTTTCATTACATAAATTTCCCCGTCTTTTTTAACATTTTGCCATGCCTTAATTTCTTCTTTCTTATTTTTTTTATATTTTATTTTTTCAAATTATTTTATTTTATTTTATTTTATTTTATTTTATTTTATTTTATTTTATTTTATTTTATTTTATTTTATTTTATTGTCACAATCTTGAAATGTGAAAATGCCTTATAAAATATTATTACATGTTATGATCATCTAAACTAAAAGGAAAATAAACATGAATTACTTGTAAGTATTTTATACAAAAAGTATTTATTTATTTATTTATTTATTTATTTATTTGTTTGTTTGTTTGTTTATATTTATTCAGTCAGTCAGTTTTTGTTTAAATATTTTATTTTACTTTTGTTTTGTTTTGTTTTATTTTACTAATTGCCTTGTCATAATCATAAAATGTGAAAATGCCTTGAAGTATTTTACAATGCCTTTTATTTTATTTTATTTTATTTTATTTTATTTTATTTTATTTTATTTTATTTTATTTTATTTTATTTTATTTCATTTTATTTCATTTTATTTTATTGCCTTGTCACAAAATGTGAACATGCCTCATAAAATTTCAATACTTGTCATAATCATCTAAACTAAAAAGAAAACCAACATAAACTATTTATAAATATGTTATAGAAGAAGATATTTATTCATTTATTCATTCATGTTTATTTTTTTCATTACATAAATTTCCCGTCTTTTTTAACATTTTACAATTTCTTCTTTCTTAATTCTTTTTTTTATTTAATTTTTTCAAATTATTTTATTTCATTTTATTGTCACAATCTTAAAATGTGAAAATGCCTTGAAACATTTTACAATGCCTTTATTTTATTTTATTTTATTTTATTTTATTTTATTTTATTTTATTTTATTTTATTTTATTTTATTTTATTTTATTTTATTTTATTTTATTTTATTTTATGTGAATGCCTTATGAAATATTTTTACATGACATGCTCATCTAAACTAAAAGGAAAAAAAATTGTAAAGATTTTATGGGGGAAATTCAAATATTTATATTTACTTGCTTACTTACTTACTCATAAAAAATAAATAAATAAAAATAAGTATGACATTCCCTCCGTTGTGATAACCTTTCCACCTTGACCAGCAACTGGAGGAAGTGACAGTAATCGTCTTGTGATGAAGATATGTACATATTAAGCTAGTAAGAGAAACACCTCTAAAAGTTACCTTAAATCATATATGTCCACAAATTGTTTTAGCGCCTGGTTTTTAATGTTAAAACAATAATGAAAATTCTAATTTTGTCCATATGCTCTAAAGTGCTTTGAAATGTAGTCAGTAAGAAAAATAACCTATTTAATTAAGAAAATAAATAAATAATTGTGATATTTGTCCTGTGTATGACTGAGTCCTCTCATCGTATTTGTCTGTCTAACATTTTTGTCATAGCTCATAATGTTTGGCATATGAAACTATGACAAGAATTTCAGGCAACAGTCGCTTTCGACTGGTATGTTAACAACTGGCGACAAATGCACAGATAGATATCATCTAATGAGTTGCCTTACCTGTTCAGCCACTCTCACCATCATGTACATGGCTGTTAGCATTGTCACCAGCATTTTGAAAGCCTGTTCACTGTCTTTCTTTGTGTTTTTCTTCAGGTAGTCCCGTTCAGAGCACGTCAACCGTGGTTGTACTCCGAGAAGTCAAGGATCTAGAGCTGCATCTTTCTATTCAGCCAGACACACTCACACGGCTAAGTCATTTAAAGAGCTTTGCGTTACAGAAATAGGAGGCATGTAATCTTTTCCTATGCGCACATGAGCGTTTATCCCTGTGGGTAGAGCTTTAACCTCATCCTAAGCTAGGCATTACAGTTAACTTGAATTACTCGAACTTGACTCAAAGGAACACTCACTGAAAAGTGAGAAAAACTAAAGCAAGCACCAGTTTACTATCATTTTTCACATACTATAGTATACATTTATATAGAGTGCCTTGAGAAAGTATTCATACCACTACCTTTTGTTTTGGCATTTTGTTATGTTGCTGCCTTCCCCCAATCGATATACACTCCATACACCTTATTGGTAGAGCAAAAAACAGGTTTTTAACATCTTTGCAAATGTATTAAAAATAATATATATATATATATATATATATATATATATATATATATAGTTATATATAGTTTTGCTTTTCCATTGTTCTAGATGGTTTTTCTTTTCCCCCAAAAAAAACCTTTGCAAAACATCTGGGTTGAGTTCCCGAGAAATCTGCTGTTTGCTCCCAAAACTATTGAAATATTGCATTAAAATTCCTTATCATGGGGTTCTGTAAAATACATTTACACCAGGGCATCAGAATCACATTTGTAAACAAGTCTACCTGTAAAGCAGATAATATCAAAGTACATGAATGTTCAGAATCTCTGCACAGCTAAACAGACTTTAATCGGTCAGCAACTGGATAGATAACAGAACGTATGATGTCATTAATGAAGTCATCACTCTTGCAAGCCAATCATGTTCGAAACTAGAGAATCACAATCCTTATCTATAGGCCTACACCATAAATGTTTTAAACATGAAGAGCAATAACAATTAAAACTCGATTTTTTTTTTAATTAGTGCTTGCTTGTGAAAGCTTAATAGCCAAATGCTTAACATAATAGGTTAACACGTTTTTGTGAAATTATTTACTTGAAAAATCTATTTATGCTTAAAAATAAAAGTATTTATTTTTCAAATAAATGACACTTGTGACATTTGTTTAGATTATTTGGTACTTTCTGCATGGGGGTTGTTGATTTGTGAGTGTGTACGTGACCAAGAACTGCATGTGCGTAGATACCTAATGAACAGGGTGGGGGAAATTCCAAAAAAAAAAAAAAAAAAACAACAACAAACCTTATCACTCTCATATAAGAGCTCAATGTCAAGCCCATGTCAGTTCCATGTCGTGTCAACACACAGCTTCAGTTCAGAAACATTAGGTAAGCTGATTTTATTTATTTATTTATTTATTTATTTTAACTCATACCAGAACACAATGATATGGTAATATGTCACAATTAGCAAAGTTTAGTATTTCAGTGTTTTGTTTTGTCTTCTTGAATGAGACATTGCATTGCATTGCATTGCATAGGTATGATAGAATAGATGCGTACGTTACATTTGATTTAACTGATGTGTGGTTTTGGATATATGCGTAATGACTTATTCACTAGTGACTGCCTAATCCTGGCTGAGGAATGCAGAAGCATTGATTTTAATGAGAAATTAGCTTTCCATCTGTGTGGCTTGTGATAAGCATACTTATGACCCTTAGGAAAGAACATCTTGCATGTTAAGTGGTCGCTGATGTATGAATTTTGCTAAAAAAAAAAAAAAAATACATAAAATACATAAAATGTTGGCTGCATTGAGAGTTATATAGTCAAATGATAAAATCCCAGCTAATGTGATTTTGATATACACAATATTAGACATCCAACCATTGATGCCACAACACTGTCAGAAAGTAATTAGCCTAGCACCATTACCATAATTTTGTTACCCTAAGGCAAAGTGTCAACAATTTGTTTGAATTGTGTTCCTCAGATGGATGCAGTTTAGAAAGGTTGGATATAATTTATCCTCTGTCAAGGATATGAACAACTTATTTGAAAAATACCTACCTGTGCTAAAAAAGCTGATTAATTAATCTATTATCAGGTTTGTGAATCTATTATCAGGTGTAGTTCAGATGAACTCTCAAGTTTTGCTGCATAAAAAATAGATTAGGTTGACATTTGAGTCAACATTTGATTTGAATTTGACATAATGTAATGAAATCCAAGCTGAAACTTAACATTTTGTATTTACATGTTGTATATATTGTGTACCCGAGTTTGTTTATTTATTTATTTCAGTTTCTGAAGCAGAAAAAGTAACATTCTTTAACATTATGTCATTTTTGGCTGGCTGGTCAGGGTGATCCTTCGAATTGCAACTGACAAGCAAATAAACCATCTAGAACAATGTCTCTACATCGGAAGCCTGTCCCTGACGCAGGGCCCCTTACTACTGAGATAGGTAAGAGTTACTCTATGCATGAAATTTCAGTATATATCATGACATTATTAAGATTAGGAAAAATAAGTGAAATTACTACCTACTTATAACACTGATACACTGGATTTATTCACCCAATATGCTTCTCCTCTAGTGTCTGAAATTGACAGGGACAAGCATGTTTTACTGCGAATGCTGGACCTGCACAGGGAAAAGGTGGCACCTCTGGATCTTACGACAATGCAATATGTAAGCACTCCAAGCACTGAAGATGACCTTCCACAGGACCCAACAGAGCTCGCAAATGCATTCCTCCGGCGACTCTGGCTAAGTAATCCCCAAGCCCGCAGCACTTGCTGCAAGGTACCAGTAGGAGAATACAGTTTGGACATGGATGAGAATTCACAATGCGCTATCAATCCTTTAGACCTGGTTGCTGTCATCTACTTGACAACAAATAGTTTCCTACAGCAAGAGATTGCCCAGCGAATGTTGCAGTGCAGCTTTGCAGTGCCTCTATATCTTCCACCTATTCATCCAGAAAAGATAGGAACCATCCTTCTGTGTCCATTTAGAGGTGTTCTAGGTCAGTGGAAGTCACATTCTGAGGGACCTACCATGAAGAACATGGCTGATTCCAGGATGCCATTTCTCTCCGCAGTGAGGCTAGGTTGCTGCAATGTCTCTAAATCTCGAGTACTCAACCGTGTTCTTGGGGGTCCACACAAGCTAAATGACTGCTTCATAAACTGTGGTACGGAGGGAGGGCAGCTGCCTAGAGTTCTCTCTGATGGTCTGGTGGAGGTTTGTTGGAACCTGCATTCAGGAGATCATGATGACAACGTCTTCTCTCGTCCTGTTCTAGTAGCTAATCTTCGTGGAGATGCAGCTGACTGTGAAAAACAGATGAGTCTTCTGTGTTACACATCTGCAGTCCTCATGGTGTTCTGTGGAAGTTTTGGTGACAAGGAACGAGAACTACTTAAATCATGGAGAGACAATACAAGCCACATGATTATAATTGACTGTGCAACATCAGTAGGGGGTGGACAAGAGAATCATAATGAGAAAATGAAACAAAGGCTGATGAAGGATTTAGAACTGCCTGATGGAACAATGCTTAATGGCTGTGAAGGTGATGAGGAAGAAATTGCAGAGAACTTAAGAGATGTTCTGGATCGCTTTATTCCATACCTGCATACCACAAACCTTGTAGGTACAGCTGGTATGGCCAGTGATCTCGACATTAATGTTGATGAAGATGAGATCTGTCGAATGGCATTCAGTGAAGTGGAAGAAGTCCTCAGTGGAATCGAAGATGGAGTGTCCAGCTATTTGGAGAACCAGCTGCCCCTGCAGGGCGCAGTATGGAAACAGTTGTGTCAGCTGGAGAAGGACGAGGCACGTCACCAACATAGATCCCAGAGCTTGGCAGGGGATAAGGAAAACCTTATAAAACAACTGCTTGATTATGAATTAACAACAGCCATGAGAGCCTTTACTGCAGCTCTGTGTTCATTTGACACAACCAAGCGGGCATTCTTTCTCTCTTGGATGAGGGTGAAACTTGAAGTTATGCAGTTGGAGAGGCTGTCCCATCATAGGGAAGCAGGTGGGGAACAAATTCAAGAACCTTGCATTGGACTTGAACATTTCCTTCGAGAGATGGGACTGGTCTACGAACGTTACTTCCGTGGCCCAAACAGTGACTTGTATGATATGTTCCGTTTACCATATATAGGTGCTGAACTCCTCTTATATGGAGTTCCCCTTGAGCTCTATGATGGGGATGCTGCAGCATTTCCCATGAACTGGGTATACAGCGTTCTTTATGAGTTACACAAGCAGCTGCCAAAGTTCAGCCGCATGAGAGTTCTAACAATTCTTGGTTTCCACAACTCCAAGAATGCAGAGGTCTTATCTGCCTTGTTTGGCGTCAACTTCCCAAAGTGGGGAAGAAGGCACATCAAAGGGGCGTACATGCTTCTCCTCAGCCTGCCTGACAACTTCAGAATGGAGATGGACTGTGAATTTCTGTTGTTGATTAGCACAGAAGGTCTGAACTCCCAAACAGAAAGAAGTCTTGTGCATGACAGTGAACTGGCTACCTTTGTCAGTGGACTGAGTGACATTACACTAATAAATTTGCCAGATGAGGGTCAGAACGACACAAGAAGCAACCTTCAGATTGCTGCCAATGCTATTCTTTGCACACGAAACTTGGAGAGGAAGACTACCTTTCAGGTTGCCTCAGAGGGAGCAGGATTGGATGACAAAATCATGAGTTGTGTAATTGATGTGCTGACCACAGGACAGCTCCCAAACGTATCTAAAAGAGAAACACTTCCCACAAGTGAAACAAGAGGTATAAGCCACCTGTATAGCCCATGGACCAGCAGCTCTGTGACTTCACACAATGATAAAATCCAAAGTGATGCAATTCTCAGGCTAAAGAAAAGACTGTTGACTGTGTTCCATGAAAAGGCAATGAATGGCCAGCCAACCTGCTTGGGTGCATTTATGGAGCATATGTTAAGTCTGTGGGAGTCAGTGAAAAGTGGAAATTTTGCCATAAAATTTGGAGACACAGGCACAGCTGATGCCATCATTGGCCTCTGCACAAAACTTGTACATGGAGAGAAGCATCTCAATGATCAACTGGATCTTTGGCTTGAAGTACTGGACGATCACATAACACAGATAAAAGAATCGGCCTCCCAAAATGGAGAACCTATGGATTCAGATAGGATACTCAGAATCTTGACAGACAA
This sequence comes from Garra rufa, assembly GCF_049309525.1. Classification (NCBI taxonomy): domain Eukaryota; kingdom Metazoa; phylum Chordata; class Actinopteri; order Cypriniformes; family Cyprinidae; genus Garra; species Garra rufa. The sequence continues at coordinate 30,556,968 of NC_133374.1, forward strand.
AGCAACTACCCAAATCAGTACAGAGAAAGACCATATTAAGGCAAGTCTCTGGGACTACCTTAGGCAAGAAGACATTGACATTTCCCTTGTGGAAAATTACAAAGTAAGCCTTCACAAAAAAGTAGACCACATTCAAGAGCAAATGACATCTGATGTTGCCCAGAAACTTGAGTCTGCTACCATTCGTCATGATATGGTAATTAAGATGCACGCCTTATTGACATCTCTTGAAGCAGCCCTGGAGGTGAGGTTACGTACAATGTTGCAGACCTGCAAGAATAATAACTGTGTGATTGAGGACAAGGAGCTTGAACGTGAATTTGTTAGTGTTTGGGAAAATATCCCATCCAATGTGAACGATCCCCCCTCAGAGACACAAGAAATCTTTACAAAGATGGTGGAGCAGCTTAAGAAAAACTTAAGCGATCGTGGTCTAAAAAAGCAAAACATAAGACTCCGTGATACAAACCAACTCAACAGCTTTAAAGTGAAGACTGCCCATTTTGCTTTGAGTAGTAAGATGAAGAAATCACTGAAGTACAACAAGAATGTTGCACAAAGATTCACAAATAATTTGTTAGAAGACTGCGACAGGAGAGTCTCAGACAAAGTGTACCACAAAGAGGGCTACTCAGACAGCTACATGAGAGAGTTGCTTGCAATTGTGGACAAGGGTCTAGAAGTTTTAAAAGGTGAGTCATTCACGATGGCTTCCAAATTTGAAGTGGATATCAAAGGATATGTCTGTGGAAAAGCAGCAGATTCCTTTAAAGAGGTGCAGGATTTCTACTTAAGGGAAAGGGAAATTAAAGAGAGATTCCTAAATGAGACCAGGGACAGGCACATGCTGAATTTCATATATCAGTTCCGAAAAAGGGACCAGTGTCAAAAAGCTGCTCAAACTTTCACCAATCAGTGGCTCAAGCCAACAGTCGAAGACTTCATATACAACAGCCTAGAGAGACAGATATTTGAGGATATGCTCAAGAACGAAAACGCACGACTTTATAGCTCACCAAAGAAGTTCCACTACGGTCTTCTTAAAGAAATGCTGATGAAGGACAGCTTTGAGAATTTCCATGAGTACCTTCAGTCCCATGAAAGCTTCTGCCGGAAGAGTATTGAGAATTTCATCAGAACTCATCTGTCAGGTTCTGTTATGATCGAAGACCGCAGAGAACAGCGAATGCACCAAATCTTTGACTGGGTGAAGACTTGCATTAATCAGGTATCTGCATCTGAATCTGGAGCACAGAGCAATGTTAGACAACTACTTGAGAAAGTTTGTTCCAGTCTGGAGAGTGTGGGAAAAATCACTATGCCAACTCAAATCTTGAAGAAACCTTTGTTTGACATAAGTACACATCGTGAGCATTTCTTTGCAAACCTAGAGGAGTCAGTCTATGAGTTATCCACAGGAATTGCTCAGGAATTTATGGAGAATGAGGATGTCATTGAAGTCCCTGACAACCTACCAGATAAACTCAAAACGTTGCTATACGAAAAAGTTAAGGGGTGCGATAAGCGCTGTCCTTTCTGCAAAGCTCCATGTGACCTGGAAGAAAAAGAACATCAAGTGCATGAAGCGGTTGTGCATCGCCCCAAAGGTCTAGTGTGTTATACCAATGCCAACTCCACCACTCTGTCCCACAACACCTGCTCAGCAGATATTGCAGGACAAAACCAATTTCAAAACAGAGATACAGCAGGCCAGTCTCTTCCTTTTAAGGAGTACCAATCCATCTACCCAGACTGGAAAATTTACCCAGAAGATCCTAGAAATAATGGGGCTGCAGTCTACTGGAGATACGTGTTCATGAGGTACAACAATAGATTTGCTCAAAAATATCAGTGTGCACCTGCAATATTACCTGAAGCATGGGGGAAACTCACTCAGAGGGAGGCACTCCAGAGCCTGAGAGAGGCTTTTCAAATTACAGAGTGATGTCCTGAACAAGCATCATTATATCCTTACCTGTTTTTCTGATGATTTCACTTCAGCTGATCAAAGAGTTTAATATTACACAACTTTTCTCCAAATAAAATCAACAGGAGATGAAATTCTGATTCATCACTTATATGCTAGTTGATGAAAGAATTGATGAACTCTTTCCTGTAATTAAGCGGTTTAAATACAGCCTGATATATTTACTTATTTGCATCCTAAATGTTAAATGTAAAAATCTAAACATAATTCAGTTAATTTACTTTACCAATAAGATGTATTCCAATACACTGTTACTCTTTCTTCATTATGAATGTTGCAATGTCTTTCATTACAAATATACAAATAAAAACTTAATTACAAAACAATTTCATTAAATAAAATGACTTTAAAATCGAGTGTTTTTTCTTCTTTCTCATTTCTTTATTATATGTTTATTACATGCAAGATAGATGGCAATAAACAACAGATTTTATATTGTTTTGTAAAATTGTGAAGAATATTGTAAAGTCTTTAAAAGGGCAATGTAACGATAACTCAGAATCATGGGAAAGTATGTTTCCTAAGCTACACTATAAAACGTTTTTACTAGTTTCAACTTAAAAACTTAAGTTTAGCAGCTGCCTTAAGATTGTAAGTTAAATCAACTTAGGGAATTTAAACTCACAAGTTATATCAACTCATTTTTATTGTAATAAGTTAAAATGACTTGTAGTTTTAAGCTGATTTAACTTAAAAACTTAAGGCAGCTGCTGAAAACTTTTTACAGTGTAGCTTTCTTTCTCTTCTTCATCTACAGTATAATGAATTCATACAAAATGTTTACAAACCATACAATAAATTCAAAATGAAATTGAATTATAATAAAAGTTTTCATGTAAACCCTGATTTCAACTGGAAGAAGTGAAAGTAGTGGGGGAAATGGGGCAATTGTGGTATGGAGTGGACAATTTTTGTTACATTTGGTTATGTTATTGAATGGGTGAGTTAAAGGAATGCTTGTGATACTGAGACTATGAGAAACTTATGCAACCCCAGTGCTGAGACATATTATTTTCTATAGGACATTTAGTGTATCCATTTCACCTAACCTGCATATCTTTGTGGATTGTGGGGGACACTCATAACAACACATAGTGTTAGAGATAATGCATTACTAGTTGCTTGAAAAAGTAATCCGATTACGGTACTCAAGTTACGCATAAAGTAGTGCATTACTTTTTAATTTACAGTAAAATATCTGAGTTACTTTTTCAAATAAGTAACACCAGTTGCTTTGTTTTATCCATTTATTGACTGACATCTTTCCTGTCCCTATGTTAAGAAATCAGGAGTAAAATAAAATGTGTTCTGTGTGCTGTGTAAACATGATGATTACTGTAGTTCTAGACTAAACGTGAACATGCATTTATTCATCTCATTTACACAGAAACAAACTCAGAATATGATGCAAAACTGCAATAATTAAGTATGTTAATAATTTAATTTACTTTTTCTTCAGTCTGGGGCTTATTCATTTCACTTTTGGTGTGAAAGAGCTTTTACATATGCCAAAAATATGAATGTTTAATATTAAAAACATTCATGCAAGCCCAGTCCAGATGAGAAAAAGTAATGCAAAAGTAACGTACTGTAATGCATTACTTTCCATAAAAAGTAACTAAATATTGCAATTAGTTATTTTTTTAGGGAGTAACTTGATATTGTAATGCATTACTTTTAAAAACAACTTTCCCCAGCACTGCCAACATGAGGAGAACAACAAACTTCAGAATGACTTCCTACCTCATCCAGGACTCAGACTGAGTTAACAGTACTGTCAGATGTTATTATTGCAACTCTGAAGGGGTATGTTTTTGTCTGTCTGACAGGGCCATATTAAGTTACAATTAAAGTTAAAATTAGGTGCTTTAAGTACAATTCTCTCATACTGACCACTGGATGTTCAACATGACACCTCATGGCAAATAACTCTCTAAAGGATTTGAGAATTAGAATTGTTGCTCTCCACAAAGATGGCCAAGCTATTAGAGGTTCACCCTGAAACTGAGTTACACTACAGTGGTCAGGGTCATACAGAGGTTTTCCAAGAAGGGTTCCAATCGGAACAGGCCTTGCAAGGGTTGATCAACAAAGTTGAGTGCTGCCAGCATTGTTTTGGAGGTTGCAGAAGTAGAAGGTCAGCTTGTCAGTGCTCAGATCATACGCTGCACACCGCAACAAGTCGGTTTGCATAGGCGTCATCCCAGAAGGAAGCCTGCAAACAGTTTGTTGAAGACAACCTCTTCAAGAGCATAAATTACTGGTACCATGTCCTGTGGTCTGATGAGACTATAAGATAAACTTGTTTGTGGTAGCATGGTGGTGGTAGCATCATGGTTTGGGGCTGCATGAGTGCTGCTGGTACTGGGGAGCTGCAGTTCATTGAGGGAAACATGTATTCCATTATGTACTGTACATTCTGAAACAGAACATGATGCCTTCCCTCTAGAAACTAGTCCGAACGGCAGTTTTCCAACATGATAGCGATCCCAAACCATGATGACAACTGCCTTGCTGAGAAAGCTGAAGGTGATTGGGAGGCCAAGTATCATGTGTAAGGTGGAGAAGCACCATGTGTCTAATGTCCAGCAGCTCTGTGATAAGTGGAAGAGGATTCCAGCAACAACCTGTGCAGCTCTGGTCAATTCCATGGCCAGGATGAATAAGGCAGTGCCAGATGACAATGGCGTTAACACAATACTCAACACTTTAGACAAGTTCACTTAGGGTGTACTCACTTTTGTTGCCAGCTATTTTGACAATAATGGCTGTATGTTGAGTAATTTTCATGGTAAAATAAATCTATACTTCTATACAAGCTGCAAATCGACTACTCTAAAATATAAGTTTCATTTCTATAGTATTGTCCCTTGAGAAGATATACTAAAATGGTTGCTGAAATGTGAGGGGTGTACTCACTTTTGTGTCATACTGTACAACACAGACACTTTATAGTCTGTGTTTGTGTTGCTTGAACTCTTACATGGCAACTTGGATTAACATTATGAAGCATTATAAGGCCATGTGACTTCCTAAGCAACAGAAATGTTCCTATAAATAGCTACTCATATTTTGGTATAAATAATTAAGTAGCTTTTTAGGCACAGAGCTCTAGTAAATGTTTCCACATTTTGCTTCTTCTTAACCTGTCCTGAAGACCTCATTTGTAGGACATAGTGGATTAAATGATGGTCAAATACATTAAAATGAAAACAGAAGCAAGTGATGTGAACTGCAATGGATTTATGTAAAATGGATATCTAGATTACACATGTATTAGGTGTGTGAACGTGATTTTGAAACATTTTTAGAGAGAATTTAGAGAAAATGTTCCACTTACTTTTGAGAATTGACTCAAAGTAATTAAAAGCCCCAGCCATCTGATTAAAACGTTATCAGCAGTTAAGTAACTTCACCACAAGAGGTCAGAATAATCATGTATTATTCATAGCGCATTCACTCACTCTCTCACACACACACACACACACATGTTGGGTTTACATGTTTTATGGGGACATTCCATAGGCGTAATGGTTTTTACACTGTACAAACCGTACTTTCTATCGCCCTACACCTACCCTACACCTAAACCTAGCCCTCACAGGAGATTGTGCACACTTTTACTTCGTCAAAAAAACTCATTGTGCATGATTTATAAGCCTGTTTCCTCATGGGGACCTGAGAAATGTCCCCACAAGGTCAAAATCTACTGGTATTCCTATCCTTGTGGGGACATTTGGTCCCCACAACGTGATGAATACCAGGTGCACACACACACACACACACACACACACACACACACACACACACACACACACACACACACACACACACAAGTGCATAATATTGCATATTCTATACGCCGTAATGCAGAATGAGATTCCCTATGCGTTTAATATATTTGCATTCTTTAAATATGCCACAGGAATGCACATACAAGCCAGATTACACCGTTTAAGACAACACACGAGGACACTTTCATAGTCTGTTTGTGTTGCTTAAATTACCAAATCGAGCATCTGCAGTAACATCAGCCGTAGAACTTGACGCATCATGACGCCATAGTTAAGAGGCGACAGTGGAACTTCTTCAGATCTTCTTCAGAACTGTTTGTGATCGCAATGAATTGGAAAGCAGTAGCACGAGATTGATTTCAAATTAATGGATTGCCAGAGCTGGGTAGTAACTGGTTACATGTAATCTGGATTAATAAAATTCCAAAATAAATAAGTACTTAATAAGATTATATAGATTATATAATTATAATTAAATATTACTTTTTAAATAAATATTTCAATAATTAATTGTCACATTTTTTCATGGTTTCTTTGATGTTGATTAATGGTCACATGGCATCCCTGCTGAAAAAAAAACAGCATATGCTGGTTAGGTATGTTTTGGTGCTGGGATGCTGGTTTTAGCTGGTTTATGCTGGTCCTTTGCTGCTTTATGCTGGTTCTTGACCAGCAACATGACCAGCATAAACCAGCAAAGGACCAGCATTAACCAGCTATGGACCAGCATAAACCAGCAAAGGACCAGCATTAACCAGCTATGGACCAGCATAAACCAGCAAAGGACCAGCATTAACCAGCAAAGGACCAGCATAAACCAGCAAAGGACCAGCATTAACCAGCAAAGGACCAGCATAAACCAGCTAAAACCAGCATCCCAGCACCAAAACATACCTAACCAGCATATGCTGTTTTTTTTTTTCAGCAGGGATGCAGGTAAATACAAATGTTTCTTCTTTTTTAGTAAGTCTTTTATTTTAAACTATAGAAATACAAAGACAGTTCACTCCTATACTTATGAATGGGAAAAACTGCAATGTTCAGTGGATGAATAGTCCCACCTTCTAAAAAAAAGAGCCACATTTCTCATAGAAACCTTTTCATAGAAATTGTAATTGCATTGGCTGGTCTAGCCTGAAAAATACGCTTTTTAAATGCAATTTGAGCATAAGAAACAACATTCATAGGGCAATTTCAGATTTTTGTTTCTGATTTGACATGTAATTTAATTGTGAGTTCAGCGAGCAGTGTTTGAGGTTTTAAGGATTCCCCCATTCATTAAGATAGGACTTGGTCTTGTATGAGCTGCCCGGAAACATTGCAAATATGGCTGCCAAGTGAAAATACATTCCTTAAAAGGGATTTATTTTGATTGTAAATTTTAATGGTTTAATTAAGTGTTAGCTTTTGATTCAACTCACAAACCTTCTGCATTTCCTTTACGAACCCTAGTTTGGGAAACCCTGATGTAATATAATGTTCAATGCACTTCATGCTGTAAATTACAATGATTGAAACAAATTTTCTTACTTTTCTTCTTGCATTTTTTACATCATGTTACAATATAATCCTGTTTAAATCAATGCAATCAATGTAACAGATTACATCACTGACTTCCATTTGTGTCATGTAATCTGGAATCAGTAACGGATTACAAATTGTAAGTAATCTACCTTGATCTCTGGATTCCATAAGGACGTTTTGCATTGTAAAACCATTTTTTCTCCAAAGATTAACATTAAGATAACAAAATTCCTACTAATTTGCACACATAATTTTCTAGCACAAACAAAGTACACAAATTATTAATGGACAAAAATAAAGCTTATCAAATTGTCACCAAACCGAAAAATCTAATTCTCCAGATCCATCTCTAACTGAGAGGGGATATGTACATGAAAAAAAAGAAACAGATCTATGTAAAGGATAAATGCATTTGTGCTTTAAAAATACTGTTTCATATTTGGTTATATGTCATTTTGTTTAAACATGTGCACTTAAAACTGTTAAAAATCAGTAGGATTTTCAGATCTCATCACAGATCTGAATTTCCAGCATGCTGTATATAAAGTAAAAATATGACCAAATGAAAGCGTAAAAATCCATATTATCCTTGTTCACAGTCTGGTCCGGCTTCCTTTGAACCACACTTCCTACATCCCCTACTGTCTCTCTCTCTCAGCTCTGTCTGAATGCTCGGCTCCTGGTAATAGAATTTCAAACATCAAAGGTTGTACAACAGTGAACTAGTTTCTACATAATAAAATGTTCATGTGATAAAAGAGTCGTTCAACTTCTCAATAAAAATCTAAAAAGGGAACATTGCAGAAAGAAATGCATGCAGGATTGGAGTAAATTATCTGGATATAATATGACATACCACATGGATCTCCTCATGGAGCTCAGATGGTCAATTAGGCTATAGGGATGTTGCTCAATCTGTTTAAAGTGGAACAAATTAAATGCATAGCATAACCCTTATTGGATTTGTGATTTAACAAACATGTTCATGGTAGAATTGTCATATTTGTTGACCTTAATGTTGCTTCCCTGGAGAAAGACTAGAACACATCTTAAATCTTCCGCACAGACTAAAGAACATGAATACTCCATTCCCTCTAAGGGTTATGGTAATTAAAGTTCTCATATGTCTGTTTTCAAATGGAGCTTCTAACTGAGCAGCACCTTCAAAGTTCTCGCCATGTTATATATCTTCTGTGAGTGGGTATGAATAAACTATGAGACATACTGAACGCTAAAAGCCTGAGGGGTCAGAGGATGCTTCAGGTGAGAGTGGAAAAGAAGCATGTTCTCTTTACTAGCACTGATGGGATGGCCGAATGAGAAACGAGAAAGATCCAATTTTATGCCGCTGACGATGGGCTGCAAAAGGACTGAAGAAATAATCTGAAAAGCTTTGGAGGAGACAAAACTAATTTCTGAAATTTGTGTGAAGGTGACATTTGTGCACAGCTCCATGTGTCATTGTTTGTTTCATATGGAAATGACTTTAATATGGCTACGTTCCTACCAGTTCCCTATAGAGCTCTGTTTTGGCTTAGGGGGGAGATGTACGTAATTTTTCCATTTTGTTTTCTGTTAGGCTTCGCTAGTGGTGCATAAATTACACATTTCACCTTCAATGACAAATTGACACATACACTGAAACACGCATACAGTACACAAACACCTTCTGTTAGACACATTTTAACTTTATGAGTTTCTAAATCTTTTTGACATTTACCAACCCATTATAAACTCAGATTTCCAAGGGGGGGAAATGCAAGATATAAACACTCAATTATGAGTTTAAAACTTTTATTTTATTAAATGATCAATTAGGTTTTGGAGGAACCATTACATAAGTTTGTAGTAGCTCCAAAAATATACTTGACATAGAAGTATCAAGGGGGATACATTATTACTTTTAGTAAACCAATCAATTCCCAATGATTTAAATGTTCATTAAAAAAATAAAAGCTGTTTATAAACCCCTATGGGATTGACCTGGAAAGGGATTTGCACTTTCTAAAAAGGTCAACGCTTGAGTCTGGAAAACTGATTCTGAGTCAGCGCCATTAAATGAGTTTTAACTCGAGCCAATATTACATCCAACGAATCTATAACCTCTCCCTTTGCTCTCTTTTATCCTATTATTCGTTCCCTCGTCAAGCAAAAGCAACAGCTCGCGCATGACACCACCGCGTGAGGGCAGTTGTTGGGGTCGAACAAGGGTCGGTGACTGAAGAGGTCAAAATCCTCATGACACGAGGGGTAAAATTATTAGTGTTGATTGTCTTACACTAAAGGCTTTGCCTGCGGCCAAATTCAGAACGCTAGCTATGCCAAGACATTTACTTAGACAGGCACATCTGCAATTAACCTTTCAAATCCACTCTGTTCACCCTCTTTTTTGGCCATTTTTAGTTCACCCTTCTCAGGGCATCAACAAGATGGTAATTGATTGTGTTTAGCCTCATGCCAGCCCCAAACACATCCACTCTGTGTCAGTTTGAAAGCCCAAATTGAAAACACACCCAAGATTGATGTCCTTTGAGGGAGAAAAGGCATTTACGGTGAATTAATGTGAATGTCTTTGCATCGAGCAATGCTTGTTGATAATGGAAACTAAACTTCCATGAATTGATTAAAACATCACTTTTCATTTTGTGAAATTCAGAGTACATAATCAATCCATTTCAGATTGCATTTGCACACTATCCCAAATGCTAAAAAACCCCTTTCTAGAGACTGTAATTTTTAGTGTCAATAAAAGAAGTTTTCTCTATTCCAATCAACTATTCTAAACTGAATGACTCTCATTTTAAGTTGTGCAAATGATTGCCTGCTCACTGTGCAAATAGCAAGGCTCATGGTGATTAACTGTTGTGATACTTATAGAAGGACTTACGTGTGTGACATTTAGCTTTCCTCTTTGTTCTGGACATTTACTGGGTGGTTTAGTAAGGAACATACAGTAGTTTGCATGCTGGGAAAATGCATGAGGCCTCTTTTCAATCATTGGGAATCACAAAGTTCTAAAACATTCACAATAGTGAATTAAAACATTGATCATAGAGGCTGTCTAAGAAATATGAAAGAGGAAATTGAATGTAGTGATTTTTTCTTCTTCTCCAAACTAATGAAAGTGGCAATAAATGCAATGACAGTTATGAAAAATAATCTATAGCTTTAACCTTACTGCTATATGTCAACATCAGAATAGACGGATATTACAGTTGGGTGACATTTTGCCTTGTGTCTGGTTGTTTTTCAGCTCCCTCAGGGACTAGTGTTTATTACAACTAACATATTTTAACTATTTCAAAATTAAGTGCATTTTAGATAGATATACTATGTAGATAAGTATTCAACTGCATGTTTTACCCAGTTAAAAAACTGAATTATTAAAACTTTCCTAAACAAATTCTTAATGTCTGTGCAATCTGTAACATAATGTGGAAAATCTAATGTCTAAAACTGTTGTTTTTCAACTATAACTAAAACTATTACAAATATTGTCATTCATTCAAATAAAAAAATGTATGTAAATTTAAACGCTAGGTGGAAAACGTAGAAAAGTACTAAAAGCGAAGTACTAAGATGACTAAATCTGAAATAAAATAAATGTATTTAAAACTAATACAAAGCACATAATGAAATGACTAAAACTTAAAATTAAAATAAATATTTATAAATACTATAATAGTATATATACGAAAATAACACTATACAATGTGTTTATATATATATATATATATAGAGAGAGAGAGAGAGAGAGAGAGAGAGAGAGAGAGAGAGAATTTTTATTAAATAAATAATGGTTTGTTTTGCATAGTTAGATGAGATGTTGTAATGATGAAAATTATGAAAATACCATGCACAGTTGTTTTGCATTTCAGAATTGTGCATCATGTTTTCTGTACTACAGTGTAAAACCTTTACATGTTTCTTTTCCACACAAGTGTATTTTATTATTAATTGCCATAAAATTACAAGAGCGACTTTACCTGTAAATACAAAACTGCACAGTTCACACAGGCAACAACTTTCCATCTTTCTACCAGTAAAGTGACATTCACACATCAGTTTCAAAATACCAGCAAATTTGGTGACCCTAAGTTGTGCCATGATTTCGACCACAACAAAAAAGGGTTTATTTTCCAATGTCCAAAAACCCATATGAAGAAACTCCCAGCTTTAGCACTGAAGTCAACAACCACCAGCTTTTTTAAATTTTCTTCAGCTTCTTTTTTTCTTTCATATCTATATGTGGTGTGCATTAGTGTTCCAACCACGTTCATCGCCAAACAGATTTTTCCCGAATTATCAGCTGCTCACAGATTCCAAACTGGGGGAAACGGAAAATGATCTCAAAGAGAGATTAAAGGCTGAGTTTTTATGAAGTGACTACGTCTGAAATATATGCCTCTGTGTGAATTTTTATCTGGAGAGAGTGAGCAAAAAAAGGAGGTTGGTCTCAGAAGGAGAACTGTGTCTCTTTTCTCCTTTTAGTCCTACTGCGGTTGTGACAGATTAATTAGTCCGTAACTTCTTTATTTGGATCAACATCTCCGAACCACAACCTGTCAGTAAGATTGATTAGTTATGTGTACATTTTCAACTGAGTGCGCAAAATATCAAGTTTTTTTTTGTGCTAATATGTGGTATACCTAGTGCAGCTTTAGGTTTCCAGATAAACCACAATATTACTGTCTTACTGAAATAGTTCTGATAATTCGCTGTGAACCCACTATTTCCTAAGACTGTGTCGATTAATGTAGACTGTTGTTGTTCTAATTACTAAAAACAAAGAATTGTTGAACTGATGATCATAAATATATTGGTCCTGACACTTAATTAGCTGCGAGACTATGGTAAATCCATTGATAACAAATTTTTGTATGAAATTTACTCATCCCAAAGTTGTGACATGATTTCCATCACAACAAAAAAGGGTTTATTATCCAAAGGGTTTATTATCCAGCTTCAGCACTGAAGTCACGACCACCACCTTTTTTTTTCTTTTTTCTTTTTTATCTATATGTGGTGTGCATTAGTGTTCCAACCACGTACACAAACTGATTTTTCCAGAATTATCAGCTGCTCACAGATTCCAAGCTGGGAAAAAGGAAAATGATCTCAAAGAGAGATTAAAGACTGAGTTTTTATAAAGAGAATACATGTGAAATATATGCCTCTGTGTGAATTTTAATCTAGAGAGAGAGTGAGCGAAAAAACGAGGTTGGTCTCAGAAGGAGAACTGTCTCTTTTCACTCTTAGTCCTACTGCGGTTGTGACAGAAGACAGAGTCACTCCCCCTTCCCTCGCTCTCTCTCTCTCTCTCCTTCTCCCTCTCCCTCTCCCTCTCTCACTCAGCCCCCCAGCACCCCTTCCACCACAGACCATTGGGTTGGTGGTCTGCACCTCACTAACCACTCTCCTCCTGTGAGACAGTGGTAAATGACATCAGATACACACTACTGGATGGAAAACTGGGCACAGAGGATCATTTATGGATGTGGAAATTTGGAGATTAACAATTTTTCAACTGTGGTAGAACACTGAGTGGATCAAAAATCATTTTTTTGCAAGACATCAAGCTTTTAAGCAGCAGGTACTCTTTTTGTTGTTTTTGCATTTTCTCTCACAGACACGCACTTGATTATCATTGACATTGCATGTGCTTTTTTCGAAGCTTTTAAAACACTTTTTAATTTATGTTTTCCGCACATAGGAGATCAGTGTTGCATTGTTTAATAAAAAAAAAATAATTAATTAAAATTTAAATTGATTTGAATTTGGTTGCTTTATTTTAAACTAATTCAAATTGAAATGTTATCAGTCTACAAAACTGAATGCGCCTGTTTGTCTTATTCTGACCATATGCTGTCTGGCAGCTTTACTGGCAGCTGATGGCATCATCAGATATAATTTTTTACATGACACACTGATAACAGTGTTTTCATAAATTTGTACTTAATCTGTATCACTCTTCAAAAAGATGGCATATTTGGAACACACTGTATTCTAGTGTAAATCATAATTTATGCAAAACTAGATTTATTAGATGCATTTATTAATTATTAATTGCATTTACATGTGATGTTAATTATCATCATTATTACTTTTTCGGCCTCATATCTAGAGAGCATGTGTTATGATTGCTATTGTAATCATGCATTCATGTAATCACCCATTGTGAAATTCTCTGTAATCGAGTTTGATATATACTCAGAAAGTAATTATAGAGTCATCAAATGCTCATTTTTCTCCATTCATAAGGCCTGATAACCAGTAGATCTTTATGAATTACCTCTGCCAGACAACGTAGCTCTAAATAAAAGTAAATACCTTAGGAGTTTCTTCTAGATAATACTAAATAATAACACTGTAATTAGACTATGATTCACCTTGGGAAAAAAGTGCGCTTTAGCAATTTATTGGATCCATGAAATGCAGCCTTTATGCTTTGTGCTTAAAGGGTGCTCAAGTCTCATCAAGGCAGAAGGAGAAAGACTCTTTAAAAGGGGTTCCATCAAGAGCATGGCAACAGCGTTTCCATGTGCAAGTCTCACACTGAGTTTATCTCTAACAGCTGAGTGAGTGTGTACCTGTGTCTTTGTTGTTCATGAATGTTTTTGTCACAGGTTGAAATGGATCCTCTTCTGGAACAAGTTTTGGCGGGCTTTAACGCAACCCTCGGAGCTTCGAATTGGACAGACCCCCTGGATAAATTTTCGGGAACCCAGCTGCTTTTGCGCTTCAAACCTCTGTTTATTCCACTCTATGCCTTGGTTGTTGTTGTGGCTGGTGTTGGGAACAGTATCCTTCTTGCCTGCATTCTGGTGGATAAGAAGCTCCACAATGCCACCAATTTCTTCATCGGCAACCTAGCAGCTGGGGACTTGCTGATGTGCCTGAGCTGTGTGCCACTGACAGCATCCTATGCTTTTGATGCACGTGGTTGGGCATTCGGCCGTCCAATGTGCCACCTTATACCTCTGTTACAAGGTGCAACAGTATTTGCCTCCGTATTATCTCTCACCGCCATCGCCATGGATCGTTACGTAGTGGTGGCATACCCGGTGCGGAGGCGTATCTCAGTGTGGGGCTGTGGCGCAGTAGCATTGGGTGTCTGGGCAGTTTCATTAGCCCTCGCCGCTCCCCCTTCCCTCCACACTCGCTACGTGGACCTACGACCCAGTGGCATGGAGCTGGTGGTATGCGAGGAGTTCTGGCTGGGAGCCGAACGACAGCGCCTACTCTACTCCTGCTTCTTCTTGCTGGCGTCCTACATGATCCCCCTGCTGTCTGTAAGCATCTCCTACTGTGCAATCAGCGTGCACCTCCGCAAGCACACGATGCCTGGTGAGCCGTCCCATAGCCAGCAGCGATGGAGCAAGCAGCGACGCAAGACTTTCTCCCTTTTGGTGGCATCCGTCCTCGCCTTTGCCCTTTGTTGGCTCCCACTGCAAGTCCTCAATCTCCTTTTGGATCTAGACTCTGACTTCCAGATTTTGGACAAACGCTACGTCAACGTGTTGCAGGTCAGCTGCCACCTGATAGCCATGAGCTCAGCCTGCTACAACCCCTTCATCTATGCCTCGCTGCACAGCAAGGTCCGCATGCACCTGCGGGGTTACCTGTGCCCTTGCAGACGTAGTGGACAGGAGCTACTATCTCGCTGCGCCTCCCGCAACCCTGCCACCTGCTTGACGCTCATCTCTGAGGTAGCTGTGAAGGAGAACCAATCACCTGAGAGCCCCGTCCCCGACAGCTGCCTCTGAAGATCCGCAGTACATCAGCACAGACTAATCAGAAGGAGCACTTATACATTAAGGGGGTTTCGCAGCACTGGAGTGGTATTCCAGCCAATATTCGATGTTCTTATGTGAGAACTAAGGCTTTTTTTGTTGGTAGGCTTTTCTTTCATGAGGACTAAAGAGAATACTCAGGCTCTCAGCTTTGTTTTGATGTTTCTGTGGACATTAGTGATCCAGGCTCAAGATTCCCTCTTTGACCTTGAATGAAAACCCCTGATACTAAACACAAATTTACAATGCAGTTTTTAAAGGGAGGAGTAAATCTGTTTGGGAATACCCTGTCCTTGAACCGAAGGGGAATATCAGCAAACCACAACTAGCTCTTTTCACACCCTTCTTTCTCTCCACTATTTGCAGGGAAATATCAGATGTTTTGGCTGAGGTACCTCTTTTCCTCACCTCTGACCTTGCTGTAACTTAACTTGTACAATTAGCGGTTAATGCTGTTTCTTTAGCTGTCACACATACTAGAAAACAAATGATGCAGAACGTCTTATAAACCCTCTCAGCCTCACAAGCCTCTAAGGATCACTGCTCGTCTGATATAGATCACTGCTCTGAAACTTGCTGTCAGAGCCTCTCACTCTCAAGTCCAGACTCTCTCAAGAGGGCTCCGGCAATCGAAGTTCAATCAAATGACAGCCTTTCGCCTCTGGTAATGGACTGCATGCCCTGCTTTAAGACACATACGAGGTAGCTCACACTGGAACGCTTCTACATTTTTGAAGATAGGCATAGTTCCATAAAATGTTCAAGAGAGTGAGCCTGACCTTTTATAAGTGACAAGAGCTAAAGTAATGATAATTTCACAAGAGCAAGTGCCAGTTGTTTTGCTATTATGTGGTTTTATCGTTTCCCTTCGAGAGCTGGGAGAATTGACGTCTCATTTTGACAGTTCTCTGGAGGTGTGAGATAGACTTAATTAGATGATCTACAATGCATTCACACTACACTACATTACTCATCAAGCCAACAATTTCTCAGATGAATAAACAAGAGTATATGACCCAAAAGATTTATGGAAATTAATGGTAGAATGTCAGTGTGTGTGTGTTCGTGTGACAGAAACAAAGCCATACTATTAATGGTTTTCTTTTTCGCTGGGTGCACACTGTGCAAATTTTTCATATCCTTTATCATTGATGCTTGTCATATTGTGCGACGTGAGCCCAGTGAGATCTTAAGTAAAATCCAAAGCAGACTATGCAACATCTATTTTCTTCTGTCCCTGTACCTGTCAGTTCTTACATCTTCATTTGTATGTGAAATTGAAGTTATATTGCACAAACCCAAGCATCTCGTTGTGTCATATAAAGATGCCTGGGGGGGGGGGACAAAAAGAAATCGTATGGGAAAGTAACGTTAAATAAGTAGCATTTATTTGCATGCAATATAGTTGAACTTTTTTAACTAACAGATTTGATCTGACTCATTCACATCTGTCATCAATGGCTGTTCCCTAATTAGTTTATAATTAGACTTCAATTGTAGCAGCAATTACGTTGTAGGACGCAACATTTCTAACACCATCAGAGCTTCACTGGAAGCTAAAATCTCAAATTTAATCAATTGGAACATCATACTCATCATAAGCCATAAGCATATAATCATAAGCATAAATGTATGACTCCCAGAATGTCTAAAAATCATGGTAAAATCACACAGTGTGCACTCAGCCTTAAACATGAATTACTGTACAACAGCCACAGTTTCCCACGGATGCATACAGTGTTGTAGTTTTCCGGCTGCCTAGCTGATTCTATGCTACAACAATGTGGTTAAAACTTATGTGATAGATTACATCTGCTGTCACTACAGGCAACCTCCTGCAGTTGTGTTACCTTGTAAATGTTTAAGTAAAATGCAACCAGTGTTTAAAAGAGTCTTGTCGTTTATTAGAAAGCATATCATACTGTTTATATATCACAACACACATTATTTTCCTAAAAGACATTTGCACACAATAACAGTCACATGAATCAACAAACAATCTGTTTCTCACATGAACACAGGCACCAACAATTTAGTGATTACAAACATGGTCACAGTGTGTAGAGGATGAAGCAGAAGTTGGTACAATTATGTGGCTTTGCATGCTAATTATCAAATCTAGCCACCAACGCTGATTACTAGCCCAGCTCAGGGCCACCAAGAACAAGAAGGCCAGTGCACGCACGGAAAAACCAGACGTAGTCGATGATCCCCAAGGGTTCTCCAATAAGAGCTTGCGTATTCCCTGCAGTCTGGACCACCTAATTTCATACAGTGGGTTTTTTTGCATAGGGAGCGCAGTAGCAATGATGCTAATAAGCATGATTCATAGTTGATGACAAATAGACCCCAGGACCTTGTTGAAACTGTGAGAGGCAGCAACAGTTTGTTACCCCATGTAGAGTATTATGAGTAAGCATATAGTCACTGCTAACATTTCACACTTGGATGTCTTTGGAAAATCTGAGTACAGTTTGCGACGTTGTTGAGACTTCTTCTGAAACTTCTTCTGAAACTCCAACTTCTCTCATTGTTGACTCAAAGAAACAACTGAGATATTAAAGGGATGCCATTTCTGGCTGTTCCTTTCTATGCCAGTACTCAGACATGACATATCAGTATCTGCTAAATATAGCATGAGGTACATCAACATCATTGCCCAACCTTTTTATCTGGCAAAATAGTCTATTTTACTTTCCAGCGGAATGTATTAGGAAAATCAGTGAAGTGAGAGAGTGTGGGCCTAATGATGTCATTAAGCTTAGAACAGCTTTGCAAAAGAAGAATGCAGCAGACTTCAAAATGCAGATATCATGATGCGGTGGAAACAAACACATTCTCAAGGCCTGCACCAGAAGGTCTCATAAAGAGCAGCTGTTGTTATTGGTTCCAATGTCAAACACATCTGGCTGCTTAAGATTCAATTGGAACAAATCAGCTAGGCTAGAGGGGGAGAAAAGGATTGTAGGAGTGAAATTTCATGTCCTTATTTCAAAAATGTATCAGGTTTTAGATTTGTGCTATTCTCTGACCACCTCTTGACTTAACAAGGACCGTAAAGTGGTTCTCAAAGACACAAACAAGCTTTGTTCAGCAGGACCTCAAGATGAAGGAAAACAAAAGAAAAACAAAGCTCAGAGATCAAAAGAGCTCAGCCTTTTTGTGCAAGTAAGGAATTTGTCTTTTTTTAGAAAATTTAACTTATTAACGGGTTCATTGACATTGACACAAGCATCACCTTTTGTATAAATGAAAGGCAGCATGAGGCATTTAAATGCATTAATTCTGCAGAGGAGGTAAAAGGCAATCTGTGGCGAAAAGCAATTAGGATCTGTGGAATGGATTAAAAAATAATTTGATTTATCGCATGATAAAAAGCAGATAAAAAACATTTTGACTGGGTACTTGACTGGGTAAAGTAATTTCATAAAATACTGTAAATACTGTTTCCCAAACCCATTTTTTGCATAACAGTAGACATTAGCTTTACCGTACATACTTTACTGAAATATTTTGTAATAACTACTAAACTAGCAGAAGCCACTGGCATTTTGAGTGTTTCTGCATAATGTTACAGTAGTCAGGCGGTGCAGTCTGAAGCTCTCAGAAAAGTTATTAAAGTAATTACGGGATCTACAAGGACATGAACACATTTTATAAGCTAAAATCTCATCAGTATGATAATTACAACATGGTGTGAACACATCTTTACATCTTCACAGAGGCTGTATACGCTAATGAATTTTCTGTCGATTAATTGCCATGCCATGTAATCATTAAAAAGTTAAGTGTGTCATTTCTTTAACTCAGAAGGGTGACCAAACGGAAAATGCATTAACAATGTTCGCTTTTTAGTCTCAGCCTCAGATGTCATGCCCACAGACCACTGGCTGAACATCGAAGGCATACAGCACTCAAAATTGGAAACACTTTAGGAGTTTCACAGTTCTTAGGAGTTCTGAAGTTGAAATATACAGGATTTCCAGAAAATGTGTGTGTTGTTTTCTTTGACATTCCACTTGGAAACAAAGATGCCATGATGCCAAACCCCTCATGGATGAACAAAGCCTTTGTGTTCACAACTGTGACAATGAACGCTTATCAAGATCAACAAAGAGCTGTATTTTTTAAAGTATGTGAAATATGCTACCTGATCTCATGACAAAAAAAGTAACTGTGGGAACTTTTTCACAAGGCGCAAAATATGTACCAATATGTACATATCACTGTAGTTTCCAAAAGAGAGGCAGTAAAACAGCAAGCTCTTGCAATAGTTTTCGTCCACGGTTATGATTACAGCTCCATATGTTTCGCTTTCTGGATGTAACAAGCTTGCTTGGTAGCTCAGCCGGCATGGAATTGGACTTAGGAAGTGAAATCCTTGAAGAAGGTTCTTCAGATTATAAAACGGTAAGAAAGAGATGGTTCTTTAAAGAACCTTCAACTGATTGGTTCTTTGTGGAACCAAAAATGGTTCTTCCATGGCATCGCTTGAAGAATCTTTTAAAGCTCCTTTATTTTTAAGAGTGTAGACTCTTTAAAATACATTCAAGAGTTTTACACAACGGTCTGTTATTACGGGATCATTTCCATGCCCTTAAACAAACGCTGCAGAGACTGAAACATGATTGGTTGCTTTACCTGCCAGTCATATGGCCCCTTGGGCGGTTCTTGGCCATTCAAATCAGCCAAGGCTTCCAGATCTTCTGCCGACAGTTGTTTTCAAACAGTCCATTGGTTGGACAAACAAATAGTCCCGCCCCAAATTCACGCTATTGGTTGAGCCAAAGTTGGCATCTTCTCACATCAACCAACAAAAAGCTTATATGCAGTTGTCTCTGCACATTACACCAGAGTATGAATTTTTTAACATATATTATGACAATTTATTTCACAACTTTAAACAAATTACACACTTTTCTTTTAAGTAACAAATGCATTTGCATCCTAAAAACTGCACAAAGGCCTCCTTACGGGTTTGATTTAAGAACTGTGGATTTGGTAAATCATTCTTTCATTCATAAACTCAATCTCCCGTGCATTCATTGTGAGCCAAAAGAAAATCGCTCTTAACTTTACACTCTTTAAACCATTAAAAAAACTACTCCAAGACCAGTACTACAACATGTTTGGAACAGCTGAAGTGTAAGTGAACATTGCAGGGGTGAAATGGTGCTTCAGGGAAACCATAGCAACCATTTTTAAGTTGCCACTCAAGTAATATTCATTTATATTGTTTCCATTTGGCAGCGCACCGCTGTAGCCTTCTTCCTTTCACTTTATTCCTCTGGGGAACTGCACAAAGTACAAATCCTTATGGCAGCTGCCATAACAACAACATCAAACAGAAATGTATTAGTGATGGGCTTAAAAACACAAGATGGAACGTCTTTAAATTTCATTACCCCTCACAAATGTGTCAAATTTTGCATTTGTTTCATTGTCATTTCAATTTTGCCTATTACTGCTATGCTGTGAGCCCTCTCAGCCTTAATGCGAAACGCAATCAGGGTAGACAGCTAGTTATGATGCACTTATTTTACAAAAACTTCAAGTGTTTGCCCCACATTTCCCAAGGTAAACCATGCAAGGATTTGCATAAATTTGCATTTGCCATTCAGAAGAGGAAGCAACAATGAATGAGACAAATGGCAAAATGCACCAGACACTGCTGTATTTGCACGGCTTTAAAAAATTGTATAAACTAGAACAGCTATCAGCTGCTAATCTGTATTCATTTTGTTTTTCTAAAAATTATAGCTTTAGCTGTACAGCTGTAGGCCTATACATGTGAACCACTTTAATTTTCCTTGTGTGTGATATGAAATTGCATTATTATCAAGTAATTATCGGAGAGATGATTATGTGGCTTTGCCGTCTGGACATTTTTTAAACGTTCAGGGGCTTTTAGCATTCTGTGTACTCTGTATGTTCAATAAATAAGTAAGGACAGGAAAAAAACCTTAATCAATAGCACTCTGAGGAGGAGAGATGAATAGAGGTCTTGCACATAAATAAACCCTCTGTCTTGGTATCTCATTTTGTTCACATTCAAATACACTGTGAATAAAGACAGATCCGTCATGCACAGAGAACTTGCCCCCAAGTGAATTTTTGAGTGCAGTGCATAGAGATCTCACATTTAAAGAGCTGTCTTAGCCATACTGTACAAAAATACATGATAATCACTGCCTGCCATGAGCAATAGCAATTTTGCTTGTTAGAACAAAATTAACCATCAAATTAGTTAGCTCAAAAATTACAATTATCTCATCATTTGCTCACCTTCATATCTTAAGACTTCTTGCATCTGGAATCACATAGAATGAAAGTCAAAGCGGACCATAACAAGGTCATAAATATGTGACCCTGGACCACAAAACCAGTCATAAGGTTAAATTTTACAAAACTGAGATGTATACAACATACGAAAGCTCAATAAATAAGCTTTCTATTGATGTTTGGTTTGTTAGGATAGGACAATATTTAGCTGAGATACATCTATTTGAATATCTGGAATCTGAGGGTGCAAAAAAATCAAAATACTGAGAAAATCACCTTTAAAGTTCTCCAAATTAAGTTCTTAACAATGCATATTACTAATCAAAAATTACATTTTGATATATTTACAGTAGGAATTTTACAAAAAATCTTCATGGAACATGATCTTTACTTAATTTCCTAATGATTTTTGGCATAAAAGAAAAATCAATAATTTTGACCCATACAATGTATTTTTGGCTATTGCTACAAATATACCCCAGCGACTTAAGACTGGTTTTGTGGTCCAGGGTCACATTTGACCCTGCACCACAAAACCAGTCTTAAGTAGCACGGGTATAGACTGTAAAAAAACAATTTGTTGAGTCAACTTAAAATAATTTGTTACATGGCTTCCTTAAATTTTTAAGTTTAGTCAACTCAAAAAAGTTTAGTCAACTTGAAATGTTAAGTTGCACAAAGCGACAACTTAAAATTATAAGTTGAATCAACTCAAATATCTAAGACAGCAGGGTAACACATTATTTTAAGTTGACTCAACAAATTGTGTGTTTTTTTTGTTTTTTTTTACAGTGTATATAGCAATAACCAAAAATACATTGTATGGGTCAAAATTATAGATTTGTCTTGTATTCCAAAAAATCATTAGGATATTAGATAATCATGTTCCATGAAGATATTTAGTAAATTTCCCATAGTAAATATATCAAAACTTAATTTCTGATTAGTAATATGCATTGCTAAGAACTTCATTTGGACAATTAAAAGGCAATTTTCTCAATATTTAGATTTTTTTGCAACCTCAGATTCCTGACTTTCAAACAGTTGTATCTCTGGAAAAATATTGTCCTATTCTAACAAACCATACAATGGAAAGCTTATTTATTAAGATTTAAGATGATGTACAAATATTAATTAAATATAATATAAAAAATATATATATATAAAAAATACCCTTTTGTGGTCCAGAGACACAAATTAACTTTCATTAAGGGGCAAGATTTGCCTCCTGGAATTGATTTCCAGGGACATTTTTCACATTCATTGGGTCAATTTTTATAATCACCTTATTATAATCACCATACCTTGTTGTCAAATCCTTGAATTTAGTCAATTACTTTATTCAATATTTTAAACTGATGTCAATAACAATAGACTGTTTTAAATTGTAGCCTATCTAAAGTATGCATGTAAAAAGCATGAGCTCATAGGGCTGCAATATTATGATCAAAATCATTATTGTAGATTATTGCTCTTTATTAATATCGATATAAAATACAATATGTTTGTGTCTGCATTTTGTGCACATCACATAACAATTTGGTTCATGATGTTAGTCTAGTCTAGCACACATTATGTAAAAACTCCTGTTATACTGTAAATACTGAATCCACCAAATTAATATTTTAGCTATTTACATGGGGAATTCATGAGCATTTGCAATCAACACAGTTCTGGTGTTTTCACCGCTGATAAATCTAAGTGCCTCTGATTGGCTAATGCATTTATAAGTTCAACAGAAACACGTTTGATTGGTCCTAAGGCTCAACGTTGCATAAAACAGTATGTATGCAGTCTGATGCAGTATCAGTGGATCTAAATGTGATTCCACTAATTGACACTTTATATTCATTTTCACATTTAATTTTAATCGCAGCAGCCGAAATACATAGTTTAATAGTGCAGAGGCATTTTTTTGCTCCTTTGTCTTAAATTTATGGGGCATTTTCGTTGGCATTTTTGCACAAGCCCTCGTTAATTTCCAACCCTGGCAAAAAATAAAAAATAAAAAATAAAACTGGACCGCTTTGACCTGCATTGCATTGACAAAAAAAAACATTTGAAATATCTCCACAGAAAAGAAATGCATACAGGTTTAGAACAACATTATGATGACAGAATATTTGTTTTTGGATGAACTATCCTCAAGTAGTCTGAAGGCTTTCAGTTTCAGTTTTATACATGGTGCATCGGTGATTTCATCACAAGACAACTCATATGACACTGATTTGTTTGATGGGAACAGCTTGCTCCCTCTTACCAAGAGCTCATGCTGTGTTTCTTTGCGACAGAGTGTATATGCCTCACATTACATGTCCATTTTTCTTCTACCTGCTAGAAATAGGTGTCACAGGGTCAGCTATTACCAAATAGCAGAGAAAAATCCTTCTGAAAAAAACTGGAATGGAATGAAAAAGCTCCTGTGCCAAAGATTCAGTGTAAGATATGTTGGTTTGCCCTTGTGGTTTTTGTAAGCAGGTGAATTTTCTGTAAGTAGACACTGAACCTGTCGCAATATTTGAATTTATGTAAATGTGAGTGAGCTTTTGAATAATGTGTTCAGTGAATAATAATATAGATGTTGGTCTCTTCCCACAAATCTGCTGTATATGATATAGTTTGAGAATCACTTCTGAGACACTTTTTGTTTGGAAATTTTTGGAGTTCGAAAAGCCCAGATTCACTTTCATCGTAAAGAAAAGAGCAGGCCAGGACATTCTGCCTTGCATTTCCTTTTGTGTTCTGCGGAGGAAAGAAAATCAAAGAGGTTTGGAGCGACATGGGGGTGAGTGCATGAACTATTTCTTCAACCCCTTTCTTGTATGCGTCTTGAACCAATATTTGCAGGGACAAAAGAAACAGTCAAATGCGCACTTCCAATTATCAGATTCTATTATGAATGTTATTATAATAATGCATTTTTTCATTCGGACTAAATAGAGTGCTCAGACCGGAACTCATGTTTTATGCTAGAGATTTAGTAAGAAGCATGTTCATAGAAATAAGCAACTGGCTCTAAAATTTCCAGAAATCATTTTTACGGAACATTATGTTCAGAGATCTTGTGTTACTAATTTTAAAAGGTTTCCACAAAAAGCAGGGCAAGAAGCTAAATATGTCAACAGCATTAACTTCATATAAAAGTCTGCAATATTTAGACAACAACACTCTACAATCAGTCTAATCAAAACATATACTTCATGTGTATTTAAAACAAAATTTGAAATAATATTAATTGCTTTTTTATTGCTACTTAAGACATTTCTTGGTATTAATAAGACATTCATTAAAGACTCACTCAAGCACCATTGTTGCTTGTTGCTGCATATCAATGTATTGTGAATCCCATATTAAAGACTGATGTGAAAAAAGCTGGGTTATTGTGAAGTCAAATTTGATCTCCAAGTCTCTCATTTAAAGTCACTAATGGTTTCCCAAATCCCTTTGTCTCACCAGGCACTGTAATGACAAAGAGGCTGACCTGTTGAGAGAATAATAATGAGGTATATGATCCCAACTGCAACAACCCTGACAACCTTTTTTCTTATTTTGAATCCATAAATTTCAATTGGAGTGGTCTGAGACATTCCTGTGAGGTTCTCAGTCCAAAAGGTCATTCCAAGCGCTGTGGTGATGCCACATGAATAATAGGCAGAGTGGCTTGCAAAATGTCAGTCAAAGTGATGAATAAATGTCTAAAATTTTGATTAATCCAAGTGGTTTCATTTTGATTCATTTTGTTTTTGACAGCTTATGTGACTTTTCATCTCATCATCATCCCATATCATATACATACATAAATGACAGCTACAAATGATGCTTCTTGAGCACTAAATCAGCACATTAGAATGATTTCTGACACTGAAGACTAGAGTAATGGCAGGTGGAAACGCATGAATAAATTAGTCAATAACACTCAACTTTATATACAGTCAAGCCCAAAATGATTCATACCCCTGGCAAATTCTTTTTTTTTTTTGTTAACAATTATTTTTATTGTCATTTCAGAATGGTACAAAATACAACATATTATTTAGACTGTAGCCATACCCCCCGCCCACTAACCCACCCACCAGGTAGACTCATTCAGTGCTGAGGAAATACAAGATAATTCCTCAGGATATTGCAGTGTAGAATGGTACAGAGTGTAATACTTAATCACAAGAAAAATTAAAACTATACATAAATACAAAATAAACTGAACATCAAAAAGAAGTAACAAAACATTTAACAGTATCGAAAGTAGCACTCCAGGTCTTCAAAGTTTTTGACTTTGCTCCATGAATGCGAGCTGTTGATAATTCCAAAGAGACAATGTCGAGCAAAGATAAGGCCCATACACGTCTAGACATTCACGAGTTCACACTTACATATAATAAAACTGGGACTGGGTTATGCGTATTTGGCGAGCTGTCCGATGGAAGGGCTCCGAGCTCGGAATTTCGGCCCGAACTCAGAATACCCCCCGTTAGGACAGAAAATAGTTGTAAGTGTGGAGAAGGGGTGGCGGAGGGATGCTAAAAATCTGTCAAGGAACAGAGGTGAGGCTGCAGTATAAATACACGTCTGTTAATTAGGTTGATTACTGATTGCGTTCCTCATGTTCATCGTTAATTATCTGAACGTGCTCCTCCCGAACTTTGTTAATAAATCATTTAAATGCGGAAGAATCCAGCGACTGACTAACATTTTCTTTGCAGCAGTGAGAGCAGCTAAGAATAAGTTTCTCTGTTGCGGTGACAGAGCCAATCCAGAAAAAAATATTTAAGAAGAAAAGCTCTGGAGTCAAAACCACATCTTTCTCTAATAAGAATGATATGTCATGAGCAAGCTGAGACCAGAAACGAGAAAGTGCAGAGCATTCCCCAAAAAAATGTAAATATGTGCCGAGGGCCCTCTGTGGACGTAGATTGCACTTTGGGGAAGGTGACACATAGATAGAGTCTATGTAGTAATTTCCAGTGGATCATCTGATGATTTGGGTTTTTTTGACGATGATGTAATTGTCTCCCAAATTTTATCAGAGAATAAAGTTTGTATGTCACCACTGATATCCTTAGACCAGACAGTTGTTATTGATAATGGTTTGTATGAGTTTTTGAGGAGAAAAGAGTAAATACCTGAAGCAGAAATAACAGTTATCAGTGGGAAGAATTACTTTCCGCAAGGGATGTACAGGCAATTGTGCATCCCAGGGGACTCCATATGCGCGAAGATACATAAAAAAGGAGGTTCCTGGTAAATTGAAAAGAGCCTTAATATCTTGAAATGATTTCAGGCCTTTATCATCATAGATGTCACCAAAGGAATTTACTTTACATTTAATCCATTGTGGACAGTAAAATGGGGATTTGCCTGATAGAAAATTATTATTATGGAACAAAGGCGAATGACGATGCCACCTCAAATTTGGCTCTATCTTTCTGGTCACTGATCTCCAAGTAGAAATAAAATGTGTTATAATAGGGCCAAAACACAGTTTACATTGTCTAATGACGCCAGCAAAAACCACATGCTTTATATTTTGAGGAGAAACAAGAGATTCTTCAATAGCCCACCATGAGGTTGACACACTTGGTTTAAACCAGGTTGATAGAGCATGGAGAGTAAAGGAGTCAGCATATAATGTAAAATTTGGAAAGGACCAGCCCCCATCTGATCTGCTACGCTGTAAAGTAGATAATTTAATTTGTGGGCGTTTACCATTCCAAATATAATGAGATATTACTGAATTAGGTTTTTTCCAATAGCCAGCAGGTGGGGGTAAAGGAATCATAGCAGAATAGAAATTAACGCGAGGAAGGATGTTCATTTTAACAACAGATATTCTTGCATGGAAAGAAGTAGGAAGATGCATCCAATTTGAAAGATCTGAGGTGACTCTAGCCAGATTGTTATTCAAATTTTTTGAGGCAATATCCTGCAGGGATGGATAGATACCTACACCTAAGTATTTGAAGGAATGCACCACCGGAATAAAACCAGAGAGTGTCGCAGACCCAACACAAAAATTAAGTGGGAGCAGATATGACTTTGTCCAATTAATTGTGTACCCTGATAGGGTACCAAACTGATTAAACAAATATAAAACGTGGGGAACTGAAAGAACTGGTTTGTCTAAGAAAAACAAAATAAAGATATGTGATGTAAAGTGTTCCTAATATAGGAAGTATAAGTTCGGACTGACGTACAGCTTGAGCAAGAGGTTCTAAAGACAAAGCAAAAAGTAAAGGTGAAAGTGGACAACCCTGGTGTCAGGACACCATCAGCCCCGTCAGCTCAATTCACCACACCTGCACGCTCCTCATCACCAGACTACTGATTGCAATCACCTGTTCACCAGCACACTATATAACACTCACACTTCCACCAGCACCCTGTCTGATCTACATGCTACAAGCTGGATTCTTACTCAGTTCATCAGCCATCCTGTCTTCTGCCCAACAACCCGCTTCCTTGAGAGACTTTACCACCTTAAGTTAAGCTGTTTTGTTTGGTTTAATCCTGCTTAGTCTCTCTCCCTCCGTTAACCCTTTGTGTTCTTTTCAGTTATGATGTTGAAAGTTCTCTGAACTGTGTTTTGTTATCATTACCTTTTTACTTTCATTAAATACCCTGAATCCCTAACCTGTCTGCTTCATCTGTGCCTGACACCTGGCGGGCGCCTCTTCCAATTGTAAATGATTGTGAACTTATCTGTCCAGTAAGAATGGTAGCTGAGGGATTAGCATAGAGGATTTTTATCATATTTAGAAAATTAGAGTTAAAACCTTGGTGATCTAGCACTGCTCACAAATAGTTCCACTCTAAATGGTCAAATGCTTTCATTGCATCTAAAGAGAGTATAGCAGAGGGAAAAGTCAATTGAAGAAATTATGTGAAGTAGTCTTCGCGGATTATCTGAAGCAGAGCGAGATTTAATAAACCCTGTTTGATCATGATTGACAAGCTTAGTCATAAAGCCTTCTAGGCGGCAGGCTAAAACTTTCACAAAATTTTTAACATCTGTACCAATTAGAGAGAGTGGGCGGTAACTGGAACATAAAGTAGAGTCTTTATCTTTTTTCAATAGAAGAGATATAATGGCCATGTTCGTATTTTGTGGAAAAGACCCTTGATCAATTGAGTATTGGATCATATCCAGCATAAGCGGCCCCAAATCGAACCAGAAGGTCAAGCAGAATTCAACTGGTATGCTATCTAGGCCTGGAGATTTCCCCTTGCACATAACTTTGGCTGATGATTTTAATTCAATAAGAGATAAGGGTCTAGCAAAAAAAAAAAAAAAAAATGTGGAAGATTAAGAGTAGATAAAGAAGTATAAGATGTGGGTTCACATATAGAGTTGGAGCTATATAGTTCATAATAGAAGGAACGAAAAGTGTCATTTATACTCTTCTGGTCAGTCAGAACCTCACTGGTTTGAGATTTCACTGCTGAGATATTAGCAAATTTCTCATTATTACGTAGTCTTGGAGCTAGTAAATGGCTAGGTCTGCTACCTTGAAAATAATAATTTTGTCTAGATCTTTGAATGAGAAATTCAGCTCTGTATCTATATAATGAATTAAGTTCTTTCCTAACAGTTTCAATTTTAGCTGGCGTATGATCAGAAAAAGTGTGTTGATTGTTCTAATGATCGGAGATTGGATTCCATATCAGAAATTATCTTACGGTGAATTTTCTGGCGAAAGGAAGCATATGAAATTGAAAAATTCCTTATGAAGCCCTTTGTCGCCTCCCACAATATCCGTGGGTCATCTACCGAGCCTTTATTGATGTCAATAAATTCACGTAGTTTACTTCTGAATTGATCGCAAAAACACTCATCTTTTAATAAAATATTATTAAAGCGCCATCTAGGGGCTCGTGAAAGTCGCTGGGTAATTGAAAACTTTAGAAAATTACTGCTATGGTCTGAAAGAGAAAGGGGAAAGAAGTCGACTTCAAGTAGCATTGAGGCCAAGGAAGTGGAAACAAAGATGTAGTCGATCCGTGAATATGATTTGTGTCTAGCTGAGAAAAATGTGTATGACTTTTGCAAAGGGTTGAATAAACGCCATGCATCTACTAGTGAGAAAGAGGCTATGCATTGGTTAAGTTGCTCAGTAGAAACAGTCTGGGAGTAAGAAGAATTGTCACCAGATCTATCAAGATCATTAGACATTACAGCATTCATATCCGTTCCCATCACTATCTCGAAGTCTGTTAGATCAGTGAGATAGGAAGATAATTCAGAAAAAAAAAGTTGGATTTGGACTACATGGTGCGTAAACTGAGAGAAATGCTATCTTCCTATTACCAACCATAGTCTTTATACAAGTTATTCTGCCAGCATTATCACCCTTTCTGTCTAAAATGGAAATATTTAATTTTCTTCTAACAATTATCAATACACCTTTAGTTTTATTGTCAGTTGCTGCGAAAGAGACCACCTCGTAGTATTTATTATTGCATCTACGAACATCATCCTTCTGCAAATGAGCTTCCTAGATTAAAGCAATGTCAACCTTTTTACATCTTAATAGTTCTAAACAACTTGTACGTTTATGGGGGCCATTTAAACCATTGATGTTACAACTTGGTATATTAATTTCAGTCATAACTATCAAACAAATAAGTGGACTGAACAAATGAGACAGAGTAATACCACTGTAAATTAAATATCTCAAGCCTACCATTAACCCATCCCTCCCTCACAGAAAAACCCTTTAACACAAACACAACCCACCCCATAGAACATTTGCAGATTGGAGTAGAAAGAATCCCCAGGCTGCCACCCTCCCTATAGACTTAGTGACAGTAACATGACAGCCTGTACAACTCTCAAGAACACCGCTATTAGCCCTATTTTAAGAGAACAGATTAACTTCAAATTCACAGGAGTAATAAAGTGGGGTTAAAAAAAAGTGTGTGTATACTCTCTATAAAGAGGAAGCAAACATAATTATATTATGTACATTGAGAACTGTACATTAGTAATACCATGTCTCCTAGGTTACATGAAGAAACTTCCAGTAAATGACCGACACAAGAACTTGTAACAATCAGCCTTATTGGTAGATGTTACCGTGATTTAAAAGGGTCAGATTACGCTGTGCAAGATAAACTGTGTTTTAAAAAGATGAGACAACAACAAAATAGACATAATAAATACGTGTATTTACAATATTCACAAGGAACTAAAACAACACAATAAAACTAGAATAACTTAGGCTGTTAAAAGCAGATTGTCCATTTAAATCATACCCTAAAACAGTCCTTAAGAATCCTAGTGGGTCGCAGTTCCAAGTTAAAAGTGTCCACCGGTGTATATACAGTCCAAGAAAGTGATAATCCAAAAGGTGAGAAACTGGAATGGTAAGTCCATAAAATAACTCCACACTCCAGTGTTTGGTCAGTGAACCCGATTCTTTGTCATGCTGCTTGCTTTATACTGGTAAGCTTCCTGATTCCTGTCATGTGACTGATCACATGACAGGCAGACCCAGACTCATTTAAAGACATACACACATTAAAAATAGTTAAGAGGATTAAAATGGCTAAGACAACATGTAAAACCATTAAAACTCAAATATATAGATATTAAACCATCTTATTCCATGGAATGTCTGGATACTGGATTCTGATTGGCTGGCAGGTGTGCAGTAAAACCGTTTAATGCACAGGTAGTTCCAAGTCAGTTTAATCACCATTCTATATTAATGCGCTGCTTTAATTGATGCACGCAAAAGCACAGAGAGAGAGAGAGAGAGAGAGAGAGAGAGAGAGAGAGAGAGAGAGAGAGAGGTCGGAGATCGCATTGTGCTGCGCACATACATAAACTTCTTGTCAGCGTTTGCCTGCGATCCTTATTAAAATAGCATAGATACTAGATCGCTACATTATATTCCTCAGCAACGGGGTGGTAAAACTGCTGTTTTTGAATGAATTGTTGTTTGTAAAGAGAGACGCACAGCATGCAGGCAGGTAACGTTACGCACACACACAACTGTCATCTCTCTTGCCTTCACACTCTCTTGGTCGATCGATAATCTACTGAAACAAATGCTATATTTCATTCAAATAAATGTGATTTTACCGGACTATTTAATCTCTGAGTTTGATTTGAAGCGGCCAGAATGCTAGAGCTGCGTGTCATAACTGACGAAAATAACCGTCTTTTTTATCCATTCAGTCAAATTTTGCGCTGCAAATATCAATCCTAGTTTTAATTTGTCTATAACCATGGAATAAGCGGGATAATCAACGGCTTGCCGTGCGTTAAAGGATTTAAAATGCACTTCGCGTCGGGCGGTTATTAGCCTCCACGTCGTGCATTTAAAATCCTTTAACGCACGGCAAACCATTGATTATCCCTTACTTAATATATATTGAGCGGTATAAAACATGTTTCCTTGTGTGACAGTGTCACAAACTTCTAAATCAGCAAATCAGAGGTCGAGTCACTCAGTATAATCTAACCCTTAAACCACATCCATCCTAGGAGAATGAGAACCGGGAAGCAAGTTTAGGAATTGACGCGCTTCATCCGGAGATTGCATTAGTTTAGTCTCGCCGTGTTTCAGGATGATCTTCAGCATAGCTGGATACTGAAGAAAGGTCTGCAGACCTGCCTCTTTCAATTCCTTCCGTACTGCAATGAAGGAGCTCCTCTTCTTTGCCGTAGTAGGAGAGAAGTCGAGGAAGAAGCTCAACATCGCGCCGTCCTTTGCTTTTACAGGAGCGAGGCGTCTTGCTTCGTTTAGAATCAAATTCCGGTTGTTGTAGCGTAACAGTTTGAAGAGAAACACTCGCGATTTGGAATGATCAGTTGAAGCTCTGGAGTAAACTCGATGCGCATGTTCGATCTTGATATCTTTGCCCGCAAGTGATGGGATCCAGGTCGGCAATGACCGTTTCAGAAAGCCAATTGGGTCATCTTTCTCGGCCCCTTCAGGTAATCCTAACAGCTGGAGATTACTGCATCTACTGCGGTCTTGTAGATCGGTCACTTGTTGCTCGAGTGCATCCAGATGCCTAGTGTGTTCGTTGATCACTTTTTTCTGCTCTTGCTGTTCCCCAGTTAAAAAGTCAATTTTAGAGCACGCATTTTGAATTGAAGTCATGTGAGAGGCGAATTCGGTGCGCATTGCTGCTAATTCAGTTTTCAGAATGTCCTCAAATCGCTTTATGGTGATCGCCATGTTGTCCTCCATGTCCGCTCGGCCTGCTGAGGCTGTTGATTTAGTTTTCTTCTTAATTGGCAAGGATGATGGTGAAAGATAAGCGAGTTTCCGACTGTGTGACTGTGTGACCCATTCATCTTTAGCAATGAGCTCCAACTCTTTCAGGTTGGAGGGTCTCCTTGCCATCAGCCTGATCTTTAGCTCCCTCCACAGATTCTCAATTGGATTTGAGTCAGGACTGTGGCTGGGCCACTGCAAAATGTTAATGTTTTTGTCTGTTAACCATTTCTTCCAGGGGCGTAGATTTAGGGTGGACGGTGGGGATGTTAAAAAAATTACGCTGTCAACATTAACCTAGACACGCAGAAAGGGATACGTTCTCTCCTTGAGTCCTGCCGCCCCCAAAACACATATGAACATTTTGATTGGCTGTGCCTTTCCTTGCTATCATGTGAGAGGCTATGGCTGCGTTCAAATACAAGCAGCGGCAAAAATGCAATGGATTTTTTTTCCCGTGCAAGTAGGTGTGTTGTGTGACATACAGTACATGTGAGGATGGCGGCAGCAAAAAAAAGCTGGACATACAGTAAGGAGCTTTTTTTCAAAGAAGTGTAAGTCACTTCAAGTTTGCTGGTGAATCCATCAAAGTCCAACAAAGTAATGACAACAGTTAACGTTAATGCTAGTGCTTTTTTTTTTTTTTTACAGCTTTGACGCACATTCATTATAGCAGGGCAATCTATTGTCTGTGAATACGGCTAATATGGGGGGTAGGGGGTGTTGTCATAGGTCCCCACCAATGTCCAGAGCAAATCTACACCCTTGATTTCTTCACCAGTTTTGCTGTGTGTTTTGGGTCGTTGTCATGCTGAAATGTCCACTGGTGCCCAAATCCAAGTTACTCTGCAGACTGCCTGATGTTGTTGTTGAGAATTTTGATGTATTGCTCTTTTTGCATGGTGCCATTTACTGTGATTAGGTTCCCTGGTCCACCGGCTAAAAAAAAAAAAAATGAATCAGGGTAATTAGGATGCTTTAGAACAGCTTGGACTATTTGGAATGGTATAGAACTTTGGATTTTCCCTTAGACTGTGACAGTTTGCAAAGGGTATGAATAAATTTGGACATGCCACTTTTTGTTCAAATGTAAATAAAAGCTAAAAACAATGATGCCGCTTGTACATCATCTTATTTTCTTTTTGGAGAAGTCTGTGTCATTTCTGGTCAAAAAAAAAATATCTTGCTGGTTGAATACAAGTAACTTTATGTCAGAATTAGCCAGGGGTATGAATAATTTCAGGCTTGACAGTATATTTGATCAGAATAATGACCCAAAGAACTTTTACACAGTAGTTTATGCATACAGTGTCCTATGCTTCATTTATTTTATGGTAAAACGTGACCTGGACGTGTTTCTGTAAGATTCACTCCTTCAGTACTTAGTTACACTAAATCAATTATCTGCATTTTGATGCATTGCCAGGTTGCGCCTCCTACATGAACATGCTCTCTCATCTCCATCTGTTGTCTGCATTCAGGAAGGTAGCAAATCAATTGCTCGTGCAGAGGAAAGCAGACACAGTGTTCTGTACTGTTCTCGTCTAAATCCCTGCAGACTTCCTGTTGTGGTGAGACCTTAGTGGCAGCTTCATTGTGTAATGCAGAATAGCTTGCATTAGGTTTATTGCGATGCAATACGGTTATTATGAGGAAAGAATGGGGTTTTCAATCCTTAAGTGAATCTCGCAAAAATTTTCTGGCATGTATATGCGGATGACAGCACAAACAAGTAAGTTCTAACACTATATGGCACCCAATTTCCATCTTCCCTGAATGGCACAGCGTCTGGTGCGATAGGTGAAAGCGAGCAGTCATTTAAACCATTCAGACTGCAGATCAGGTACTCAAAGCTGCAATTCATTGCTTCGCTCACACTCCAAAATCACTCTATTCAGATAGTCTGTGGCATTTTACAGTAGAGCAGAAGGCCACTCTCACTCACAGACTTGCAGAAGACTGCAGTCACACGAGAGCCACTCATCTATAGAGGCAATCATGCTTGCGGAAAGGTGGGTGAACAAAGCAGTACAAAGTGTATTGTGGGCGATACCGGTTAGAGATGCTATGCAAACGCTCCTCCTCATCAGTGCTCGAGAACACTTGCTGGTGTCATATGGGTTGCTCTCTCTTCAGAAAGCAGCATGATTACACAGATACTAGATGTTCCCACCCATTGAATAAAACACTAATCATTTTACCCCCATATAAAGAGCAGTAAGGGAAGCATACTTCCCTAAATGAGGCATGACAGTCAGAGTCAGAGAGAAGTCAGAGCATTTCTTTTATTTCATAATGTACCTTTTGCGGTAATGGTATGTTACATGAGAAAAAATGTTGAGAGTAGCAACATGCTGTGTTTTAAAATTGCTTACATTGCAATAAGTTGTTTTTAACATTTACAGATTAAATTTTTAACGGCTAAATCTGCTTTAAGCAGTTACAGATTACAGGGAGTCATCTGTGAATTAAACAAGGACAAACAAGCGAGGCTTTATCCCACAATAACAACACTTGGGATGAGTACGGCTCTCACACAGAAAGTTCAAGCAATTCAAGGGTCCTTCAAAGAGAGGGATACAGGTCCTGTTGCCCTGCAAAGCCATAATTTGTAAACATCCTCTCGACGTTCGTGAAGACACAGATATAGTATATATCACAACTCAGATAAAACAGATTTTTTGTTTGATTTCACAAAAAAAAAATTATAAAAATGTAGACTGTAGTCAAGACCAAAGTTGAGATTTAAGACTAAGATTAGTCCAAAACAAGACCAAGACCAGACTTGAGGACCAAGATCAAAACCATGAATAAATTATAGTGGACTTGGACTTAAGGAACAAAACCAAAACCATACAAATATGTGCTTAGACTTGGACTCAAGGACAAAAACCATAAAACTATTATCTTTGACTTAAAAACAAGGAACAAGACCAAAACATGTAAATATGTTGTTAGACTCAGATTCAGAGACCAATAAAATATGATATTGGACTTAAACTCAAGGAACAAAACCAAAACATGAAAATATGATCTTGGACTTGGACTTGAGGACCAAAACCATGAAAATATAGTTTTAGACTTGAATTCAAGAAACAAGGCCAAAACCATGAATAAATGATTTTGGACTTAGACTAAGAGAACAAGACCAAAACCATAAAAAATGAGATTCATTATGTTGTTAAAATCAGATTCAGACCAAGAAAATATGATCTTGGACTTAGACTCGAGCACCAAAACATGAAAATATGATCTTTGACTTGGAATCACGGAACAAGACCAAAACCATGAAAAAAATGATCTTGGACTCGAGGACCAAAACCAAAACATGAAAATATGATCTTGGACCTAGACATGAGGACCAAAACCAAAACGATGAAAATATACTGTAATCTTGGACTTGGATTAAAGGAACAAGGCCAAAAACATGAAAATATGTTCTTAGACTTGTACTCCAGGACCAAGACTAAAACCATGAAAATATGACACGAAGACCAAAACCATGAAACATAATTTTGGACTTAGACTCAAGGACCAAAACCAAAACATTAAAATAATGTCTTAGACTCAGATTCAAAGACCAATACTGAAACCATGAAACTATGATCATGGACTTAGACTTGAGGACCAAAACCATGAAAATATGTTCTTAGACTTGGACCCTAGGACTAAGACTAAAATTATGAAAATATGACATGAAGACCAAAACCATGAAACATAATTTTGGACTTAGACTCAAGGACCAAAACCAAAACATTAAAATAATGTCTTAGACTCAGACCAATGAGTGAACTTGGCCTTGACTTAGATTTGACTTGAATCTTAAATTTAAACATAAGGAACAAGATCAAACCCATGAAAAATATGTTTGCTCTTAGACTCAAATAAAAATATGGTCTTGGACCATTAAAATATTCACTCAGACAAAACACATATTTTCTTGGTTTTGGTCATAAACTCAGGAGCATGTGAACTTGGCCTTAACTCTGATTTGACCCTCTTCTGGTCTCTGTTGTGACTCAGACTCAAATGAAATGGGTTCAGCTAAACACTGTCAATTCAGTGGCTAATTCACAAAACAATCACTATTGCGATGCACAGTATTACAGAACACAAACAGCATCTTATTCACAGCCACATTCCAGTTTAAGTAGACATATTTAAATGCACTGAAAAAGTGCTGAAGCGTCAATATTTGTCAGTAAAAGTCATAGTCATTGTTTTCTATGTAAATTAGGCTTGTTATACAGTAGATTTGCTTTACCTATAAAACCCTGTGCACTTTGTCTATTACCACGTGCAGAAAAGCAAGCGGTTTGCAGTCATGGTGGCAGTTATTAACCAAATAAAAAGTCAGTTCAGGTGACTTCATCACAGTGTGTGCCAGAGTATGAAGTCTGCTAGATCCTCCACAACTTCACAGTAAGAACCCATCCACAAGATTGTACCTGTGCTCTCAACACTACCAATTTGGGCAAGTTTGTGCTGGTCCCTGATTTGCAAAATTCCTGATTGTCTTCAAAAACAGTGTGTAGGCTATCATGTGCAAGTCTATTTCAAAAAACTGAGGTTCGTTTCAACACAAGTTGGTTACTCTTGTTTTCCATTTGGAATCAACAAGAGGGCTTCCTATCACCTGTCTTTGCTTGTTTTTCCAACAGGTCAACCGCATATCCTCCCTTACTCCATTACTGGCCAAGACGTAGAGCACTGGGTCCACCACACTGTTCAGGCTGGATAGCGCAAGGGAGCAAGTGAAGGGTATATGCATTGCTTGTTCAAAATAGCAGCTCTGTTTGTCTCCCACAGAAAAGAAGGCAATGGACCTTACCATCAGGAGGATGTGGTACGGCGCAAAGCAGAAGGAGAAAATGCCAATGACCCCCATAGAAAGAACCCTCACTTTGCGCTTGCCTTGTTCATCCACCCCTCTGCTTTGCTGCACCTTGTTTGGGATCAACCAGTAGCAGACAGAGATAACCACCAATGGCAGGAGAAAACCAATTCCAACCCGAATCAGGTTAAACATCGCAATGCGTTCCGTCATTGGGAAGGTCTCGTAGCACCTTTGCTCATAGTCATCCAGAGGATCCGATAACTTGTCCAGGTACAGCACTAAACAGTGCAAGGCCATGACAAAAATGTAGACCAGCCCACAGATGATCCAGGCATAGCGCTGACGGCGGAAGGCTTGGACTCGCAGAGGGAAGGTGATGGCTAGGCAGCGATCGATGGAGATCCAGCAAAGGAGATAGATGCTGATGTACAGGTTGGAGTAGTAAAAGAAACCAGCCAGGCTACAGAGTCCTTGGCCAAGGTTCCACTTGTGGTTGTTGCTGAAATAATAGATCCACAGAGGCATGGTGAGGATGTACAGGAGATCCGAGACAGACAGGCTGAGTAGGTAGATCCCCAGAACGTTTCTTCTGCGGATCTGCTGAATTATGGGACCGATGGTGACCAGGTTGAACAGCAGCCCCAGGATGAAGGCGATGATGTAGATGGACATCAGCAGGTGACCTGCTGGTTGGGTCATGATCACACATGATGCGTTGCTTGAGTTGGATGTTGCATTCATCATCGTCTGTGTGCACAAAGAAAGTTTATATTCAATTAATGACAACTTGGACAAAGTGAATTTTACATGTAGTGCCACTAATTTTCTCATGAATACATTCACTTATATTTCTCTAAAGTTCAATACTGTCAAAACAATTAACTCAACCATCAGATAAGCAAATCTTTTGATTACAAAATACATATAGAATACAATAAGCTATAAATGAGTTCTTCATGAAATTGTAATTCTACATCATGTTTGCTATCTCAGTTCAAACTCAGTTGGTTGGGGTTTGGTTTGAATTCTCATTCAGTTAAAAATTGATTATGATTTGATTTGACATGACAAAAGGCCAAGTATGGTGTACCATACTAGAATTTGTGCTTTGCATTCATCCCATCCAAGTACACACACACACACAGCGGTGAGAACTGGGCAAACCCACACACAAAAACACCCAGAACAGTGGGTAGCCATTTTTGCTGCAGCGCCTAGGGAGTAGTTGGAGGTTCGGTGCTTTGCTCAAGGGCATCTCTGTTGAGGTATTGATGGTGGAAGAGAGCGCTGTTCATTCAATCCCCCCACCTACAATCCCTTGTAACCTTTGGATTACAAGTCAAACTCTCTAACCATTAGACCATGACTGCACAGTGCACAACTGTGATATAAATAGTTCTTTTATAACTGATCATATTTTAACTGTAGCATTTATAGTCAGACCTTGATTGTGTGCGGTCTGGAAGCGGTAGTAATACCCAACTCACGCATAGAGATTTCCAGCCACGTGCAATGAAGAACATAAAGAGAAAAATTGCCAATGGCGAACTTAAAACTGTAATAGCTATTTTCAGTGGTAAAGTTGTGTTTTTGAAGTTCTCTATGTTATTATTTATTCTTTATATATTTGTTCATTATTCGTTTACTTTACCATGGCGTCTTTGCATGAACAGTGGTTTTCGCAGCAGAGCTGCCTGCCCTGCTCTCTATTTTTGTTCGAAATGCCTTTGTTCTGAGATGGTGATGATAAACTTTAAATCTAACATTGTGAAATATTGATGTTTGTTTTATGTCTGTGGATTGTATTTTAGACTAGTCAAGTGTTGATTTGATATATAGGTTAAATTGAGTAAACTCACTGTGGACCACATACCACTTAGATATCGATGTCACTTAAAAAAACAAACAAAAATACTCTAAACATTTCTCTAAATTATTCTGATTAAAAAAAAAAACGAAAAAACATAAACTTTCTATTAAATAAAAATCAGGTCTATTTTAATGACTGTAATAGTATAAGCTGTTTGGCGGAAAAAAGACGGGCTTAGGGTTGGACTCGGGGCAAAAATTTTGATAAGCTGTCGGACAAGGGCTGGGCTACAGCCTGTGCGTCTCGGGCCAGGGCCGGGCTAGGGCTTAGATTTAAGGCTCGTGCAGGGCTCTAAAGGTAACTACATGGGTTAGGGGTAGGGGTAGGCTCAGGGTTAGTACCTAGTTATTACACAGTTATTGCAATTATTATAATATAATATATTATAATTATTATTATATAAGTACATATACTCTTAAAAATAAAGGTTCTTTATTGGCATCAATGGAGAACCTTGACCATCCATGGAACCTTTCAAGTTTAGAAAAGGTTCTTTAAAGTTGAAAAAGGTTCTTTAGATTTTTCAAAAAGTTCTTTACATTGGTTCTTTAAGAACTGTTCATTGCAAGGTTCTTTGGGGAACCAAAAATGGTTCTTCAATGGCATCAGAAATCAAATTCTTGATATCAAGAATTCAACCTGGTCTCATGACAAAACCATGCCTGGGAGAATGTTTTTGTGAGATGTGAAATATGTACCAATAAGTACATATCACTGCAGTTTGCAAAAGAAATGAAATTCTTGCTCCAAAAGAAATGAGGCAGAAAAACAGTGAGTACTTTTAATTGATTTCGTACGCAGTTATAATTACAGCTTCATATGTTTTGCTTTCCGGTGTTCTGACAAATAATGCTACCTATCAGATCATGCTACTGTACCAACACTGTAAGGGTAGCTTTAGGGTTAGGGTAGGTGTACACGACAGGGTTGCACAAGGAACACCAGAGGTAACAAGCTTTCTTGGTAGCTCAGGTGACACAGAGTTGAATTAGATAGGATAGGATGTGGAATCTGCAGTGATATGTACTTATTGGAACGTATTTTGTTTCCCGTCCGGGTACATTTTCGCCATGAGACCAGGTTGCAAGAATTACATACAGTGAAAAATGTAATTGCGTGTCTACCAGTCAAGCATACAGCTGTTGTCAGTGTGCATGACAGATCATAATTTTCAGCACATGTGAAAGAGTGGTAAACCGCTGACCTTTAGGTTTTAAACTTTGTGCACACATTGCTACAGTGCGGTTAAACCTGGGTAGACATTGTTACTGATGATTGTTGTTTATGCAGATGTTGTCATGGTACACAAAGTACTGATGTTTTAAAGTCCTGTCTATGTGTAATCTGGAGAGGAAGAGGTCTCTGCAGAGCAAACGTGGGCGTTTCTGAATTTTGTGGGTGTTTTCAAACTGCTGGGTGTTTCTAAATCATGATATCGAAATGATTCCCTTTACCTAACCCCACCCCTAAACCTACCGTCACTATGACGTCAGCCAATCAGGTACCATGGTCTAAAAACGCCCCGATCTAGTAACTCCCATTACTTTCCTGCAGAGACCTATACTTGAATCTGGAAGGTTTTCACGTGTTAATTATAAATGAAATGACAGATGTGAAATATCAATTTACTGAAAGTGTGGTTCAGACAATGTACTGATTAACTACTCAGAATTTATATTGTGCGTTAGGCAAGTAGTCAAAATGTTCTTGGAAAAGCCAACTTCAATTGAAAACAACACACGTCCGGTCGCTGCAAGTTGCAGAATGTTCGTGGTTTCCATGAGAACAGAACAACATGCTTGATGAGCAAAACTTTTCCTTTTACTTCTTATTAAGTAAAGGTGTAACAGTTAACCAGCCAAGACAAACACCAATGAGTCACTGAAAGCATCCGAGATTAACAACACCTGCAGAATGAAAATGAAAATTAATCATCTTTCACTCAAAATATATACATTCCCAAACACATGTGTTGGTTAATTTATATACAAAAGCAACATTTTAGACACCTCTTCACACACCGCACTCCCTTTCAAATCAAGGTTCACTAAAGGTTGCAAAGTCACCATCATTTCTTATCAGAAAATAACAGCTTGCAGGAAGCCTGTTAATTAATTTAAAACTAACCGGTAGCAAAATGTCATCCCCAGTACAACTGACTTCATGATTACGATGGAGAATTAAACATGAAAATTAATAGAGATAATTATAATAATAGTCTACGGAGAAGGTTTCATATATGCTTGTATCTAAACACTTAGAGTAAGCATTGCACAAATACTGCCAGGATACATCAGCTCAGAAGGATGAAAGTAATCGGTTAACTCAGTGACCTGGATTCTTTCCTTGGCTATATATTTTATGGCAAAATGTCACCCTTGGTGTTAAACTTAATTTCATGGTTGAGCAAACATGTTTTTGAACTGACGGGGAAAGAAAAGTTTTGTAAGATATTCCCAGACTACGTTTATAACAAATTTAAGCCTTGACTCACTTTTTTGAAAGCATTCCAACAACTTTTGCCTTCACAGATCCTGGAGATCATCAGTATTTGTAGGCGCTAGGCAGAGCCTTTACATCTGTTCATATGCCCCGCATACGTCATGTATTTCCGCCTTACACTTTGAAATCTCTTTTAAAGATGCATTTAACAAATTCCAAAAGAAAAAACTCAATTGGCAATAAGATCCACGTCTGTACTGCTCAGTTCATTTCACAGCAAGACACTTCAGCTCTCTCATCACTACCTGCATATCCCCTATATTCCCCTGAGTTCATCTTCAATGCTATTCCTCAACTTGTTTTTAACCTTTGGAGAGTCTTTTCACTTGCTGCCAGTCTTGCTCAAATTCAATTTTAGACACTGTTGCCGTCTTACACAGCTGCCGATCTCCACATGAAGGGTTTGCAGCTCCTCAAATCTTACTCTTCAGTGCAAGACCTGTGCGAAAAGCAAACAGCCTAACCACAAGCAAAAAAACCTGAGTTTCACCCCTTTTCAGGACTTCTATTCATGCACCAAAGCCTTATAGCTACATTCACACTATTAATAGCTTGTTCTTGCTTCTACAAAAGCATGTCTAATTGCGATGTCTAATTGTTAAATGAAGAGAAAAAAAATCCAGAAATACGCATTTCAAAAAAGTTATGAATTGATTTGCATTTTAATGAGTGAAAACTTGACTTAGTACTTGGTGGTAAGACCCTTGTTGGCTATCACAGAGGTCAGATGTTTCTTGTAGTTGGGCACCACATTTGCAAACAACTCAGGAGGGATTTTGTCCCACTCCTCTTTGCAAATCCTCTCCAAGTCATTAAGGTTTTAAGGCTGATGTTTGGCAACTCAAACCTTCAGCTCCCTCCACAGATTGTCTATGGGATTAAAGTCTGGAGAGTGTGTTGCCAATTGTTTTCTTGGTGACTATGGTTCCAGCTGCCTTGAGATCATTGGCAATATCCTCCCGTGTACTTCTGGGCTGATTCCACACCGTTCTTATAATCATTGAAACTCCACAAGGTGAGATCTTGCAT
Organism: Garra rufa; assembly: GCF_049309525.1. NCBI lineage: Eukaryota > Metazoa > Chordata > Actinopteri > Cypriniformes > Cyprinidae > Garra > Garra rufa. Next base: position 30,599,811 of record NC_133374.1, read on the forward strand.
GGAGCCTCAGGTCGAGGGAGATTGACAGTTATTTTGTGTTTCTTCTACTTGCGAATATTCACACCAACTGTTTTCACCTTCTCACCAAGCTGCTTGGTGATGGTCCTGTAGCCCATTTCAGTCTTGTGTAGGCTACAATGGGCTACAAGACCATCGCCAAGCAGCCAAACAGCATCTCTACAATCTTGTCCCTGACATACTTGGACAGCTCTTTGGTCTTGGCCATGATGGAGAGTTTGGAATCTGATTGACTAATTTCTTCTGTGGTCAGGTGTCCTTTATACAGGTAACAAGCTGTGATTAGGAGCACTCTCTTAAAGGAAATGCTCCTAATCTCAGCTCGTGACCTTAAATAAAGACAACTGGGAGCCAGAAATCTTGCTGATTGATATGGGATCAAATATTTAGTTCACTCATTAAAATGCAAATCAATGTATACATTGTGTTTGTTACGTTATATGTTTGTTATTCTGCCTCTCACTGTTCAAATAAACCTACCATTAAAATTATAGACAAAAAATATAAATCAGAAGGGGATCTCTTTTTTTTCCCTCACTGTAGATAGCGAATGTCTAAAGAAGACTTGGACATTCTTAGCCCAAATTATATTTAGGCTGTAAGTGTGAATGAACTAAACTGTGCACACAAAAACACCCTTATTTTTAAATATGACAGGAACCACATAATGACATAAATCACTGAATCCTTTTTTTTGCACTAGTTCTTTGAAGTTGAGCTGTTCAAAAAACAACTCATTCACAGAAATGAGTCAGACTCCTCTTCATTACGTACTGTATGAATTATTGAGTAGATGTTTGCTAATATTTTTAAGTGAGTTTACTAATTTCCACATGAGAAACCAAACTCAATATCAAATGTCACAGAGACTGTGGTGGGCAAATGAGGTGGGCTTATTTGACTTAGAATAGGAAGCAAACAACCACTCAGTACACTGTTGTATCATGGGGGATTCTACACTGGAAAACACCTCTACTCTCAGCTGTCTGTCCTGGTACGTGCAGTAATGTGATTTACAGCTACCGGTAACTGTTTAGCTACCAACATTCTTCAAAATATCTTATTTGTGTTCAACAGGAAAAAAAACAAAAACAACTTGAGGCGTAATAAATGATTACGTTTTGGGTCAGCTATGCCTTTAAGTGGCCTTTTGGCTCGATAATACTATATTATGTGAACAACAGGACACCCTGGTGTCAACAGCATTAGCTGCTATAGTGATTGGCCTACCAGCAGTACGTCACACTTAAATTCAATTCAGGTCTAACTGAGCGACGGGTTTTTAAGCAATGTGCGCAATTCACCCTACCCGTGCAAAACAGAGGAAAAATCAATAGCTGGGTAACCTGAGCACACACTCTTAAAGCTTCAAAGATGACTTTGAGATGTAGAATTAGATTGAACCAGCACATACACAACACTCCCCCATACAATACATTAATAATTGAAAATGGCATCACACACTGCCTCCTCCTCAGCTCTGCTGCGAATGACGATAATACCGAATCATTATTCTTCAAGTTCTGACGGTTATTTGGATAAGCGATGATAAAGATGTACTGTGAATCACTTGCTGTGAAGTCTATGCAAATGATACTGTCATTTCACAATATGTCAAGCTGGGTTTTTTCATGTGTTTATTTTACGTCACTAAATAAGCAGGCAATGTGGTGAACCCATTACAGATTATAACAAGTTGTGGTTGAAATTTAGATCATGCGTCATCAAATAGAAACTGCACATTGCTTACTGTTAAATGATATTCACTTTTAAACCTATGCCAACATATGGCGTCTATCTCTGATGCTCTGACGGTTTTAAATGTCAAATACTGCATAATGATGTTTTCAGATTTCGCACTTGAGTGTTGTCACTCACACACCAGAGATTACAAACGTGGACACAGGCCAAGAAATGAATTTCAACCAAAACCACATGATCCAAACCACAAAAGGGGCTGTACCATAGAGGGAAAACACAGGTACGTTAATATAAAATCATCCAAGTTCAGAATGTTTGACGTTAAAATCCCAAAACAGAAGAAGTGAGCAATGAATCACATGGTTTTATTGTGTTCCTACTTCTTTCTTTTTTTTTCTTTTTGTGAAAAAGAAGTACACTCTAGCCTACTTTAAAAAGAATATTAAAGAGATGAAACACGGTTTTACAGACAAGGCTTAAGCCTAGTCCTAGACTAAAACGTAAATCTGAGCTGTTTCAACTGAAAAAAACTTGCACTGACTGCCTCAAGATGCACATCAGTAATGTTTTGTTTCTTTCTTTCTTTAAAAAATGTCTTAAATGTCCTAATTGAACTATGGCCTAATCCTGGTTTAGTCTAAACCCTGTCTTTGAAACTGGGCCTTTAAATGATAAATGTTAGTGCTATAATGTAAATCCTTTGATTTTTATTTAAAAATATATTGCAATTGTAAATGAAGACTTCAGTTGCAAAATCCAATAAGTCTATCTGAGATTTCTTTCAGCATTAACCAAAGTTAACATCCATTATAGTATCTGAAGGTTTGTTTGTCATGCATTTTAATGCATTATACTTTATAAAAGTATAACAATAAATAAATACGTATTATACCTGTGGTTACAATTATTAATGAGATCAAGCAATACATTATAAGTGCAGTACAAGGCTGACTAATGCATTAAGAGTTATATAAAATGCATTATGTATGAGTGTTACCAAGCATTTTTTATCAGGATCAGTATTATATTAGATTCAGTAGTTTCACAGGTTCAGTTTAATAGCAAAAAAAGGTAATTGAATGTCTTATTTAAAAAAAGAAATACAAAAATCTCTAACAAGTCTTAAGTAGCACATTCACGTATTTATAGCAACAGCCAACAATACAACAATGTAAGGGTCAAAATTATCAATTTTTCTTTTATGCCAAAAATCATTAGGATATTAAGTAAAGATCATGTTCTATGAAGATATTTAGTAAATTTCCTACCATAAATAAATCTAAACTTAATTTTTGATTAGTAAACTGTATTTCTAAGAACTACATTTGGACAACTTTAAAGGCAATTTTCTTAGTATTTAGATGTTTTGCACCCTCAGATTGCAGATTTCAAATAGTTGTATCTTGGTCAAATATTGTCATATCCTAACAAGCCATACATCAAAGCTGGAAAGCTTATTTATTCAGCTTTCAGATGATGTTTAAATCAGATTATGTTTAAAACTTTATTTCTTTAAAGAGTGACAAATGATTGTTTAAACATAATTATCTAAAATCTTCTTTAAAATCTTTAATTTGACAATTCAAAGTCCACTTTTTAAAAAATGTACTTAAGGATATGAACTCTTAAGTATATTTAAGTGGCCTTTTTTATTCAGAATAAAATTTGAAGATTTGAAGTTCACTACAAGTGCACATTTAATCAAATCAAGTAGATTTTTTTTTTACATGCACTGGTATACAGCTGCAGAAAAACATTAAAAAACAGTTATCATTTGGTGTCCCTTTAAAAGAACAGCTGTTGTTGTTTTCACAGCATGTTTTTACTATCAAATTGCACTTTCAGGGCTCAATAAAGCAAAAGGCCATGAGGGGTGTATGTTAGGGTTGGTCTAACAACTGTTTTAGAGATACTATTATTAAAAATCTGGGTAGGTATTTTCAGGCTTCTGTCTAGAAAGGCAATCAGTGTCAACGTGGAACTCTTCAGTCAGCAGTTACTGTACAGTAACTGTAGTTACTGTATTGATAAACACACCTACTTTAATGGACATTTCCTTTCCATTTCCTTCCCCCTTAGATTACGTAATGTGTTTACGCTTTATACTTGTTTTGCTATTGTAATTACAGGTTTAATGAGCACCCCTGAGAGCTGTTGAGACACAGGATAGTGGTCTGGAAGTAAAGTGGTGGGCTGCATCTCCTGTCAGCCCCGCTGAATGGCATAATCGCTCCCTAACCAACTCCCATCCTGAGGCAAGCGCATACTTAGGCTGCAGGAAAATGATCTAAGTGCAGAACGAAACTTCTAGTGCCTTTACCTTGCATAATTTTTAATGTCGATGGTTTAACTTCTGCTAAGTCAGCGCAGAGATGCATGACCCTAAAAAACATCTTGGGTCACGCAATGAGTTTGTTGTTGACTACTCATAAAATCAGACTATAGTCTGCATCTTTTTTCTTTTCTTTTTTTACCAAGTCAAGCACTTCACATTTTAAAATCCTGTTGAGGGATGAGAGTACGGTGAATTCCAGAATCAACTAAATAGTAAAATTATCATAATTACATCATCATTTCAAGAAAAGATCTCTTCAAAGAGAAGTGAAAGACCCAATTCCTTCTGCATGCTATATGACTGTAAGTGGAAAAATTTAATAACTTCAAAGAGGTTAATAATATCTTAATATAATATCAAATTAATTGTCAACTACTTCCTTTTTGAAGTTATAATTATATCCCAAAATGTATTAACTGGCGCAATGAAATGTATTAACTACAAAATATATTATTTGCCTGATAAAATGTTACTTTCGAAACTCCTCGTTATACGAAAAGTGGCAGCCGTTTTATCGGATGCCCTAAATGCGTATCCTAGTGCTGTAAACATTTTAGGATCAAGTGTCTGGCAACTGCATTAGTAGTGTTACTATCTATAGCACAGGAAACAAACAAGCATGTCCACCCTCTGATTTTATCTTATTTACACATCCACACGTTCACCATTATTCTTGTAGCTCTCATAACGAAACCAGTCCAAAAAAATGAGAGAATCTCACCTGCAAATCACCACAAGGAGTTATGAAATGTTCTCCACCAGGGTGTCCACTCAATCCCAGCAGGGTAACTTAGTCCTCAGTCCCAGAACCACCTCAAGTCTAGCTTTAGTCCCGCGTGACCTCTGGGAAAAGTGGCACAGCTGAGTTTCTCAGACGTGAAGAGGGTGTCATTCACTTTAATAATGCTTCCTGGCCGGAGATGATCAAAAGTGACCCTGTGAGAGTAGGTTTCGGCCGCTGCACTTCGCGCTGAGTGGATGGAGAGGAGATGAATTGAGAGAGAGAAAGGGGAGGAGAGATAAAACGTGTCTCGCACATGTATGTCTACAGGAAGATGTTGGGCTAGGGCTAGGTTTTTTTTTTTTTTTTTTTAGAGTTGCATGTGATAGCGTTAGAGGGAACCGCAATGAGTAAAAGCTTTTTCCAGACGCACGGTCAACAACAGAAGATGACAAAACTTCCACTGATGGGTACAGTCTGCCTTAGACGTCTAACACAATGCCACAACTTCCTGTTTAACCAAAAAAAAAAAAAAAAACGAAACTACATGCGCATTTTAAAACATGTTCTCTGTGCTCGCCTTAATGGCTGTAATGGAATAAAATCATAATTTGCATTAAGAGCACTCAGTCATTTTTCCGCTTTAAGACGCCACTGTCTATAGCTATAACCTTGATAACTGAAGAATCTTTGACCAAACCTTGATTGTAGAACAAAATGTTCTCTAATGCCAAACCACCTACTGTTTCTCTGATTCTTCATTCTAGTAAAGTCTAAGACTTCTGGGAAATTTGGTTAAACCTATATAAACTTATTATTATCTTAATTGATTATTTAAAGGTTACATTCCATGAGGAAATGTGAAGCTGTTCACCTCTATCTGATAAAAAAAAAAGTACACAACTCACGTTAAAAAAAGGTGTTTTTTGGGGTGACCTTTCAATGAATTTAATACATTATTGACTATAATGAAGCCAATATTGTGAAGGAAAGAGACTTGTATCTAAACCGTATTGTTAAATAATTCATGTTTATTGCTGAACGCAGTGTTTTGTGGTTGTTCTTGGGGTTTGTTACAGTATTTGTTTATATTCTTCTTGTTTCTGCCGGTTTGCACTTTCATTCTTCTTACAACCTGACTGGTTTCTAGAGTACAAAGCGATTTCTAAATTCATACATGTGGGCTTTCCCTAAAACTGTCAGGGCAAATATGATACTTTCCATTTCCTAACTTTTTTTTTTTTTTTTTTCATTTCGTAGAAACAATGATTTTTATAGATCTGAAACAATGTGATGTTCCACAGTTATGGGTTCAATTAATATGAAATTATGTTAGCAGTATCTGTGGCATATTCTCAGTTATCACGTGAAATAACTGTAACTGGTCCCTCAGTTTGTAAAAGCAAACCAAAAAATATGTTTACAGTAATCCACGTACTGGACCAGGAAAAAGGTATACACAATTACTCAAATTATATATGTTAATTTGGTTAGTAAGTGTATTTCCAAATGTAAGCAGATTACAGTTCTGTAACATTTTATTTAACACATCAAAGGGTGATTTGAAACAATGGCCATGCTTTAGTTTTGGAGCCAGTTCTCACTATTAACTAACTATAACTATAAAATTTGCTCACAGCTTTACATTTTCCGCTGGTATTAGCACACGATATAACTACAGAAGAGTCAAGTTTTAAATAGGACAAATATCAAAATTCATTGGTCATTTTTGAACGTGATGCCATTGGTCTAATAGGATTTAATGATCTATGCTAAGCTATGCTAAAAGTGATATCGCCAGAAACGGAGAACGGCTGAAAGGGTTTTAAAACGGTAAAACTCAACTTATTAACTCGGAGGAGTTGGAGAATGAGCCTATTTCCAAAAAAAAAAGTGGAATGTTCCTTTAATAAACTCCTTATTTGCTGTTGTGCACTGACCAAAATTATAAATGCAACTTCCCAGCTAGCAAAAAATATCCGCACGGCTTCTTTTTGCCGCCGGCCCTAAGCTGTCGGCTATAGGTGCGTCCCACTGGCGGGGATGAAACGTTTGCCGCCGAATACGTCACTCCCATTTCTTGCGAGATGCCGCCGGCGAAAAGCCGGCGGGCCGACTGCTTCATTTTCTTTGCCGGTTGCCTCCGTCTAATGGACCGCGGCCGGCTGGCGGCAAGCCGCTTTGAAATACAATTATTCTTGATAAACTGCGTGAGATATATATATATATAAGCGGCGACCGATCACTCGAAAATAGCGTTTGCCTCCGAAGGGCCGCCTTTGATATAACGGCGGCGAGCCGCTTTTAAAAAGCGGCTGCCGCCGGCGGTGCACCGTCAAACGTGTTTGCGATTACGCCATTCTGACGCTTCTACTGCCGCCGGAGCGCCGCCGGTGGTCCGCCGACTCATTGCTATCTGGGTTGTTTTCGCTCCCATTTTTCATGAGCTGAACTCAAAGATCTAAGACGTTTTCAATGTACACAAAAGGCCTATTTCTGTCAAATATTGTTCACAAATCTGTGTTAGTGAGCACTTCTCCTTTGCTGAGATAATCCATCCAGCTCACAGGTGTGGCATATCAAGATGCGAATTAGACGGCATGATTATTGCACAGGTGTGCCTTAGGCTCTCCACATTTAAAGGCCACTCTAAAGTGCAGTTTTATTAAACAGCACAATGCCACAGATGTCGCAAGTTTTAAGGGAGTGTGCAGTTGGCATGCTGACTGCAGGAATGTCCACCAGAGCTGTTGCCCATGAATTCAATGTTCATTTCTCTACCATAAGCCGTCTCCAAAGGCGTTTCAGAGAATTTAGCAGTACATCCATCCGGCCTCACAACCGCAAACCACGTGTAACCACACCAGCCCAGGACCAATCTGAGACCAGCCACCCAGACAGCTACAACAATCGGTTTGCATAACCAAAGAATTTCTGCACAACTGTCAGAAACCATCTCAGGGAAGCTCATCCACATGCTCGTCATTCTCAAAGGGGTCTCAACCTGACTGCAGTTCGTCGTCGTAACTGACTTGAATTGGTAAATGCTCGCATTCGATGGCGTCTGGCATTTGGAGAGGTGTTCTTTTCACGGTTGAATCCCGGTTTTCACTGTACAGGGCAGATGGCAGACAGCCTGTATGGTGTTGTGTTGGTAAGCGGTTTGCTCATGTCAGTGTTGTGGATCGAGTGGCCCATGGTGGTGGTGGGGTTATAGTATGTTATGGACAATGAACACAGGTGTTTTTTATTGATGGCATTCTGAATGCACAGAGATAACGTGACGAGATACTAAGGCCCATTGTTGTGCCATTCATCCACGACCATCAGCTCATCAGCAGCATTATAATGCACTGCCCCATGTTGCAAGGATCTGTACAGAATTCTTGGAAACTTGAAAACATCCCAGTTCTTGCATGGCCAGCATAATCACCGGACATGTTACCCATTGAGCATTTTTGGGATGCTCTGGACCAGTTCCTGCCAATATCCAGCAACTTCGCACAGCCATTTAAGAGGAGTGGACCAACATTACACAGGCCACAATCAACAACCTGATCTACTCTATGTGAAGGAGATGTGTTGCACTGCGTGAGGCAAATGGTGGTCACACCAGATACTGACTAGTTTTCGGACCCCCTAATACAGTAAAACTGCACATTTTAGAGTGGCCTTTTATTGTGGCCAGTCTAAGTCACACCAGTGCAATAATAATGCTGTCTAATCAGCACCTGTGAGGTGGATGGATTATCTCGGCAAAGGAGAAGTGCTCACTAGCTCAGATTTAGACAGATTTGTGAACAAAATTTCACAGAAATAGGCCTTTTGAGTACATAGAAAAAGTCTTAGATCATGAAAAATGGGGGCAAAAACAAAAGTGTTGCGTTTATAATTTTGGTCAGTGCAGTTACACTAAAAAATGTTCACCAGTTTCAACTTAAAAACTTAAGTTTAGCAGCTGCATTAAAATTTTAAGTTAAGTCAACTTTAAAGTTTAAGTAATTTCAACTCATAAGTTGAATCAACTAAGTACAAATAATTTTAACTAATTTTATTATCATGAGTTGAAATGAATAGTAGTTTTATGTTGATTTAACTTAAAACTTTAAGGCAGCTGCTGAACTTACGTTTTTAAGTTGAAACTGGTAAAAACTTTTTACAGCGTAGTAAGGTAGTTAAGATTAGGTATGGGGTAGAGTTAAGAGTTATCTTAAATATCTAAAATATGGTCTAAAACTGTAAGCTGTGTAGGCTATATAATTGACATCATTATTCCTCTATTTATTAATTTCACATTAAGAGACCTTAAAAAATAATTATTTTACATATTCTGATAAAATCAGATGAGAACCATGACAAGTTTTACAGTATGTGGGAAATACAGTGACTTTTAATGTTTTTTTCAATTATCCTATTTTAAATTGTGTTGTAAAAGCCAAATTAGCAAATGTTTCCTTTTAGTTTCCCTCATTAACATATTGAATGTAAAAATATAATAAAATATAAATACAAATATAAATAAAATATTTAAATATGACATAACTCATCACTAAGTGCAGTCTTAAGGGTGGCTTCTTTCCCCATCTTCCCCTACTTCTGTTCTGATACAGTAGTTTCACCATTAAAAGGATGATTCATACAGTTTTACAGCTCAAATACAGACAAATGAATAGTTTGCTGTAAGAATAAATATATTAAACCTTCTATAATTCCATTTCTCTGTAGACTTCCATTGTTCAGTAAGCACATTACTCAAACCTTTTTATAAACTGAGGAACAAGCTGAAATGATTTTCTGTGGCCACAGACGCTGTCAGTAAAGCTTAAGCCGCATTGTACCTGGAACAAGTTCTCCGTGTATTTTGATGTTTTTCATTCTGTCATTCTCTCTGCTAGATTCTTCCAAGAATCAATCAGGAAAAGAGGATAAAAACATGACTCAAGAAGATTCATTTCAACAGATTTATGCATCACCATGTTTATTATACCAGCTGGAAATGCTCCGACATTGCCTTCCACAAACTACATTACAATTTCTAAGGTTACATGTGTACAAAATAGTCCTTCATAGCAATAAGTTTCAAGCAAACCTAATTCTCAGTGACATGCAGCCTAATGCTCAGGTCTAGGGTCAGTTAGGAGTAAGAATACACATCCAGTACAGCTAGTACTAGCAAAGATCAGCTGAACTAGCCCGTTGCTGAAAGCAGCTGATCTGAAAACAGTCCAGGTAGTCTTTTGTAAGGTGATAAGGCTGAGGAGCAGCTTGCTTATCAGTCCTTATAAGATAACATCCATTCTCAGAGGTGAAGTTGCCTGCACCTGCAGGGAGAACCGATGACGGTACAGGAAAACACCAGACTGTTGGACTTCTTCCAGGTTATTTTGTAAAAAGATTCTCAGTAATATGTAAAAAGTGGATCTGAAACTTAAGGTGGTGTTACCACAGAGCACAAAGAAATACAAAAAAAATTCCATCTTAATAGATACATTTTTGTATCATGACTAATACCTTTCTTGTGACCTGCGGATTATCGGCTTGACGACAATCTGTTATGAATAACAAACTAGGGATGGTTCACAATGGTCGATTAGTCAATTGGTGAGGTTGACTACGTTTTTGCTTAACGATTTTTCTGGTACTTTGATTTGCATGTCCAACACATCCTGCGCTTTAGCGGTTTAGGTCACATTGGCAAAATCTGGGTGAAATTTTGTGGGCAGAAAAAGCTGTTGTTCATGCATGAAGCACCGTTCAGCTTTCAGCATGACCAATTTGAACGGTGCAATCTGCTTGGGGAACTTCTTTCCTCAAAACTCCTCAAATTGCACAGATTCATATTGAAATGACTGGATTTCGCCCACAAAAATTTTAGAAGCACCGGTAAATGTGACCAGACCTTTAGACAGTTTTGACCATTAAAACATTTTGCACCATTCAGAAGAACGTCTCTGGTTTCATCAAATCTCGTGCTATTTTTTAAATGTCCTGCAGGAATTTTTCAGATTTTTCTGCCGTTTTTCTTCCATTTTGTCCCCTAAAGTCACGGTCTCATTAGCAAAATTTAGCAGGCAAAAAAGTCCATTGTTGACAATAGTTTAGCAATGTATGATGCCTCATTCATAGACTTCATACACTTTGAAAGCAAGCAGCTTTCTGTTCCAACTTGAACCAGTTTGCATCATGCCATCATGTGGATTTCCATTGAACTGACTGAATTTTTCCTGTGAAAATACACCGAATACTGGTAAATGTGGCCACAGCCTTAAGAAAAGATGTATAGTTAGTTGAGACAAACCCAAAACCAGCCAAACTAAATTAGGCCTTAATAGCCTACATTATAAACCATGTCTTTCGGTCATTCTGTCGTTCTTCCATTTTGTCCTCTAAAGGTCGGTCACATTAGCAAAATATTGCTGGCAAAAAGTCCACTGTCTGCTGTCAATAATTTAGCAATGTATGACGCTCCATTCACGTAAAATTCACATTCAAATCCACCAGCTTTCTGTTGATAAATGTGGAGAAGGCATGTGACCAACTTGAACCAGTTCTCATCATGTCCTCACATGGAAGGTTTTCCATTGAACTGACTGGATTTCACCAGCGACAATACTTAGAATACTGGTAAATGTGACCGCACTTTTAGACAGTTTTGACCATTAAAACATTTTGCGTCTTTTATCCATCGCCTTCAAAGCACCACTGTCAGAAAAGACACATTCAGAAGAATGTGTGTCACATCTTGCACTGTTTTTTCGAATGTCCTGCAACAAGTGTTGAGCATTTAAGGTGCTGTAAATCACCCAAATTTGAATCTTTCATTCGGTTCTCTTTTATTTTGTCCCCTAAAGGTATAGTCACATTAGCAAATTTTTAATGTCTGTTGTCTATTTGTCAATAGTTTAGCAATGTATGACGCTCCATTCACACAGAATTCACTTTCAAACCAATCAGCTTTCTGTTGATAAATTCAAATGGAATGGGCTGCGAAATCTGCATGGTGAAATCTTCCATCCTCTCATGAAATTCACAATCAAGTGGATTTCCATTATACTGGATTTCGCCTGCGAAAATTTGCTAAATACTGGTAAATGTGACCTAGCTCTAGTTGGGTGAGACAAACCCCAAACCAGGCAAATTAAACTGGGGATTCCTTAAAAGAGACGATTTCGGGGAAAAAAAACGTTTTGCATATGCCTACGATGAACAGTCTGACTTTCTGTCTACATAAAGCTCTAAGGATAGGATCCAAAACAGTTCTTTCCTGACCTTTCCTAAAAACAAATCTGCAGCAGTCCTGGCTGAAGGAGGTCAGAGTTCAGACAACCTGCCAAAGACACCCGAAGCTACGCTTTCTCACAGAGGGCTACATGACTACCTCCATCCAACGCTCGTGGTGCACTAAAAATTGTTAGAGTTCAGGCAGGTACTCTTCATTCCTCTCGTCCTCTGCCTTGGTTTCTTCTTTAAAGGATGCTAACACGCTCTGTCAGGCCCTGCATGTCGGCATCCTCCGCACCCTCCTGCTCGTCATCGTCGGACGCAGGTCGCGGGGGCACCAGGTGAGGAGGGTAGGGCAGTGTGTGGTCACGAGCGTACTGCTGCCAGCGGCTGTCATCGCTTTCGTGGGTTATGTAACGCTCCCCAAGCTTTGACTCCAACTCTCGGAGGTCCAACCAGGCCTGGTAATCCTGAAAGAGCAGACAGTGGTGGTGGGGGGAGAGACAGGGAGAGAGCAAATAAGGAGATGATAAAGACAGAAGGACGCCACAGCTAATGATGATTCATTCAGTTTGCGCTGTCTAAAAGCGCTTTACTTAAGAAGCTTATTTGTCCTTAACCCTCAAAGACCGAGACAGCCGCCGGCGGCTAAAAATAACTATTGGTCTTAAATGCTTAATAACTTTTGAACCGCTAATCCAATTTGAATGCTTTAAAAAGTCTCGTAAAGTACAGAGTCTGCTCTTTTCAGTGATATCGCATTTGTCTCATTTGGATATTCAGAGGCTCCGTAGTAAGCGTGATTACGTCATCACATTTCCTCAGCACTGATTCGTCAGATGAAATCAACACGTTTTGGTCCTCTGAGCCAAACAGGAACGATTGTTGATGCTTAGTCCCACCCCTGTGCCCCGATTGGTTCAAACTGTCATCTATTCAACCAATAAACATAGGTTTTGGTCTTTTGAACCACCGATTAGTATGTTTCTTTGCAGTTCTGAACAGACGCAAAGTGAAAGCAAAGTGCGTCTTGCGTGCATGAAAACAAACGCAAAATAACACATTTGCATGACAGCATTCTTTGAAAATGTACAGAAATACTCACGACGGAGCCCTTTGACATAAAACAAACCAAGAACAAGGATGAAACAACAGTAGATATCGGATAAAGCACTGGAATGTGGGTTTTCGGTCACTAGGCGATGTCCCGGTAAAATAGATTCCGACACAGACTACAGCCAGCAGATCCATCTATTTGGTTGTTATATTATGTAACTAATTATTATATAGTTTTTAAAGATTATTTGTACTATTTTTTCGGTTGCACTCTGTATATTTCTCTCTCATTTTGTGTGTAGTTTGTGAATAATTTGGATTGTTTATTTATTTTTTTGTTGCACAAGACAGTTTGTGCATTTTTTCTTGTGCTACTTTCTACACTATTTGTGTTTATTGTTCATCTTTTGGATTAAGAATATATTTATGAAATAGTAAATTATTTTTTACTGTGTTTTGCTATTATTTAACACTGTTTCTGCAATGACTTTACTCCTGAAACGTTTTTGGACAGATCTATATTGTCAATAAACGAAATGGGCCTGTTTTTCACTGAAAAGCACCTAAATAATATTGTAATAATTGGCTATAACTTGCTTGGGGAATGTTATATATAGACAAAATTTTATTTGGAAGTGTAAAACACCTAAATACAAATTTTTAAAGAAAAAAATCTAAACTTCAGGAGTTTTTGTTTGAGTACACAGTAAAAAACACCCAATTGTTGGTAGCGTTTTTTCCTAAAATTCTGGAAATTCACTAATTTTTAGAGAAAACAAAAGGAAATTTGTAATTTTAAATTAGCTAGACATAAAGTTCAAGTTCTTATGTTTATAATGATATATGACAATTGATGCTGACTGCTAGAATAGGTCTGAAAAAACAAAGAAATATACAGGTGCCTCAGGTGCCCCAAAAATGTTCTAGGTCTTTAAGGGTTAATGTAATTTGCGTCTCAAACATAGAACTCTCTTTTACTGCAAATCCATGCTTGGGTTTTGTCATCTCAGGGGTTGTTTTTCACATTTGTCATTTTTCCATCTTTCATGCGGAGCTTTTAATGTAATTACAGACCTATTTCCAATTTTTTTTTTCATGTGAATATAATAACCTAAGCCTTGTGTAGATTATCCTTCTAGTTTCCGTCTTTTTCAATGCAGAAATTATGTTTTTAAAAGCATTTTAATAATACCCTGGAAATCCAGAGGTCTCGTGAGAGCACAATTTGAATTGTCTCTGCAAGACACTCTGGCATCAAGCAATGATGCAGGTTACTGCAATACGTAAGCAATTGTGGGAACCAATCAAATCGGTGTATCTGATGTAGGCGGGCCAGAGGCGAGCTAAGCCGATGACGACAGCGCTGCGACGTACGGAATCATTTACTAAACATTCAAAGGAGATGAAAATCAGTTGTTTGAAACGGCTTTGGTCGCTACAAAAGAGGAACAGAAAGCCGCGCTCGAATCGTTCCTTTGCAAGAAGGACGTTTTTGCTGTTTTGCCGACTGGATACGGCAAGCGTTTAATCTATCAGTTAGCTCCGCTGGTAGTTAAGCATGAAGAGGAACAGATCTGAACCGGGCAATGCCAGATAGCATTCGGCAGTCGCGAGTCCTGTCTGTTAAAAAAGAAGTGGTGATAAATGTTATCGAACAAGGTCTACCGGGACAACCTGATCGGGATTGTGGTGGATGAGGTCCATCTCATTTACAAATGGTAAGAGTCACTTGGTAAACTTACTGTAACGAAAAACGGAACTATTCAATAGTAATACAGTAGCCTTACTTGAACAGGACGATATGTATCGCTGCTGAATTAAACGCTAGTGCTAGCGTCTATCCACATATTAGTTGATAGTTAATGAATAGTTTGATCGGACCTTATTGTTTTAATGAGATTGATTCGGCTGTCGTAATTAATGGTTATTAATCTTGTCACATTGTTTATGTTATAACATTGAAATCCACTCTTATATGTTCACCGTCGCTCTGGACACGTCACACCATGTATTGTTGTGATTGGTCTGGAGTTATCCAATTGCGTGCAGTGAGAATTTCAAATACGTGCTTGGTGCCGCCCCTCGAGTTAGGTCCTTTTCATTGCTCAATGCCAGACCCATAATCTTAATAGATTTGGGTCTGGATTTTTCCAGGCTATTTTAATAATATAACAATACAAAAACGCATTCATCTGATCTCCTCAAACATTTTTTTAATGACATATATTCTTGAAAGTTGTATTGTGGCACCCTATTCATTGAAAGAGACATTAATAGCATGAGTCTGATATTGGCATTACCTGTAGATAGGAATGGCTGAGACTCTTGTCCACACTGTAGCGTTTTCTCATCTTCACTTGCAGCAGGTTGTTGATGAGGTCGATAGCTATGGAGAAACGGGGAGATCACACAAACAAAATCTGCATTGATTGAATCTAAATGATTTACAGCAGCGGACAGAAAATCAAAGGCGGATGGAGCAACTCAACGATCAGCCTGCTTTTAATGCATCAAATTTCTTTTTGTTATTATGAAGTAAATTTCCAGGAATAGCCATATGTGAAGTGTTCTCTATTCAGCTCTTTTAACTTATTCCTTAATTCTCAATTTGATCAGACATTTTATTCTAAATTAGGAATTTATTTATTTCTATGCAATATTACTGTGTTTGTAAGCGTACCTTCAGGGGAGATCTGTTTCCATGGGTTGGGTGGGTACATGAAGGCAGCATTGTGGATCTGATCAT
Organism: Garra rufa; assembly: GCF_049309525.1. NCBI lineage: Eukaryota > Metazoa > Chordata > Actinopteri > Cypriniformes > Cyprinidae > Garra > Garra rufa. The sequence goes on from NC_133374.1 coordinate 30,615,609, forward strand.
TGATGTCTTCATCTTCATTGAAGGGGAACGTTCCACTTAGACTGACATACATGATCACACCTACAGACCACATGTCCAGAGAGCGATTGTAACCCTGGTTCAGCAGGACCTCGGGGGCTAAATAAGCCGGCGTGCCAACGACCGAACGTCGGAAAGACTTCTCTCCGATGATGCGAGCAAAACCAAAGTCACAAAGTTTCACCTATGAATACACCGTGTGGGTGGGGAAAAAAGTGTTAAGAGTCAACAAAGTGTAAAAATGGAGAAGTACAACTTTGCATTATGCAACAGAGAAAAAAGTGCTTAAGGTTGTTTCCCATGGTTGTTCAGTGAATTCTCTGACCTGGGGGAAAGGATCCGCTGATGCTAATAGCACGTTCTCAGGTTTGAGATCGCAGTGCACTATGTTTTTGAAGTGAAGGTGCCTCAGAGCAGCCAAAATCTAGGGAGAGAGTGAAAAAGAGGATACTCTTTTTTAAAATAATGTCTTTAAAGGCCTGTTCACACCAAGCACGAGTTACTGTTTTCTTATTTCTTATCAATGCCCGCTGCAATTTTGACGTCTACAGCTTTAAATGCTCAAATTCTTCAAAGCCTGTTGGATTCTGATTGTCTGTCAATGTTTGTTTCATTCATCAGGTGGAAAAAAATCTTTCTAAAAATGATGTTGCCCCTCTGTGCCATTATTGTTACAGTAGTAGTTTGCATTTCCCTATTCTTAGAATAGAATTAGAATGATTGTTCTTTTTAGCTACAATTTATATTTACAGTTATCATTTTAGTAATAATATTTGGTGTAAACCACCATCCCGGGCGCTGCGCACGTGGCGACCAGCAGCAGAATCAGAAAACAGTCCGTGTCGTTTGTTTGTTCGTTGTTCTTTTAAATAGTTTTTAAAGTTGTTTAGAGTTGTTTGCGCTTGCCTTGGAGTTCTTTGGACTTTGTTGTTGGAAACCAACTAAAGCCAAATGGATGTGTTGGCCATTGTTCTATTGTGGGTGCTGTTTTTTCTCCCTGCGTGTTTGAAAGCATCACCTGCTAAACAACCGGTGAGAATTCAATACGACAGAGAGTTTCTCCTTCAGTGGCATCGGCCTTATAATATTCGTCATCCTGTGGATTTACGTTCATCACATGGAAACGGTGTTTGCGACAATGGATTGTATATTAGACGGGATCATAACCCTCAAAAAATGCGGAAGAGAGGGAAGAAAGGAGGGGTACGAGTGAAGCTAAGGAGGTCTCGGCTAAACCGCACTCCTCTCCCGTCTATTGTCATGGCAAATGTTCAGTCCCTCAGGAATAAGATCGACGACCTACAGACAATGGTACGTTTTCAACATGACTATAAGAATGCTTGTATTTTGGCTCTTACTGAGTCATGGTTAAAGAACAACGATCCTGATAATTCTGTAATTATTGATGGATTTGGCACTCCTTTTCGTACCGATCGTTGCCCTGGAGTGACGGGGAAAAAGCAAGGAGGTGGTGTTTGCCTATATATTAACCACAAATGGTGTAGTTCCGTTATTGTGAGAGAGAGTGTGTGTACTAAAGACATTGAACTACTCTCTGTATCACTCCGGCCACAGTATCTTCCTCGGGAGTTTCCACAACTTTTTGTTACCGTGGTCTATATTCATCCGAGGGCTAATGAAGCAAATGCAGCAGAGACTCTTGGAAATGTTGTACACAAACTGCAATGCATTTCCCCAGATGCTCCGAATTTAATAATGGGGGATTTTAATAAATGTCCCATGAAGCATCGCTTAAGGAACTTTTATCAATATGTGACTTGCCCCACACGTTTTAATAAGACTCTTGACCTTTGCTATGGATCAATCAAAGGCGCATATAAGTCTGTTGTCAAGAATATTAGAGTATGGTCTGATGAGTCCACTGCATCTTTGCAAAGATGCCTGGAATGTACGGACTGGAACATTTTTTACAATTCTTGCTCAGAAATAGATGAACTTACAGATGTTGTCAGTAGTTATATTTCGTTTTGTGAAGATATGCTTATCCCCTCTAAGACTGTCAAAATATTCCCAAACAACAAGCCATGGTTTACAAAATCCTTAAAAGTACTTATGAATGAAAGATGTAGAGCATTTTATGAAGGTGACTTGGTTAAAAGATTAAGACTGCAGAAAGAGATTAAAATTGAGGTGAGGAAAGCAAAGTTAAAGTATAAAACAAACTTAGAGGAAGAGTTGTGTAGGAATAATTTGGGGTCAGTTTGGAAGGGAATGACAGCTATAACGGGATTTAAAGGGTGTGAGCCTAGGAAAATACAGCTACCTGGGTATGGAGTCTGTAGTCAATTGGCCGAGGAATTAAACAGGTTTTATTTACGCTTTGATACTCCTGAAACTGGTCTTAAAATGGAGTCTACGAGTTTTGATATGAGTTGTGGTGGTGATTATAATATATATATATATATATATATATATATATTTTTTTTTTTTTTGATGAATTTGATGTAATTAAAGTTTTTAAGGGTTGTAAGAGGACAAAAACTCCTGGGCCAGATAATCTTGGCGGGCATTTAATTAAGGTTTGTGCTAAACAACTGGCACCAGTATTTTGTAATATTTTTCAGTGGTCTCTTGTTCTCCAGAAAGTCCCGACACTGTGGAAACAGGCCACTGTGGTGCCTGTGCCTAAAACTGCAAAGGCAGTAACATTTAATGATTTTAGGCCAATAGCTCTCACCTCCTTAATAATGAAATGTTTTGAGAAACTGGTAAAAGAGGAGTTGTTGTCTAAAACAAAAAAATTTTTAGATCCTCTCCAATTTGCTTATAGAACACAACGAGGTGTTGAGGATGCAACAGCAACTTTACTAAATTTGGTTTTAAAGCACTTAGAGGGGAGCAAAACACATGTCAAAATTTTATTTGTGGATTTCTCATCTGCTTTCAATTCATTACAACCACAGATTTTAGCAGATAAGTTAATTTCTAATTTTGGTCTTGATCTTAATTTGGTAGGTTGGATTCTTGACTTTTTAACTGATAGAGTTCAACAAGTGAGAGTTAATGATAGTTTCTCAACTCCTTTAATCACATCTGTAGGAACTCCTCAAGGCTGTGTTTTGTCCCCATTATTATATATTTTATACACAAATGATTGTATCAGTAAGCACAAAAATAGGTTTTTCTTAAAGTTTGCTGATGATACAGCCATAGTGAGTCTTTTGGAAAATAATGAAACATGTCATGGGTCAGTGGTTGACGATTTTGTTGAATGGTGTGATGATGCCTGTTTGGAATTGAATGTGTCTAAGACAAAAGACATGATAATCGATTTTAGAGCAAAAGGACACTCTTCCCAGGATACTTTTATCAGTGGTGTGAAGGTAGAATGTGTGGACAGTTATAAATATCTAGGGACCATTATTGACAACAAATTGAGCTTTGATGTGAATACTGAGGTATTATGTAAAAAGGGTCAGCAACGGCTATACTGTTTAAGAAAATTAAGATCATTTAATATAGATAAGACATTAATGCAAATGTTCTATAAGTCTTACATTGAGTCTGTTTTGTCCTTTTCTATTAGTTGTTGGTTTGGTAATCTTACTGTTAAATATAAAAGTGCTTTAAACAGAATCGTCACACTTAGTGGAAAGATCATAGGTAAAGAGCAAACAAATTTGTTATCATTGTTTAATAGAAACATTTTGAGTCGGGCTACAACTGTGCTAGCTAATAATGATCATTTCCTGTTTTCAGAGTTTTCTATGCTTCCTTCTGGTTCCCGATATAGATTGCCAAAGATGAGAAGCAATCGGTATAAATATTCATTTGTCCCTTGTGCAATTAGGCTTTTAAATGGTTCTTGAGGAAACTTGTTAGGGTATGTGAAATTTATGTTTTTTATGTATTGCACGAGTCTGTCTGTTTCTGATTCTAGCTGCATCTAAATTGCCCGTAAGGGATTTTAATAAAGTTTGACCTTGACCTTGAAACAGGCCTTAATTCTACGAGAGCAATGAAGTCCACAGCACAGCTAACTCTAATGACACAAATGAATGATAACGATGCAGAGTAACAATATTATTGGAATTTCGTACAGAACTTTGGTGAAAGGTGCTGAATAATAAACATTTTGATAGCCAATCAGAATCCACCTGACTTTAAAAATCCTGATCATTTAAAGCAGCAGACAACAAAACTGCAATCCATGCTTTTAAAAAACAGACAAATATAGTTCTATCATGACAACTCTCAGAAGATTTTAGCATGGTAATGGATATGACAATATTAATTATAAGGTCTTGGTGAAATAGATCTGCTATGCTGCTGCTGTTGGTTATTGCTGCTGCAAAGCAAGTACAGAAATTTGCTACTGCCAATGCATACGCAGAATATTTAATAACACACAAGTAGAATATATTATAACCTGTAGCAGATCTATACAGGTGGAGCTGGGGAGGTGAAGAGTTTCAGAGGAACTCTGAAAGCGCACTGTAAAGCAGTAATCTTATTGGCTGCGTATGCGACAATATCCAATCAGCGTGTGCCAAGTAATTTAACGCTGTGAAACACACATCAAACACACTAAAATTCACCAATTCACAAACTTTGTTGTCATATTATTCTCTTTTACCTACTATATTTACTTAAAGTACCCCTGAGATTTTAAAATAAATATTTCAATAATATTTAGTATCACATTTGCATGTTCATTGTTAATACCAACAAATAAAATATATTTTCTTACTCTTTGTATTTGTATGCCAATATGGTATAAGATTACCCTACTTAAATAAATGTTATAAATGAATAATCTAAAAGATTGTATTACCTAAAATGTGTAATGTAATGGATTACATTACTAACTACAATGTTGTCATGTAATTTGGATTCAATAACGGATTACAATTTGTAAGTAATCTAACCAGCTCTGTTGGTTTTGGTGTGAAAAGGCATTTATAATGATTTTTAAAACATCATAATAATAACTATCATTGTATATGTACATGCTATCCTATTTGGTGTGAACAAAGCTGAATTCTATTAGAACAGTGAAGTCCACACCACAGCAAAATCAGTTATCATACAGAGCAAAAATATGGTTGGAATCACTTTCAGAATTTATTTATTTTTTTCTCCAGCTGGTGAAAGATAAAAACAGCCAGTCAGAATCCAACTTTAGAGAGTATTTTAAACAGCAGCTGAGAAAACTGCAGGAACAGGACACTAATATAGTTATCGTTATGGTTATCTTTACAGTTATCTTTATAGTTATTGGTGTTAAAAGGTCTTTAGTGGAATCTTTATAGTTATAGCTATCATTATATGATCATATTTGATGAGAACAAGCCTTAATTCTAGGAGAATAAAGAAGTCCATACCCAACTATTACAATAACAACACAGTAACAATATCGTTGAAATCACTTTCAGGAAAAAAAAAATATTCACACTGAAAGCCAATCAGAATCAAATAGACTTTAAAGAATATTTAAAGCAGCAGACAGCAAAACTGCAATGTGTGCTTATAATAAATAGAATAGGATGCTAGTATAGTTATCTTTATAGTTATCATTCTTGGTGTGAATAGACATTTAGCATGATTTTTAAAACTCAGTGGTTATAGTTATGGTTGTTGTGATCGTATTTTTTGTGAACCGGCCTTAATTCTTTGAGAACGGTGAAGTCCACACCACAGCGATAACAATAATGTCACAGAGTAACAGTACAGTTGGAAATGTTTTTTTTTCCAGCTGGTGAGTGATAAAATCATCCACAATCAATCAGAATCCAATAGACTTTTAAGAGCATTTAAAGCAGATAGATGAAAAACTGCAGCATGCGCTTGCACTCTTAAAAATAAAGGTTCCAAAGAAACTTTCAGTGAACAGTTCCCAAAAGAATGTTTTTAACTATAAAGACCCTTTTCTTCATTTGAAAGAATCAATGGATGGTCAAGAACCATTGATGCCAATAAAGAACCTTTGTTTTTAAGAGTGTGTAATAAACAGGACACTAATGTGTTTATCCTTATAGTTATCTTTATGGATATTGCTATGTGAACAGGCCTTTAGAATGATGATGGATAAGGTATGCCCGTGGTGTGAACAGCCTTTAAACTCTTTTAAAGCATGTTTTAAACTATAAACGCAGCGCTGACCTGCGTGATGAGGAACTTGGTGAGTCTCTCAGGAAGTCGTCCTTTCTCACTTGATAAAATCATCTCGAGCATGTCACCATGAAGTTTTTCCATCACCACAAACACTTTCTCTGGTGTCTCAAACATGCACTCGAGATTCACTATACCCAAGTGTCGCAGGCTCTGGGAGAGGATGAAAGGACAAGATAAAGAGATACTGTTGAGTGACTCACACTGTTATCGCTTATTTGCATTCATGACCTTATGTTAGCTGTCCTCACAATCAGGAGGCACACAGCAGGTTTAATTGTGTTATATGTGCTCATTATCATTCAGTCAATACAACGGCACTCGTTAGACACACAGTTCTACGTGTGCTGAATCATTCATTCTCTATCACCCCCTGCTGGTCACCTGCAATATGGCTACTTCATTCCTCAGCTGGCTCTCTTGCTTGGTGGGGAACCGAAGCTTGTCGATCACCTTCACGGCTACGTCCCGTCCAGTTTTCCTGTGTTTTCCTGTGTGGGTTGAGGAAAACATAATGAATTGTGAGATCTTTTGTAAATATCCATTCTTGCATATCATTAGTGTTGCTTGTTATTGCATACAAGTTAAGGGACATGCTCTGATGCCATAGAAGAAACACTTTTGGTTCCCCAAAGAACATTTCCACTATAAAGAACCTTAAAGGTTCCATGGATGGAACCATCAAAGTAACCTTTTTAACATTTTTAAAGGTGCAGTGTGTAGATTTTTGCGGCATCTAGCGGTGAGGTTGTGAATTGCAACCAACGGCTCCCTTTACTGAAGCTACGGTGGCCCACACGGGATTAAGATGTCGTCGTTTTAGACAGCAAAGAGTAATGAGGTTTCTTTTAAAACGTAAATTAAGGAATTATATTTACTTAATAATTCAATAAAACGATGTTATTGTGAATATTACAGTTACTTGTTCATCATTGTGTCAGTGTTTTTCCGCTAGAACAACAGTGATGAAACGCGATCTGTAGAGCAGTTTGTCCGTTTAGGGCAACTGTAGAAACAATACGGCGACTTCCATGTAAGGGGACCCGCGGTGTATGTAGATATAAACTGATAATTCTAAGGTAACAAAAACATAATGGTTCATTAAGTAAGGTCTTTATACACCCCTGAAAACATAGTTATGTATACTATATTGCATTTCTGTCTAGAGATCATCTTAAATATTACACATTGCACCTTTAAGAGTGCAACTTGTCTCATTCTTGGTCTCTAACCCTGTTCCTGAAGTGCCACTCTCCTGCCGATTTCAGATTCAACCAAACCAAATCAAACACACCTGAACCAGTTAATCAAGGTGTTCAGGGTTACTTGATAATTACAGACAGGTGTGTTGGAGCAGTATTGGAACTGAAGTCTGCAGATCGGTAGCTCTTCAGGAGCAGAGTTGGAGATCCCTGGTCTATAGTATTGTAATGTCTTAAAGGGATGGTTCGGAGTAGAATTGACTTCATTGCTATGCACTCCGAAGCCCATCTAAATACCCCATCTGAAGTTTTTTTTTACCTTAGTCGAACATTTATGGAGATATTAGAGTTTTTCGAATTGCTTGTAACAGGAGTGAATGGTACATGTGATGTATCTCGTAAATTGCACCACTAATTGTGCAAGTAATCTTACCAAACTTGTGCAGTAGTGTAAATAGGTTATGTACTCACAAAACGCTGCATCAGAACATTTGTAAGTCCACCATGAGTGTTTTAAAAACACGTTTTAGCCGATCCCTACTAGTCTCAAAAACTACAAATGGCGACACGTCGGCGTCACTTCCCTGGTTTGAAAAAAAACATGTAAAAGTCCTCCTACTACATCTGTGTGCATGTCAACTTGTAGGAGGACTTTTACGTGCTTTTTTCAAACCAGGGAAGTGACGTCGACATGTCGCCATTTGTAGTTTTTTCGACTAGTAGGGATCGGCTAAAACGTGTTTTTAAAACACTCATGGTGGACTTACAAATGTTCTGATGCAGCGTTTTGTGAGTACATAACCTATTTACACTACTGCACAAGTTTGGTAAGATTACTTGCACGTTTAGTGGTGCAATTTACGAGATACATCACATGTACCATTCACTCCTGTTACAAGCAATTCGAAAAACTCTAATATCTCCATAAATGTTTGACTAAGGTAAAAAAAAACTTCGGATGGGGTATTTACAAGGGCTTCGGAGTGCATAGCAATGAAGTCAATTCTACTCCGAACCATCCCTTTAAGGCTGTCTGTGCTCTTTTGACTTGGTCCAGAAGGTGAACATCTAACAACCATCCAGAACAACCTGGCAACCAAATAGCAATCACCATGTATACTTTAGCAACTGAAAAGATCTTTACCAATTTTTTAGAAATTGTAAAAAATATATATTTTTCAGTCATGAACGTACCTCCATATACCACACCAAACTGTCCAGAGCCCAGAACCTCATCTGCAAAGATCTGGTACACCATTCCAATGTCCTGTTGGGTACATCATCATCATTTATTATTATCTTAATCATCATCATAGTCATAATCATCTTTGTCATGATCACAATATGTGATGTATTGCATCTTTAAAGGTCATGTTTACTCACCACGTTCTCCTGAATCTGACTGTTAGACACGGAGATGCTGACTGATGCCTGCCCTGAAAATCAATTAGATTAAAAACAATATTAGTCTCACTTTATGATCTCTTTATGATATTTTCTGTATAATGTCTATCTATCTATCTATCTATCTATCTATCTATCTATCTATCTATCTATCTATTATTATTATTATATCATTATCAACTATTTTTCATTATATTGTTATATCGTTAGGGTAAGGATTATCTATCGTTCAATATTTTTTGTATACATTTTCCTATGTTTAACATTTGATTAACTACGCCCTTTTAAATAAGATCAAAATAGCTGATTTTAAAAAAATAAAATAAACAATGACATTTGTTACAAAGTGAGCATCATATGATATTATCATATCATAGCATCGTCTACATAAATTCTCCACATAACCAAATGATTTGATTAGGGTTCATAACAGTGACTTTATCCCTATTATGATTATGTATGCAGAATCACACCTTTCATCCAGAATTAATCTCACTTACGGTGAGGAGTGTGACCTTCTGCTGGAGGGTTGTCTTGGAAGATGACTGGCATGAGGGCTTGACGTATAGCAGTCTCCCATCCTTTGGCAAACTCTCGTCCCACCCCACTATTGGGTGCAACGCTGCTGGGGCTGACAGAGTTAAGCAGGCCAGACAGGCTGGATGACGGAGAAGGGGTGGTGTTGGGGTCCTCACCAACAAAGTAGATCATGGTACCCGTCATAATTTCAAAGCAGTGGGGGCTAGTGCCGGGAGGAACAAGAGAGAAATCACCTGCAGGGCGGACCTCCAGGATTTCTGAGAGCGGGATCTCCTGCAAGAGTAGACAAGGAGCAAATTAGACCCTCAATCATGCAGACAATATGCACAGAGGTTAATTTCAAAACAGGATCGGGGTTAGCGTCAATGTGAGTAGAGATAATTAACTGAAATGATCCATCAAACTAGGTAATTCTACATGTGAAGTCACCCTAATGGCCAAATAGCTTGTGAAAACCATTCATAATGCATTATTTCATGAACTCAGAATATTCATGCTTCGTCTGTCACTGTGAATGCATAATGCATAATGTAATGTGGCATTTCCACACACACATTATCTCCCTTTTCATGTGCAATTTAGCTAATCTCTATAAACTATGGCAAGCTTGTTTCCACCATGGGGAAATACATCCATTCATCCATACATACATAAATACAACAATAAGTGATTTTTAAACCTCACAATTCCGACTAATGTTTTTTCACAGTTATAAAAGGTCAGAATTGTTATACATTAAAATTCAAATTTTTCTGTTCATATCTAGGAATTATGAGAAAAAGTCACACATTCTGTTTATATTGCACAATTTTGCCTTTTTTATTTAATTCTAACAAAAAGTCAGAAGAGTTTAAATATCTCAATTTTGACTTTTTCTTCAATTCTTACAAAAAGACAGTTTTTTGTTCATATCTTGCAATTTGTAGAAAAGGTCACAAATGGTCTGTTTATACCTGTCTACACCTGTTTTTACAATGATCTGGCAATTCTGAGAATAAGTCAGAATGGTTTTTATCTCACAATTTTGACTTTTTTCTTTAATTCGTACAAAGTCGCAATTGTTCTGTTTATATCTCACAATTTTTACAATTGTCTTGCAATTCTGAGAAAAGTCAGTTGTCCTGTTTATATCTCACAATTCTGACTTTTTTTCTTGCAGTTCTGAGAAAACATCACAATTGTTTTGAGTTTATATCTCACAATTTTTGACTTTTTTTAATTTTCAGAAAAAGTCACAATTGTTCAGTTTATATCTCTCAACTTTGACAATTTCCTTGAAATTTTGAGGAAGATGTCAGTTTAAACATCACAATTTTGACTTTTCTTCAATTCTTATATGAAGTCACAATTTTTCTGTTTATATTGTGCAATTTTGAGGAAAATGTCACAAATGTTCTGTTTATATCTCACAATTTTAAAAACAGTCACACAATTTTGACTTTTTTCTTTAATTCTTACAAAAAGTCAGTTTTTCTGTTTATATCTTGCAATTTTGAGAAAAAGTCAGAATGTTTTTTTCTCACAATTTTGACTTTTTTCTTCAATCCTTAAAAAAGTCACAATTGTTCTGTTTATATCTCACAATTCTGACTTTTTTTTCTTGTAGTTCTGAGAAAACATCACAATTGTTTTGAGTTTATATCTCACAACTTTTTACTTTTTTTAATTTTCAGAAAAAGTCACAATTGTTCAGTTTATATCTCTCAACTTTGACAATTTACTTGAAATTTTGAGGAAGCTGTAAGTTTAAATATCACAATTTTGACTTTTTTCTTCAATTCTTACAAAAAGTCACAATTTTTCTGTTTATATTGTCCAATTTTGAGGAAAATGTCAGAATGTTTTTTTCTCACAATTTTGACTTTTTTCTTCAATTCTTAAAAAAAGTCACAATTGTTCTGTTTATATCTCACAATTCTGACTTTTTTTCTTGTAGTTCTGAGAAAACATCACAATTGTTTTGAGTTTATATCTCATAATTTTCACTTTTTTCTTGCAGTTCTGAGAAAAAGTCTGAAGTCTAAACTTTCTGAAGTTTATATCTCACAATTTTTGACTTTTTTAATTTTCAGAAAAGTCACAATTGTTCAGTTTATGTCTCAACTTTGACAATTTCCTTGCAATTCTGAGGAAAAAAAGGTTCTATTTTTAAATTTCAACTTTTTTCTTCAATTCTTACAAAAAGTCACAAACGTTCTGTTTGCATCTCACAATTTTGCCTTTTTTATTTAATTCTGAGAAAAAGTCAGAATGGGTCTGAGTTTAAATATCACAATTTTGACTTTTTTTCTTCAATTCTTACAAAAAGTCAGTTTTTCTGTCACAATTCACAATTGTTCTGTTTATACTTCACTTTTTTTCTTGCAATTCTGAGAAAAGTCAGTTGTCCTGTTTAAATATGACAATTCAGATTTTTTTCTTGCAGTTCTAAAAAAACTACTTTTACTACTTTACTTTTTTCTTCAATTCTGAGAAACAGTCAGAATTTTTCCGAGTTTAAATCTTACAATTTTGACCTTTTTAAATGTTCATAAAAAGTCATGATTGTTCAGTTTATATCTCTCAACTTGGTCAATTTCCTTGCAATTGTGAGAAGAGAAAGTCAAAATTGCAAGATATAAACTGTGACTTTAACTGTGATTTTATTTGATTTTTATTTGATTTAATTGTAATTGTATTTTTTTTTTTATCTCAATCCTGAGTTTGTCACAATTCATACTTTTTTCTTCAGAATTGTAAGAAAAAGTCAGAATTGCAAGATATAAACTGATAATTCTAACTTTTGTTCTTGCAATTCCAAGTTTACATCCTCACAATTTCTTTTTTTCCATGGAATAAAAAAAAATAGTTTGTTGTTTTTTTTCTCAAGTCTGAGTTTGCATGGCATAATTCTTAATTCGGAAATGTCGGAATTGTGAGAATAAAAGTCTAAATTGTGAGATAAAAGGTTGCAATGACCATTTTTTTCTCCATCCTTTGGCAGATACAGGCTTTCATAATAAACAGTCATTAAATAAATAAAAGGGAGATTCTACCTTGTAGTATTTGTTGGTGGTGTCGTTTTGAAATAGGATGATGCATTTGCAGTCCAGGCGCCAGTAGTGTCTCTTCCGCTGTTGGAGGTTGGGGTGAGAGGTCAGAGGTCATAGATCAACAAGGAGTTGGTGCTGGGGTCAGCTTCACCCCAGCAGACAGGAGGAAGAAAGCGAAGGGTAAACAGAGCTGAAGAGAAGAGGAGGACGCAAGAAAAATCCCAGAAGGAAAGTTAGAAAGAAAAGGCTAAAGAGGAGCAAAATGCTACATGGAAATAGAGAAGTTTTACAGGAGGCCGAGAACAGGTCAATATATCAATGCTGAGAAAATGCCTCAGCCAATTTTTCCCCATTCTTTGCGAAAATACTCGTCTAGAAGCACCAAACACTATGAGTGACATTTACTGCTATTCATTCCTACAAATCAATACCAACTCCTGCAGAGGACGCTCAGAATAGCCTGTGATTTAAAAGCTGAAGATTTGCTGATATTATAGCGCAAGTGTGCAGATTGATGCAGAACGCATAAAGAAATATCAATAGGGTGTTTGGAAGTGAGGCAAGGATAGTGTATAGACTAGAAAGAAAACTCTGGCTTTGCTAAAGGAACAGCTCATGCAAAAATGCCTTTATTTACTCATCTTTCTATAGTTTAAAACCCGTAGTATCGAATGAATGAATAAATCAAAGTGGTCCATACAATTAGTGCACTATATTACTATGTAGGACTTTTGTAGCGGGTCAAATTGCTGAAATTTAAACCATTAAATAAATATATAAATATTTAAATAAGTCATTAAATACATAATTACCCATATAAATTAGGTTGTGGTGTTATCAATTCAAAAATAAAATTGTAAATAGATATAATATAAATGTATTATAAGTTATACAGGTTCAGAACTACATAAGAGTGAGCAAATGAAGTCAGAATATTCATTTTTGGGTGAATTATCCCTTTCAGGTCAGCCAGCAGTCAGATAAAGTACCAGTGTGTCCTTGTTGCTGTAGTGCACCATCCAGCCTTCCTTGATGGCTGTGCTAGAGCGACGTGTGGTCTGCCTGATCGACTGCACTACTCTCATCAGAGGAATATTAGCACTGGGAAAACATCACAGCACACATGTCATAAATCATGACATCTTTTGAGAGAATCCAAGTGTGTGATAGACATAGAGAAACGCAGGCAACTGTATGCTGAATAAAAGCTATTCGTACAATGAGAGATGCACCAAAACAACATGAATTGCAAGTAAATTGAATTTCTGCACTTGATGTTTTGGTGTACATGATTTGTATAAGCCATAAAACCATTCAAGGCTCATTGGAAATACATGACTCTATTTCTGCAAAACCCAGATATACATATTTCACTGCACTTTTCAGATGACACATCCACAAAAGGCGTTTATCAGCGATATGACTTTTTCTTTATTGCTGATGCGGGTTTGTAAACAGCACAGTGTCATAAAAATAACATGCCTGTGGGTACAACAGTTGCAAAATAATTTGCGCTTCTTGTAGCATGTTTCAAAGCAAAATGTGCAGTGAGAAAGGCTAAATAGCATGTTTAATTTTCCAGTGATTACATTATTTATCGTTCATATCACAGCATTTGAGAAATTAAATGTCCGGAAAGGGGCACTAAAGTGTTAATCTCATTAAAAAATAGTATATAACCTACACCAAACCCAGCCCTAACTTAACCGATGGTGTTAACGAAAGCAAACGTGAAATAAAAACAAACTTTCTGAAGAAACCATGGTATTTTAGGTTCCATATTCAAGGCTTTGAGCTCTTTTGTTGTGTTTCATGTTCTCATACCATGGCACTCCGCATCGCAAGTGAAACGCTCTATACCGGGTGAGCTATCGAGCAAGTTTACTATGTCAGTAAAGCTATATATATGGAGCTGTAGTACGATGCAAACAATAAAATGTATCAAATTATTAATCAAACACTTACAAACATAGAACTGTGTAATCTGCCTCTCTCTGTAAGCATAATTTGTGTGAAAAGGAACAAAAGCCATTGCTGCTAGTATTCATTTCAGCTGGAAACTCTAATGAAATTTATATATAGGTACATTTTTGCATAAATGTCTAAGCCTGAGTTGCATAAAACTATATTTTTATTCTTTCCAATTTTGTGTTTACTGTGACCAGGCCTTTTTTTTTTTTCTAAAACCTGTGTAACTACCACTGGTTTCAACTGTCTCCATCCCAGTTGCTGTCTGGGCACTAAAAGATTAATCATGTTTATAAAAAAAAAAAAAAAAGCTTACCATCTACTCTAAACCCAGCCCTAAACTTAACCGGTGGTGTTAACAAAAGCAAATGTGAGATAGAAATACACTTGTTGAAGCAACCATGGCATTTTTTAGCTTCCATATGTAAGGATTTGAGCTTATTATGGAACTTTGTGTTGTGTTTTTCACAAGACTTGTACCAAGGTGCTTCGTATCGCAAGTGAAACGCTCTATACCAGGTGAGCTATCGAGCAAGTTTACTATGTAACTTCAAAACTCTAAAACACATAAAACTATGTTACTATTCTTTACAATTTTGTGTTTACTGTGACTAGGTCTTAGTTTTTGTCTAAACCCTGTCTGGTTACATATCACGTACACTAAACCAAGCCCTAAACTTAATTGATAGTGTGAACAAAAGCAAATGTGAGATAAAAACACACTTGCTGAAGCAACTATGTTGAGCGCTTTTGTGAAGTGTTGTGTCACATTTTTCACCGGACCCATACCAGCGCGCTCTGTATTGCAAGTTCATCACTCTACCGGGTGAGCTATCGAGCAAGTTTACTATGTCAGAAAAGCCATAAATATGGAGCTTGTTATGTGATGCATTCAGTAAAATGTCTTAGATTACAAATCAAACACTTTCGTAAAAAAAGAATAGAGTTGGGCAATGAATCATGCAAAAATAAGCTTTTAATTATTAATAAACTGCCCTTGTAATTATAATTTGCGCAAAAGATGTTGCTGTTTTATTGCCGCTAGTGTTCATTTCAGCTGAAATGTATATTTAGGTACATCTTTGCAGAAATGCAGGCAATCATGTATTTCCAATGAGTCTGAGTTGCATAAAACTATATTATAATTCTTTCCAATTTTGTGTTGTTACTGTGGCTAGGATTTAATTTTGTCTAAAACCTGTTTAACTACCTCTGGTCTCCGCTGGCTCCATCCTGGTTGCTGTCTGGGGAGAAAGACCCGGGGATACTACAGGCCTCATCTGAGTCGTCCATCAGAGATGATTTATCAGTATCAGAATACTCATTACTGTAGTCCATCGGCACCTCTGTGTCTGTGCTCGGACTTAATATGTCTGCGAGAGAGACAGATGGAAAAGAGGTCAAAAATTCACACACAAGCAGTAGAAGTGACAAACAATAATTACATGTTTGCAGAAACTGAAGACATAGTGCAAATATTTCAAATGTGTTAACAATGTCCATCATGTCAACAATGTTTCTCTCACACTCATTACCGAGAGTCTCTCCTAAGCAGTCATTTGGGACTTTGTATGCACATCGCTTGTGGCAGTTGAACTTGCAGTCTTAAAAAAGAAGAAAAATCAAGTGTTATAAAATCAAATAGTAATAGTTACGGGAACATTATACATTCTTAAAAGGATCGTTCACCCAAAAATGTTGACCCTCATGTCATGGCAAACCTGTAAGGGCTTTGTTCATCTTCGGAAATATCTTTTATGAAATCCAAGAGCTTTCTGACCCTTCAAGGCCTAGACAAGTAGTAAGAACATTGTTAAAATAGTCCCTGTGACATTGATGGCTCAACCATAGTTGTACTGTTGCTGTCAATGCAGGGTCAGAAAGCTCTCGGATTTGATCAAAAATATCTTAATTTGTGTTCTAAAGATGAAGGAAGCTCTTGGGTTTGGAAAGACATAAGATGAGTAATTAATGACAGAATTTCCATTTGTGAGTGAACTCTTTAAGGATTCCTTCATTAATAGAAAATTCAAATAAACAGCATTTATTTGAAATGTGACTCTGGACCACAAAACTAGTCTTAAGTAGCACGAGTATATTGAAAACTGTATGGGTCAAATTTCCTCCTGTAAATATATCAAAACTGAATTTTTGATTAGTAATTTGGACAAATTTAAAGGCAATTTTCTCAGTATTCTGATTTTTTTTTTCTGGTTTTGTGGTCAAAGGTCACAAATAATAATGTTTTTATTGTCACCTTTGATCAGCTTAATGCAACCTCCTTGAATAAAAGTAATAATTTGTACTAAATACAACTACTGACCTCCAATTTTTATAGAAAAATAAATGTTATTAGGTGTCCTTTTATTGTAAATTATTTTAAGCTCATGTACTAGCAAGATAATGACATAATTTCAGCTGGAATCAATATTTAATTTAAACTCAAATCAATGTTTCATGGCCATGCATTTATTTGACTGAAGAATGTCCAGTCAGCCAATCATTACCGCAAACTCAATCCGATCACCTTTGTTATTACGTTCCTGTGTGGGTCATTTTGCAGGTAATGTGGAATTCATTAATACAACATGACTGAATGCCTTTCCTAGCTGTTTTAGCATTAATTTGTAAGCCAGGACGGATGCTTGCACAGGATTGCCAGACCTTTGCACTGGAGACCTTGGCGAAAGAGTCCTCTCAGCAGTCTCTTGCAGTACTGGCACACGGTGGGACGTGTGTACGAGTGAACGGCGAAAGTGTGCGGAACCTTCACTTTAGTCATGAGGATCTTGTCCAGGTGGACGGGCCGCCCGGTGTAAAAGCGCCTGGCCTCACTGGGGGTGCGTGGCTGGAGACAGCATTGAAAATACACTTAAAATCAAGATGAACAATTTTACATGTGTTCATTTTGCACATTTCTTATGTTAATTTGTCCTCTCAAGAGCTGTTTTTTTCTTTTTCTTTTTTACTGAAGAACATACAGTATGTTTCTTGATTAAAACATAGTTAAAACATGGAATTGAATGTGTCGTACCATCTGGGTGTGTGATCGAATGAGGCTGGTTTCTTCAGACGTCACGCTGCTGTTGAGACTACTAAGGGACTCTGCGGTGGACAGACGCAGAGACTGACTGCTGGTGAGGGACGTGGTGGACAGTCGCCGCTTCCTTGCCCCACTGCAGTTATTGGGAATGCTAAAAGCACAGCGTTTGTGGTAATTCAGTCCACAGCCTGCAGGGGGAGACAGTGAGAGGGCAAAAAATTGGACATTGTGGACATTTATCACACTTGCGTCCAAACATTGCTTGAGATTGAGCTAATTGGGTCATGGAAAATAAATGAAGTTGCTTGACAGCTCACGACAAGTCTAACTATGATTGAATGAAAACAAATACAGTATGATGAATAGAAATTGTGAAAGAAAAAGTCCTTACCATCGCATTTGAGTCCTTGACGCACCAGGCCGAAAAGCATCTCGCCACAGTGATCGCAGAATGCCGGAGCACGATACGAGTGTACGTTTAGGGCATGAGGACGAATCTGGAAGTCCTCGGATGTAGCAGCAGCTGCAGAATACAGAATAAAATCACAAACAGGAGATATCAGTGCTAACTGCTCAAATGTCATTCAAACTTTGTTTAGGTACAATAACCTTTAAGACTTTTCAAGACTTTTTTGAGACCAAGTAAATACAATTTGTTTAACAAATTAAAGGAAACATAATGTCATATGGCCTCTAAATCTACAGTAAATGTCTAGGGACAAAACAATGTATTGTACTAGCAAAATTTCACATATTTTGTATTCTTTTTTTAATTAACTTTACAAAATGTGAGCCTGGATCACAAAAGCTTTCCTAAGTAGCACGGGTATATTTGTAGCAATAGCCAACAATACATTGTATGGGTCAAAATTATCCATTTTCCTTAATGCCAAAAATCTTTAGGATATTAAGTAGAGATCATGTTCCATGAAGATATTTTGTAAATTTCCTGCAGTAAATATGTCAAACTTAATTTTTGATTAGTAATATGCATTGCTAAGAGCTTCATTTTAGACAACTTTAACAGTGATTTTCTCAATATTTAGATTTTTTTGCACCCTCAGAGTCCAGATTTTTTTCAATTGGCCAAATATTGCTCTATATATACATCAATGAAAAGATTATTTATTTAGTTTTTCAGATTATGTATTGACCCTGTTGACTGGTTTTGTGGTCCAGGGTCACAAATGGCTCAATATATTTAAAATATGCATATATTTGTTCTGGACAACAAGACAAAATACAAGACGTAGGAAGATGTTAATATTTACTGATGCATGGCACATTTAATGTGACACAGTATCTTCTTATCTCTGTCAAATCTGTTCTTTCGACATGCTCTCGAAACACATGTGATGAAAACATTTGATCTTCCCACTCTTGGACATCAGGATCACAGACACAAACAACTGGAGCGTGTGAGTTTCTCCAACTAGATAAAATGTCAAAATGAACCGAACAGGCCTTTGAGATGATTTAGGTCACATCCGTTCTATTCAATGACGTGACTTCTTGTTAAAAGCCGTTGTTCAGATTTTTGTTATTGACATTAATAGCATTTTAACTTTCAGGAAATTGCTTTGTGTCATATACTGTTGATTTATATCACTTCAGTACTTCAAAAAATATGATTCTGGTCAAACTTCATTTTATAATTAAAATTAAATTGCATTAATCAGCATAAATTAAATAGTGACCATTTACTGGAAATTCTCATCACCTCCAGACGCATTCAGATATTTTACCTGAATATATGAGTTGCTAAATTCTTATTATTACCGTGATATTCTAGTATTATTTACATTACCAGGCAAAAGTTTTTGATAAGATTTGTAGTCTCTTCTGCTGACCAAGCCTGCATTTATTTAATTCAAAGTACAGCAAAAACAGTACAATTTTGAAATATTTTTACACACATGTGCTGAAAACATTTGATCTTCCCACTCTTGGACATCAGGATCACAGACACAAACAACATTCACATTTTCTTTTTGAATATATTTTAAAATGTAATTTATTCCTGTGATCAAAGCTACATTTACAACATCATTATTCCAGTCTTCAGTATCACATGATCCTTCATAAATCATTCTAATATGTAGATTTGCTGTTTTATTATTACTGTTATTATCAATATTTAAAACAGTTGAGTACGCTTTTTTCAGGATGCTTTGATGAATAGAAAAATCCAAAGATCCAGCATTTATCTGAAAAAAGCTTATGTAGAATTATACACTATACCATTCAAAAGCTTCAGTATTTTTTATTACATTTTATTTGTATTATTTATTTATTTTTATTTTTATTTTTTTTTGGGGGGGGGGGGATAAAAAAAAATATATATAAAAATTATATCATTTAAAACTAGCAAGTATTCTTTAAATTAATCAAAGTGATGATAAAGACTTATATAATGTTATAAAAGATTTCTAGTTTAGATAAATGCTGTTATATCTATTCATCAAAGAAACCAGCTTTTTTAACATAATAATAATAATAATACATGTTTTGAGCAGCAAATCAGAATATTTGAATGATTTCTGAAGGATCATGTGAATGGAGTAATGATGCTAAAAATTCAGCTTTGAAATCACAGGAATAAATTACATTTGAACAAATATTCAAATAGAAAACAGTTATTTTAAATAGTAAAAATATTTCAAAATTGTACTGTTTTGCTGTACTTTGGATAAAATAAATGCAGGCTTGGTGAACAGATGAAACCTCTTTAAAAAAAACATTACAAATCTTACTGTTCAAAAACTTTTGACTGGTAGTTTATATCCCATTATAGCATTTATTATTATTTAGAGATATCTTAGATTGTTTTATATTTTCAGTTTAATTTACATTTTTGTTGAAGTTTAGTACTTTTATTTTGTGCTTTTATCATATTAAAATATAGTAACATATTTTAATAGCAATATTTAATATTAATATCTAATGTACCTTTATATTTATATTTTATTTCATTTCAGTCTTATTTTAATTAATGGAATTTATATGTAATAATTTTAGTTAACAAAAACAATACAGTATTAAATTAAGTTATTATCCTTATATTCTCATATACTTTAATATGAGACATTATTAATATGAAATACTCTTTATATATTTAATATAAATATGAATATTCTGTTCAACATAAGACTGTACAACATGTACTTCAATCATGTACTACAAACAAACTACAAATACTTTTATGCAGTTTAAATAAAAATTTATTCAAACAAGTATGATAATGAGATTTATTCAAATTGCCGTAATGTGAAATGTTCTCCACAGGCCAATGGTTGCTGTTGGTTAATACTAATCGACCTACCGGACAAAACAACTTCCACCAGGTCCCCCTCCTGGATGTCCGACACAGCCTTGACCAGCTGCAGGATGTTACTGCTGGTGGTGTCATGCTTGAAGAGTAGGATCTTGTCATAGATCCCATAAAAGCCACATTCAGGAAACTGGACAAAAAACAAACAAACAAACAAAAAAACAAGAAAGAAAGATTAGCCTCATTAATAGCGCATTTACACATATCACTTTGCTAATATAATACTTCACTTCACTAATGTAACATTCATCTTTTCCTGTTGTTAACAACCTTCATCACATTACAGCAGCTCATCACAACCACAACATCCTTCATCGATTTTTGGCTCATGGACAAACATGGAGAATTCGACTTTGAGATGAGCCACTACGATTGGCGGTCATCATGTTAATGAAGAGCCATCTGCAAGGGTTCCTGATGGTGGCACTTTTGCAGGTGTACCCACCAGGGATCTCCTCTCTTATTTGTGCAAGTGTTGCACGTCAAGGTGGGGCGGGGGTGTTCTTTGCTTCTGCCAGCTGCATTTTGAAGATTTCCTGTTGTTGCAGAGAAGAGCTTTTAATTTTCGTAGCTCTGCTGTGTCGAGAACCGCCGTCAGACTTCTGAGTGGATTTAGAGGTTTTTGAATTTTCTAAATGGTTGGTTGAATTTTCTAAATTAAAAAGCTCAAAACAATATGTAAACATAATGTCGGTTTCATAAACAGAGCTTCTCTTATTTCCAAAACAACCATTTATTGAAATGATGCTGGAAAAATGGCTAGTTACGAATTTTTGCGACTTTCTAATTTTTGTGTGGTTTCTTGCTTTTGCATTTAAATATTTTCTAATCAATTTTGTCAAAAAAAGTACATTCTGTTATCATTTACTTACACTTGTTGTTTCAAATCTGTATGACTTTCTTTCTTCTGAGGAACACAAATTTGAAAAAATCATTTTATTTTAGTCCATACAATGAATGTCAAAGGGCCCATTCTTGTTTGGACCCATTGGCTTTTATGTTATCTTCTTATGTTCCACAGAAGAAAGCAAGTCACACATGTTTGAAATGCCACTGATAACAGTAAATGATGACAGAACTTTCATTTTTGGGTCAACTGTATCTTTAACTGTGCTTCAAAATGTGTTTTGTTTTGCGTCACAGTGCGTTCAGGCTTTGCAAATAGGCTGGCATTAAGGAACGGTTTTCTACAAACTTGAGTGAATCCAACAGAAATCCAATAGCCCATGAGTACAACTTTGCATCTCATTTTACATCCAAAGACAAAGTTTACTTTGAGACTTTAAAAGTACATCTGCAAAGCCTAAAGGTCAGGGAGATGGTGGAAATGGTCATGTAATATTACATTATCACTGTTTTTAGCCCAATAAAACCTTGACAAACATTAGTATTGGTCCTCAAGAGAAATAAAATGATCAAAACTATGCTGTAATCCCTAAAGACTTTCAATCGTGTGATGGTGCGTTCTTCAAACCAAATGGCGATGTTATAAACCAACAAAAATAATTGACATCCAACGCCTTTTGATCACCAAGCTTGTAGAGCAGCAGAAGACGCAGAGGAGCAGCTCTTTGATGAAGATCTTGCAGGGGGATTCCGACGCAGTGTCGTGCAGAACCTATTTGTGCTAATTAGCATGAAAGCTGGTGTGGAGGATTTGGTTGGTTGCCTTTCATTCCGGGCTGACAGCTGTGACCGCACTGTGATATAAGCCAGAGAGCCAGTCGGGTGTGATACCCGAGCACTTCTGCATTACAGCCGTCGTCTGCCAATCATTGTAGAGCGAAATCCCACTTGGCACAGAGCAACTAGCTGGCATGAGAAGATTAGCTACCTGAACAAGCCAACTTGGACTGAGTTTGAAATGAGAAAGCTGGGCACAGTCAAAGGTGCAGTGTTACATATAAGGGATGACAGAACAACAAGGATGAAAAAAGATATAGCCGCCCCATACCGCAGGTCAAAGGAGTGTGGGACGTTGGCTTGATAATGTCAGTCAAATCCATAGAGGCTTATCAGTGGAGCAGATCTCCTGAATACTTTATAATGCACCATTCAACGCATGTCATACAACTCAGTGAGCTGGAAGCCATCACCACCAGCATACCGAACCCGACTCTTGCTGAAGGCCCCTCGTCTTGTGTCAACGTGGGTGTGCGAGCGGCACTGGAGAAAGTCTTTGGGATTTTCCAGTGCGGAACATGGAATCATGGCTGAGATCAGCACACATAGACCACATACAAAAGGCATTCATGTGTAAAGAATCCTGTAAATAAGTAAAACCAGGTTTAAGGTTAAACCAGAATGGTACGCTGGTCTTGGCTGGTCCAGGTCAAGATGGAGTTTAGTGGGATTTTCCGAAGAACAAACTGATATGATGTAATTTTGAACAAAGTAAACTTTGGAGCGAAGCAGGAGTGTCAAATTCAGTTTCTGGAGGGCCACTTCGCATCTACAACCCTAATTAAGCACACCTGAACCAAACTAATTAAGATGTTCAGACTTACTAGAAACTTCCAGGGAAGTATTATGGAGCGGTTAGAGCTAAGCTCTGCAGGAGTGTGGCCTTCTAGGGCCAGATTTTGACGTGTTTAGAGCAAGGATTTTCAAACCTCCTACTGGAGAGCTACCATCTTGCAGACTTCAGTTCCAATTCTGCTTCAACACACCTGCCTGTAATTATCAAGTAACAGTTGAACACCTTGATTAGCTGGTTCAGGTGTGTTTGATTGAGATTGGAGCTGAAATCTGCAGGATGACAGCTTTTTTAAGAACAGAGTCGGAGACCCCTGGTTTAAAGTTTGAAACTGCTTGATAAACAGAGTTTACAGAAAAGTTTCTTAGGCATGTTCGATCCTGAAGAGCTGCTGTCTTGAAGAGTTTAGCTCCAACCCTGAAAATAAAACTCACCTGCCTTCAGCCTTAGAAATCCTGAAGACATTAATTTGGTCAGGTGTGTTTGATTAGGGTTGAAGCTAAACTCTGCAGGACACTGGCTCTATAGCCCTTATGCGGTCTTCGGGGTATTTTTTACCCCAAATGACTTTTGCTAAAAATTAAAAAAATGTTCTCTTTGTCCAAGAAGCATAAGACTTTGCAAAATTGTCAACACTTTCTAGATCTACAAATAAAAAAAAAAATTGGAATGATAGCATGATTTTATGTTGGTAAAAAAAAAGTCACACTCGTGGTCCTCGGGGTCTCTGGAGAAAATGCAATTTTGTAACAAAATAATAGAAAAAAAAAAAATAAAATGTTTTGCCCTTTATTAATGTTTTTACTCCACATTTGTGAAGTTTTCGGAGGATTTATGATATTTTTTTTAATTTATATAAATTAATAAATAAATATTTATTTATACACATTTTTTGTTTTTTTATTTTTTATGTAAAATTCTCTTTATAAAAGACCCACATGTCTAACTTTCATTCATGGGGATAACATGGATAATTTCACATGGTTTAGTGTAAGATTTTTGCACATCTTTTGGAAAATCCAGTTTTAAAAGTAAAAACCACTAGATGGCTGCAGAGCTCCACTACTGTTTTTTTGCTATTTGACCAACTGAAAGATATATTTTCACAAGTTTTTTTTTTTTTTTTTTTTTCCTCAGTTGAGTTCATATCTACATATTATGAAATACACAGGGCACACAGAAATACATTTGTGAGACCATAAATCTGCTCTCTTGTAATTAGTCAAAAAAAAAAAAAAAAACATTTGCAGTTTTTGCATTCTTATGTTCATTTTGAACATTTTGAATTAAAAAAAAACCTTAACTTTGACAAAAAGTAATTTTTATTGTTAGAATTGTGATTTCATAATATGTAGCTATGAACTCAACTGAAAAAAAAAAAACAACAACAAATAGCATATAGTGGAGCTCTGCAGCCATCTAGTGGTAAAAATGATGTTTTTCTTTACTTTTAAAACTGGATTTTCCAAAAGATGGGCAAAAATCTTACACCAAAGGATGTGAAATGATCCATGTTATCCGCATGAATTAAAGTTAGAAATGTGGGTCTTTTATAAAGTGAATTTTACATTAAAAAACCCATTTAAAAAATATGTATTTATTAATTTATATATATTAAAAATATATGATTAAACCACTGAAAACTGAACAAATGTCGAGTAAAAACTTTATTAAAACAGAAAAATATTTTTTACAATTTTTTTAAACTATTTTTTTGATACAAAATTGCATTTTGTTTACCGGGGTAAAAAAGGACCCCGAAAACCCTGAGTGTGATTTGAAAAAGAGGACTGCATAAGGGCTAGGATAAAAAATGCCTACCCATGGCCTTTTTTGATGTGTAAATGCCCCAGCATACTTCAAGTTAAATTGAAGAACAAACAAGTATGACGTAATTTTGAACAAAATAAAGCCAAAATGAAGTTTCAGGAGTTTAAAAACAGCTTGCCATAGCAAACTTTCCAGAAGTTTACTCGGGCTGGTAAACGCTTTTGAACTACCTTTGGTCCATTATGGTTACATAATAGGTCAGTTTGGCTCTGTGGCTCCTCCATGCTTGATGTGGATATCTTCTCTGGCACAGTTCTTCCATTCAGTCCATCAAAGTCAGACGCAAGTAAAAATGTGAACACACTGGAAAGTTGCTTCATGGTAGAAATTAAAATTGTAATTATAATTGAAAGCGACACTTAGACTTTTTCACATTTCATATTATAAAGCTGCTTGTTTTGAAGGGAACCCCGGGTATTAAGACTTGTATGGCTTAATATAATGTAAATTATGTCTCTTACAGAAATATGCAGTATAAAACCTACGAAAAGAAAAAATCCACATAATTTTATACATGTTTTGGATTATGGGGGCGTCATTATTTCGATGACGTGAAATAGTTGCACTCGGTGAGCTACTGGTGCTAACTGTTACTATTTTTACTGCAACACAACTCGGAAGATTAAATACTGACACGCTGCCACACTGTGTGGCTTTTGGTTGCAATTTTCAGTTGAACGGCAACAAGAGTCTTCAGTTCTTTCCTACTGATAAGAAGAGGAGAAAAGAATGGCAAGATGCCTGTGGATGAATAAAACTTTCTAAAGACCCGCGTTATTGTTCTCTCCACTTAAGCCCTGATGCCTTTGAGGCTTTTAGTAGAAAACAGTTTCTAAAAGAGCTTATAAACCGCAGAGACAAGAAACGCTAGAAGCCAACCTGGCAGGATGTAAACATGTTGACGCTCGTAATGGCGCCACAGCTACTGAAGGAGGTTCTCCACACGGATTTCACTCAATATCCAGAGTCCCTCAGACTCTTAGTGGAGAAAAACTGATTTGGCATTTGTCTACACTTATATCCATCGTCACCATTATTTTAGTGGCTTTAAGTATTTTATTTTCCAGTGTTGTATATTCCAAGCTGTTTTGGTAAAAATAGCAACAGGTAGTGTCAGTAGCTCACGGAGTGCAACCATTTCACTTCATCGAATTAATGGCACCCCCATAGCTGTGAGAACACAAAACCTAGACACAACATCAGAGAGCTTCAAAGCTCCCTGCAGTTGTGGAAGACAGGAAGAGACAAACTGAGACAAAAGGAAACAGAAAGAATATAGAGAATTACTACACTCTATACCCAAAACAACACCTTTCCACCCAGTTCCTGTTATTCCCACTGCCAGAACCGCCTAAGGATTCCCATGTGTTCCTTTCAGAGCACATGTGGCTAACCTCCACCTCATCCAAAGGAAGAGACAGACCCTGGTCCCTGCCTTCCGCTCGAAATACTCCCTCCCTCTCCCTGAAGCTTCCACAAGAAAGTCAACAACCCTCCATCTTGTCTATTTCCAAAGGCTTGTGCTGCTGCCAAAGATTATAGTCCACACCCGGCCTGTTACCGCAACTTCTAACCAACCTCTAAACAAACTTGACAGCAGCAGGCGGCCCCGAGCGAAAACAGTCACACAGTGGCTAGAGGCGCTTGCTAAACTGGGCAAAGTCTGTTCAGAATCTGTCTGTAATTAATGGAGCTGCTTTAGTGGCTTATGAGGCAAACGATTATTTCTCCCTCATTATATAACCATAGTATAAAAAGGTTATCTACTACACAGTCTCAAAAAGGCCATAGCTTAGCAAAAAAGTACAAAAGCTGACACTGGGGTAGTATCCTTTCAAAAGGTACACCTTTTTATCTTATTTAGCCCGAAAGGATGCATGTAATTAGTGTTGTCGAATAGATTAATCATGATTAATCGCATCCAAAATAAAAGTTTGTGTTTACATAATATACGTGTGTGCTGTGTATATTTTTTGTGTATATATAAATACACACACATACATGTATATATTCAAGAAATACAAGCAGTACAAACACACATACATGTATATGTAAACACAAACTCAATTTGGGTGTGATTAATCGTGATTAATCAATTTGACAGCACTAATTGCATGCATCCTTTAGGGCTAAATAAGATAAAAGGTGTACCTTTTGAAAGAATACTGTCCTTTTTAGTAGATTTTAAAGTCTACACATTTCTGCTTGGATAAAATTAATCTCGATTAATCGCTTTGACAGCACCAGTAAGTACCTTAAAGGTACATATTATTACCCAAACAGTCTAAATTAGTACCTTTTGAAAATGTTCCACCCCATTGACAGCTTTTGTGCCCTTTTTTCTAGATTATAAAGTCTACACTTTTCTGCTTGATGCAATTAATCGTGATTAATCAATTT
>NC_133374.1:30647300-30702048 GCF_049309525.1 Garra rufa
TGAAAACTTTTTGAAATTGAAGATCAGGGCAAATTTAACTTATTTTGTCTTCTGGAAAACATGTAAGAATCTTATGTAGCTTCTTAAAGGCAGTACAAAATAGGGGGGAAAAAGTATACAAGCAAAATAAGAAAAATGTACACATCTTCATTCTATTCAAAAGTTTTCACCCCCAGCTCTTAATGCATTGCGTTGCTTTCTGAAGCATCAGTGAGCTAAGTTGTTCTCAGTGTAAAAGATGAATCTCAAAATCATACAGTCTTTCTTGGAAAGGGTTCAATACACAAAAATGTTAAAAAAAAAACATGAATTTGTGGGACCTGAAGGATTTTTCTAAAGAACAGCAGGCAGTCAGCACAAACAAGGTACTCAATAAAAACGATCACTAAAAATCATTCAGGTAACAACACAGTGTTAAGAATTAAGCGTATGTAAACTTTTGAACATTTAGCTTGTTTTCTGATCTCTCATCTTTAAGCTCTTTCATCGTGACTCATGTTTTTCACTAGATTCGTATCCAAGGATTCCACATCCAATGTCCAATTCCGTGCCGAGTGAGCTACTGAGCAAGCTTGTTACATTTGGAAAGCAAAACATAGACCTGTAATCATAACTATGAAGAAAACGATTACAAATGCTCGCTGTTTTACCACTTCTAGTGTTCATTTCTGTTGGAAACTGCAGTGATGTGTACTTATTGGTACGCAAAAAAGTTCCCACAGCTATGTTTTCAACATGAGATCAGGTAGCAAACAATAAAGCGAGTGAAAGAAAAGGTGCGGCTGTGTAAAGTACTACAGGGTCGCCAAACCAAAAGAGAACTGTCTGACAGCATGAGAATCTGCCTCGAAAATAGCAACAGAGAAGAGCGAAACCAGAACTAATAGATGCAAGTTCCGCTTTTCATCATTACCACCATTTCCTTTCATGTATCTAGTATTTACAATACACAGAGTTTATGTGGCTTTTTATGCCCAGCACTGCTGATTTTTTTAAATATGAGTTCACACAGTTCTAAATACAGCATTGAAGTCAAATGTGAAACCTGCCTCTTTTTGTATATCAAGCTCACGGAGGCATTACAGCAAATAAAACAAGGCGTCTTTCTTTGATAGTGCGGTTTGAATTGATCTAGAGCAGATAGATAACTGTACTTTGAACATGAAGCCTAAATGCCACAAGGTGATTAAACGGAAGTTATTAAATCATGTAGGAAATGTTATGATACACAATCTTTTAATCAATCATTGAGCAAAAAGCTTTAGAAAACAAAAGGCCTGAATATGCTGTTACACAGATGTCACTGATCAGTTGCAACATAGACTGAACCACTGAATCATGCCAGAAGCTGGGAGTGCTTATATGACCTACTCCGATGGCAATATAATTGCTAAAGATACTATTTGCAGAATAATTACTTCTACAGTCGAACAACATAAAGCAAATAAACAAGCCATGCGGATGACATCATACGTAACCGGATTTTGTGATATTCTGAGGTATTCTGATATTCAGTAGGTGACATTTAGCTGTGTTTGTACTGTATATAAATCTGCCTTCAAGTGCATTTGAAATTCACACCACTGAGTCAGACATCCGTTATTAAGACGTGCCACGCATTCTGGTCAGGAAACAACACAGAAGTATTTTAAAATATAACTTCAAGCAGCGATTACCGGGGTTCAAGCGCTTTAAGGCATTTGAATAAAGTCCGAAGAATACAAATCCAGGTCATTTACTATATAAATATGAACGATCTCTCTAAAACTTTGCATGCTTGTTTAGAATCACCTGTCGCATGTGCTCACAAGGTTTTGTGAACTTTTGAGTTTTCATTTAGGCTTTAGGGTATATTTGGAGCGGACCCTTTTCTAAAAGACACCGTTGTAGCTTCCCAAAGGGTAAATTTGTGGTTCTAGAGGCAAAGTTGTTCAGAATAAGGAGGTCTATCGTATGATATGAAAATAGTGCATATGTGTGAAAAAGCACGGAATATACAATTGTTTACTCTGAAGTTTTGAGTTTTCATTTAGGCTTTATAGGCTTTTGGGTATATTTGGAGCGGCCCCTTTTCTAAAAGACCATAGTTATAGCTTCCCAAAGGGTAAATTTGTGGTTCTAGAGGCAAAGTTGTTCAGAATAAGGAGGTCTATCATATGATATGAATATTGTGCGTATGTGTGAAAAAGCACGGATTATACAATTGTTTAAAATAGTTTAAATTATAGCTGCAAGCATCAATTACTGGGGTTCAAGTGCTTTAAGGCATTTAAGTACATATGAATAAAGACATTACACATTATTTATCAAGCCTGTAACAACCTAAATCAATGATTAAAAAAAGCTTTTTTGGCAAATCCAGGTAATTTACTATGGAAATATGATGTATTTTAACATCCATGACTGTTTGGTCCTGTGGTCCGATCTCTCTAAAACGTTGCATGCTTGTTTAGAATCACCTGTCGCATGTGTTCACTAGGTTTTGTGAAGTTTTGAGTTTTCGTTTAGGCTTTATAGGCTTTTGGGTATATTTGGAGCGGTCCCTTTTCTAAAAGACCCTAGTTATAGCTTCCCAAAGGGTAAACTTGTGGTTCTAGAGGCAAAGTTGTTCAGAATGAGGAGGTCTATCGTATGATATGAATATTGTGCGTATGTGTGAAAAAGCATGGAATATACAATTGTTTACTCTGAAGTTTTGAGTTTTCATTTAGGCTTAGGCTTTTGGGTATATTTGGAGCGGTCCCTTTTCTAAAAGACCCTAGTTATAGCTTCCCAAAGGGTAAATTTGTGGTTCTAGAGGCAAAGTTGTTCAGAATGGTCTATCGTATGATTTGAAGATAGTGCATATGTGTGAAAAAAAGCACGGAATATACAATTGTTTAAAATATAGCTGCAAGCAGCCATTAGCATGGTTCAAGTGCTTTAAGGCATTTAAGTACATATGAAAAAAGACATATTTTTTATTATTTCTAAAGCCTGTAACTAACAACCTAAATCAATGATAAAAAAGCAAATACAGGTCATTTACCACAGAAATATGTTTCATTCATGACTGTTTGATCCTGTGGTCCGATCTCTCTAAAACTTTGCATGCTTGTTTAGAACCACCTGCCGCATGTGCTCACCAGGTTTTGTGAAGTTTTGAGTTTTAGTTTAGGCTTTTGGGTATATTTGGAGAGGTCCCTTTTCTAAACGCCCCCATTATAGCTTCCCAAAGGGTAAATTTCAACATTTTTTGATAATTATTGACTTAAAGAGTCCAGAGAATTGTACTGGGGTGTTTTTTTTTTCTCTCTTCCAGATTGAGCAAAAAACCTAGAACTAGTTCGCAAAGTAGATTTTGTACAGCTTCTCAATTATTTAATAAACAGTTTGATTGACAGCAGTGGTTCCTGAGGCAAAGTTGTTCAGAATGAGGTCTATCGTATATGATATGAACATTGTGCTTTTTTTGCGTGAAAAAGCACGGAATATACAATTGTTTAAAATAGTTTAAAATATAGCTGCAAGCAGCAGTTACTGGGGTTAAAAAAGACAGTACATATTTATCAAGCCTGTAACAACCTAAATCAATGATTTAATAAAAAAATAAACAAAAGCATTTTTGGCAAATCCAAGTCATTTACTATACTATATATTTTTAACATCTATGTCTGTTATAGCGCTAGCTGTGGTCCGATCTCCCTGTCGCATGTGCTCACCAGGTTTTGTAAAGAATATTTGGACAGGCCCCTTGTTTAAACAACCACATTGTAGCTTCCGTTATAGCTTATAATACAAAACAAAACACAAAGTCTGCAAAAGTAGTTTTTTTTATTATTATTATTTAACAAATTGTTTGATTGACAGCAGTGGTTCTTGAGGCAAAGTTGTTCAGAATGATCGTATTATACAAATTTATATACAATATACAATCGTTTAAGCCCTTCAAAAATATGATTTTGCACCCCATGGGCTGATTTCTTTTAAATTTCTCACAGGCCTTCAGCATATGGTGGACATGTTTTCTGAGATAAGCAAATGTCCTTACAGCCACTTTGGACCAAGACCGTGGTTAACGATTTTCATGTCCATAGAACAAACTGTTATGCAGTTTTGCCCTATAGTGCGCACTTGAGCCCCTAATAAAACAAAAGAATCATACTGGTAAGAGTAAAGCCAAATAACTTAATCTGATTTCAAAAAGATGAAAACTATTTATTCCCATCACTTATTTATACATGGCATCACAACTAAATGTTTATGTTACATAAAACAAACCATTAACACGTTATTTTTTTTTTAGCACACAAAAAGTATTCTCAAGTATAGCGTCATACAATTAAGATTAATGTCACATCAGTAAAATTGCTCAGATTGCTCTTGGATTTCATAAAAAATATCTTAATATGTCTACAAATTCCTCAATAAGTACTCTTTTTAGAAATATACTAAAGTGTGCTTTTTCCACAAGGGTACGTATGAAGCAAAAGGAGATTATTGTGTAAAGTGGCAGACCGGATTGAATGAATATTAAGAACAATGCCTGATTGTTTGCAACATACTGGCTTTGTTTCCAGTCAGTACAGTTTATACACTTACCAATAACCCTTTCCAAACCAGTTCTCTCATAAGCATTTGTTCCATTGTGACCTTATGAAGTTAAATGAATGACAGAGACTGGACTGTGGCTGCTTAATGTTTGTAGGAATTTTAGGTCAGGCATGCAAATGTTTTAAAAATGTTGCAAACATCACTCGGAAGAGACATAGTAAAAAGGCTCCTCTTTAAAACAACAATACGAATAACGTACAATGTAATAATGTTTGAGACAACACCCTTGGCTGCAACTTCTTAAGCCTTCCACCGTCATCACCTTTGAAAAAAGTCTTCTGTTACTAGCTAAAACAGCTAAAACAAAAACTTCCCAAGGATTTTGGCAGACATTGACGTGAAATGAAACGCTGCCATGGCAATTGCGGCGTAAAGACGTCAGCATGCTACACTCATTAGCAGCCAACAACCGCTTGGCTCAGCGCGGGAATTTTACCGGCTATTGTGTTTGTGCGTGATGGAACAAATGCTTTTAGTGAGTTGGGTTATTTTTAGGTTGTGTGATGTCACAGGACCTGCAAGCTAAGAAACATATCCGAAATGCCACGTTTTTTTTGCGCAGAGGCACGGCTCAACGACAACCTGAGTGACAAGAGTGAACGAGAATTCCCCGTCGCAAGAGATGACGCAATAAACAGGTGATGTCAGCAGCTGATTCACAACAACAAACACAGCGCTGAGGTCAGTTGGAGCACAATGAGATAAAAGACTCTATTCTCCCGAGTTTGGCTCTGTTAGGCTAACTCTTTTCTTCTATTCCACCACCCTGTTCCACTTGTGCAACAGATAGTCCCCTATAGCATATGCTAAAACACAAGGAACTAAAGGAGTTCTTTGCTATGCAAATCTGTATACGTAGAGTAAACTTTCAGGACTTAAGTACAAATTTAAAAAAAACTTCACTTTGCAAAGTTCAACAGACTTTTGTCACGCTTTTAAAGAAAACTTATTTTGATGTGTTGACTTACAAACCTAAATACATGATGAATAACTGTAGTGTTATACGATTTTACATCAATTTAATATATTTTAAATGTACTAAACTGCACTTTCATTTTTACAAATGTGAAAAAAAAAGTATATTTTAGTTTGGTCAGTATATTTGGCAGCCATATTTCAAAGGTTTTTCAGCAGTTTTGTGTATTTGAATCCTTTCCAAAAGTAAGTGTATGATTTTGAGATCCATCTTTTTTTTTAGACTGAGAACAACTGAGGGACTCATATGCAACTACTACAGAAGGTTCAAATGCACACTGACGCTTCAGAAGGAAAAAATATGCATTAAGAGTCAGGGGTGAAAACTTTTGAGCTGAATTAAGATGTGTAGATTTTTCTTATTTTGCCTAAATATCTTTTTTTTTTTTCATTTAGTACTGCCCTTCAGAAGCTACAGAAGATACTTACATGTTTCCTAGAAGACAAAATAAGTCAAATTTAGCCTACCCCGATCCTCGAATTCCAAAAGTTTTCACCCCCTGGCTCTTAATGCATTGTTTTTCCTTCTGGAGCATCAGTGAGCATTTGAATCTTCTGTAAAAGTTGCACATTAGTCTCTCAGTTGTCATCAGTGTGAAAAGATGAATCTCAAAATCATAATCATTGTTGGAAAGGGTTCAATTATACAAAAATGCTGAAAAACCAAAAAAAATTGCGGGACCTGGAGGATTTTTCTGAAGATTTTTCTGGGAAAGAGGCCAAAACCACTCTGAAACCAGCCTGCTGACCAGCTTTTTTTTTTTTTTTTATGCTGGTTTTAGCTGGTTTATGCTGTTCCTTTGCTGGTTTATGCTGGTCATGTTTCTGGTCAAGGACCAGCATAAACCAGCAAAGGACCAGCATAAACCAGCTAAAACCAGCACCAAAACATACCTAACCAGCATATGCTGTTTTTTTTCGGCAGGGAAATCTCTCTGAAATTATGCCTAATGGGCGGTAAGCGAAGGTTATTAGCTATTAGCTATTCAAAATAAAAAGATACCGATAGTAAGTGCCACCCCAACTTGTTTTAACAAGAAATACATCGAGACAGGAGACAGAATTGTGTTTGTCAAACCATTTCATTGGATGTTCATTCTTATAAACTCAAGTGAAGAGAAAGGGGCAAAGCAAAGGCAACAACAGGCCATGGATCAGTAAGTGTGTAAACTCCTGTGATGTTTATGTAAAATATCAGGGTTAAGAGCTTGACTTCCTGTTTGTGTTCTCACAAGTTCAAGAGGACAAGGAGGGAAAGTTTGTGGAGGTACTAAGTCAACTATTTTCTTGGTTTAATGTTCTTGCGTCAGCCCCATGCAATCATATTGTATATGCAGCGTAAGACGACTTTCCCTTTAGTCACGAGTAGATAACACAGATATAATAACAAAGGTGAACATCTGTGTCATGGAAAAGGGTGTAAAAGACAAATTTACATTCCACACATGGCTAGAGCTCTTACATACAGCATGACAGCCTGCAGGACTGGTGCAAACACCAATGATATTTTCATACAAACAGCGCTTTCACATTTCTGCTGTAGCATTAAAAATTCATTGATAAAAAGTCAAATGATCTAATATCATTGATGTAGTACCATGTTTTTAACTCACTTGAGCAACACAGCTAAAATAAACCAAACTGTTTATATAGACCAAAGTGAACCCTGTATTCCAGCTCAAATTAAACTGTATCTATAGCATCTGTGGCATGCCGTCAATCACCACGGATATTATTTTGACTTGTCTCGGTTTGTGAAAAAACAACAAAAACTTTGCTGACACAAAGCATTTACTAAGGATGTCTAGGTGGGAGTTGTATACTGGAAAACTGTTAAAAATATACATTCACCACACAGTTTACACAAGCCAAATTGAATGTGATTTAATGTGAGTCACCAATCCAGTCCACAGAGTTATGTCAAAAATTATCTCATGGCTATATAAACCAGTAAACCCGGTACTTTTCTTGAAATGTGTGAAAGGATTTCAAGAAGAGCCATAACTACATGTTTTAATGATCTCCGCAGCACTTTTCCATGGAACCAATTCCACTTACAGGAATTTATGCTGCAAATGCATAACCAGAAATCCGTCTAGATAAGCGAAAAGACAATTCAGAGAAAATATTTGAAAACCACCTTAAATTCAACATTCATTCAATGTGTTACTTGGTGTTTCTTTATAAATATTCATGAAATTTACGAGTTAAAACTGTATTCATATCACATTTTCTTCCGTGTGCATACGATCAGCTGATAAACTCTTACTTTTGGTGTGTTTTTGTAAACAAGGGACGAGTTAAAATGCATTACAAATACAAGTAGAGTCACCAATTTTGTCGTATTTAACATTTAAAAACAGAATTACACCAAGATATCTTTTCAAATGCACAGCAACAACTAAAAGAAACAACAGCGCCTGAAAGTGCGACCAGAG
This sequence comes from Garra rufa, assembly GCF_049309525.1. Taxonomy (NCBI): domain Eukaryota; kingdom Metazoa; phylum Chordata; class Actinopteri; order Cypriniformes; family Cyprinidae; genus Garra; species Garra rufa. The sequence goes on from NC_133374.1 coordinate 30,655,307, forward strand.
CTGTCCACCTTCTGAACTCAACATGTTGGTTTAGATGCAAAAATCACACACACTGCAGACACACACACACACACACACAGTGATTTCATTAAGCCTACAAACTTCTGTGCGCTGCCTGGGGCTGAGGCAAGGGCTTGGAAAACAAAGCAGCCTTTTTTTTATTCAAGCGAGCGGTAACACGAGAGGCATGGCTTGCAAGCGAAGGGGAGAAGAGGGCGGAGGGGACTCAGCCAGGGGACTAAATGGAGTTTGTGCTCCACCGTGCTGAAATGGTCTTTTGTGGCCCAGGCGTCAGGATGATGAAGCAGGTAAGCCAATAGGAATGTCACATTGATCCCCAGAGCCCACAACCATAGTCAGGACAAAATAATAGAAATGAATGGAAATGGAAGTATTGGGAGTTGTAAGGGACTTACCAGTTGTACGATTACAGTTATTAAATGATTACCTAAACAATTCTTCTGAGGGAGTTTATTCGTAGACTGATTCCTTTGTGATCGAGTCATTTTAGATTTGTTTAGTACTTTTGAAGTTATAAAAAGGATCAGTTCAGAACTGACACGAAATCAGATCTGAAAGACTCATATTGTGCTCCTACAATGGTACAGTATGAGATGCTAATACTATGGTACTTTGATTGCCCGTGTGAAAAAGAACTGTGCTTAATTGTATTAAATGTCCTCGTCAAATCTTAAAACTGTTGTGCATATTTTAAAGTATTAAGCATAGTAAAAGTATTTTTGGTCCCACTTTATATTAGACGGCCTTAACTACTTTGTACTTACATATAAATGATTCATTTCATACAATGGACTTCTTGTGTGCATACATGTAGGACTTCCCTCAAAGATGGTTCTGGCCGATCATTTTAAGCATTAGTCGACTATTAGTCGCATGTTTATTAAGAAAACTTATAAATCATATTAACAACAGTGTTGTTTTTGACAACCATCTTAGATTTAGTCTTAGTCTTTTGGACTAAAATGCTTCTTAGTTTTAGTCAAATTTTAGTCACTTCTATATGTGATAGTTTTAGTCCAATTTTAGTCGACGAAAAGTCAAAAAGGTTTTAGTCTAGTTTTAGTCAAAAAAAGGGAAAAAAGTAGTCTTTTAACAAATTAATGTAGGTCAGTAAGTATTTTACTGTTGGGTAGTGTCACTTATAAATTCTGAAAATAGCAGATCTATCGTTCAACACAATGTGAGCTTCCGGATCGACTATTTTCACCAATAATTACAATAATGAAGGAATGTTTTAGAACATAAAAGACAAACAAGGATGGAATGCTAAAACGGCTTTCCATACTAGTATAGCAAAGAGTATTTAATGCTAAAACGGCTTGCCATAGCGTCAGATACTTTTTAAGTTTTAATTGCATGCACAATAAGCAGAAATGTCATGCATTTTAAACGTCTGACGGACCACCCACTAACATTTTCGTCTATTCTCGTCTCGTCAACGAAAACTCACACACGTCTCGTCATGTTTTAGTCATCAACGAGCCATTTTTATCTCGTCATCGTCTCGTTATCGTCATGAAAAAAAGTGGCGTCAACGAAATGATTTCGTCATCGTCATCGTTGACGAAAACAACACTGATTAACAAGCCTTCAATTGCCTACATAGCCTAATAATTACTCAAGCACATGCAAAAAGCTTCCCATTAAAACATTAGTGCATTGATGTTTTAATAATTTATTGATAAACTAGGGCTTTCTTTGCTTTCGGCTTAAGAGATGAAGTCTGCAACACCGACTCGCCATCTTTGCAGTAGTGGATGCGCCTGTGCGCATGTTTCATATCAGTTATCATAATCTGAGAAGATTTGTTTTAAATTTGAACTAGCTCATTTAAAAGTAGACATTTCACTCTCTAGATATATTTCTTTTCATGTCTGTAAGGCAAGTATGAATGGAGTTGCGAAGTTTCGCACTCAAGGTCAGACAGAAAGTGCATCCTGTTTGCTTTCATTATTTTACAAAAGCGCAACGTTTCGTTGTTCAGTGCACACAAATAAATGTAGAGTCTTTACTAATTCAAAAGATGTAATACTTTTATCTGTATGCCGAAAAATGATTATTTTAAGTATTTTAAGAGCAAGTGACCACAGACACTTGAATAGCGCACATTTTTCTACATTAACGTTGGATTGTGCGGCCATGTAAAGTTGCTGCTACTAACATATTTCAGATGATAAGCCATATTTGAGGTTGATGAATGATAGGTGAGTATATTACCACATAGAACAGCTGTTAATTTTTTTTTTTTCTGCAACCAAGCCTCTTCTCGTCGACTAACGGTTAATTGACTATTACATGTTTTTACATTGTACTTCAAAAAAGACCTGCATATAATTATATCTGCAATAAATTTCTGTAATTACATTTATAATTATTCTGTTGACCCATCCCTTACACCTACTCATACTACCAAACCTGTCCCTATCCCTTCCCCGTATACCACCTCAATAGCAGCAAAAGAGTTTTGCAATACAATATGAACACAATAAGTACTGTACTTATTTTTGGTGCAAGTACATAGTAGTTAAGACAACTAATATAAAGTGGGGCCATATTTTTATGTTTTTAATTCTCTTGTCATGCTTTGACTAGCATGTTAAAGTACCCGACTGTAAAGGTCCCTTAATTTTTTTTTTCAAAAGAAAGAAAGTTTTTTCATATTCATATTTTTATGAAGGACAAACGTTTCGGAGCTATGGAGCCAGTGTGTAAACATGACTGACACAAAGTGAGGTCATATTTATTTTTTAATGTCCGGAAATTTCAACGAGAATTTCTGATTCAGTTTGCAATGACCTTAATTGTAACTGTAGCGTTATTCAGTATTATATTTAGATACCTAAATACTGTATATTTATATTATATAAATGTACTAGACTAGAAATCCATCATTTTTAATGCCTAAATAGAAATAAAACCAAACTATGTTTAAGTTTACCTTTAATATCAAGTTAGTACATTCAGCAGTACATTTTAACTATATTTCAAAGACAGAAGTATTTATGAAATTACATAAAAGATGTATATAAGTCCTTCTTGAGTGGGTCAAAAAAGCGATTTAGCTAGTTGCATGTGTTATAAATTAAACTATGGTACATTTTTATGTTAATACGAAATTAAGTCTCCAGAAACATCACATTCAGTTTACACTTAAGTGAAAATTCTGTCATTAATTACTCACCCTCATGTTGTTCAGAACAACATAAAAATGTTAATACTAAAGCATTAAAGGGTTAAAGACAGTAACAGGGCGCTCAGCGTTTAAAAAGCACACACGTAAATGCTCGTCTGCCAATGTGACTGGAACCAGACTTCTCTCCTCACCCTGAGATCATGTGTTTACCCACTGTGGTAACCCACCCATTTAACTTTCTGCAGCAAACCGGCTTGGAAACGCACAACACAAAACCTCCGTTCTTACGCCTAGCACATGCAGACACAAACACACTGCTCCACCTTCCACAAATTCGCATGCACACTCCACCCACGCCTAACGTTCACACCGTCCTACATTACAGTCGATCCAAGCACATGCGAGTCTGACACGTCGTTCCACTCGTTTATGCTCTTTTCGTGGCCGAGTTAAGCTGCTTTGATTTGTATTACCATACAAAATCGCCATTCTTCTGAAGAAACCAATTACTAACCACGGTTGGTCTGAAAAGAATATAATCCTAATGGGATTAATTACATACCGATTTACTCACAGCACGGCTTTAAACAACACATTTCAAAAGCAAAAGGTGTGCCAGCTGCGGAATTAAAGCCTTGCGTACAGCAATGTTCGTCTGCCTATGTGCAAAACAGAGGGAATATAACTAGCTAAATGTACTTATTTAGAATATGTTGTTACACTGTTAAAAATAACTATCATTCCACCTACTACAGACTGGTGATAATCTGGCAACCCACCACAACAGCCTAGCATGGCTATTTTTGCACAAGCAAGCATCATTGCAGTGAAATTCCAGTTGTTACTGCTTCATAAATTAATGTTAGCACAGTTTTATTGCAGTAACAATCAATGTTAACTATGGTATTTTGGTGGAAACTGTGGTCAAGTTGGTAAGCCAAACTGCCCCAGAAAATAAAAGCCATCTGTGACCTCATAATTGGGCGCCCAACATGCTGAAAGAGGAATCTGGGCACACCCCCGACATAAAACAAGTTCGCTTTTATTCCTATCTGGTTTGTTTTCTCTTTTTGAGCTGACTAAGGAAAGATAATATGTGACCCTGGAACACAAAACCAGTCATAAGGGTCACTTTTTTTGAAAATTTTACATTCAAAATGTTGAGAAAATCACCTTTAAAGTTGTCCAAATGAAGTTCTTAGTTCTCAAAAATAAAGTATTGACATATTTTAGTTAGGACATGTACAAAATATCTTCATGGAACATGATTTTTACTTAATATCCTAATGATTTTTTGGCATAAAATAAAAAAAAATGATCATTTTAACCCATACAATGTTTTGTTGGCTGTTGTTACAAATATACCAGCACTACTTATGAATGGTTTTATGGTCAAGGGTGACATGTCACAGAGATTTAACTTGTGAGTTTAACTTGTGAGTTTAAATGACTTAAGTTGATTTAACTTACCATTTTAAGGCAGCTGCTAAACTTAAGTTTTTAAGTTGAAACTGGTGAAAACTTTTTACAGTGTATTTGTTTTGTTGTCTTGTCAAAGTTCGCATTATACACCATAAGCGTATTCCATAGCCTAAACTTAGACAGCTATAAATCATAGAACAAGTAAGGGACAAGGATATTATATTTCATAATAGCCTAGAAATCCAGATGCCAGAAAATCCCATCTGAGGTAAGCGATCTGCCGCTGGCGCTGTACTGTACCACTGAGTAACCCATTATATTTGACACCTGGAAATGTGTTTTGTTAGGTGCTGAATTGAAGTGTCACACCAAGAAAAATCTATTTCACATCAAATAATCTTGTAAGTGAGGGTGATTACATTTGCCACATCATATTTTATTTTATTCTTTGTAATTAAGGTGTTTTTTTTATATTTCTAATGCTCATGTTGCATACTACTATATCTATGGACTTACTGTTGTTAAATTAATATGTAATAACGTATAATATGTGACCTTGGACCACAAAACCAGTCTTAAGTAGCATGGGTATATTTTTAGCAATGGCCAAAAATACATTAAAATTTTCTTTTTTTTCTTTTATGCCAAAAATCAATAGGATGTTATTAAAGATCATGTTCCATGAAGACATTTTGTAAATTTTCCACTGTAAATATATCAAAACTTAAATTTTGCTTAGTAATATGCATTGCTAATAACTTCATTTGGACAACTTTAAAGGTGATTTTCTCACTATTTAGATTTTTTGCACCCTCAGATTCCAGATTTTCAAATAGTGTCCTATACTAACAAACCATACATGAATGAAAAGCTTTCAGATTATGTATAAATCTCAGTTTAAAAAGAAACTGGCCCATGACTGGTATAAAAGTATATAACATACAAATCAGTCCGTTCGCAGCAAACACAAAGTTCACTGTACATCAAATCAAAGAAGAAACAGATTTCTTCTTATCAAAAGACCTGCAACTCTTATCTAAACCTTCAACATTAAAATGAAATGCAAAACAGCTCTAAGCTCAGCTAATAAGAAAATAACCCTAACAAAACAACAAGTCAAAGATTGCGTCTCTTGTCTCTTGTCTTTTCTCTTTTCACTTTTGTCATTCGCTTCCTGTTGATAGCCACACGAGCAAATGTGTGTTTTGAATAGTCAAATGGTGCCCAGCACAAAGCGGTAACTTCGCCAGGAAATACGGTCCTTCCATGCAAAGCCTCTCTGCAGCCATGCAAATGAGGTGGAGTGAGATGACTATAGCATGTGGGAGTTGCACGGTGCAGAATTACCTGTGACTCCCCTGATACCAGACACTGTGTGCTTAACAGTGTCCACATTGGTGAGAAAACAAACGAGTAGTGGTTTTACACTAGCTGCTGACATTTCCACACGGGTGCCCTTAAAAGTCCTCTTCCCTCAGGAATGGGGAAACACCCTCTGATATCTGACCTCCTTAACCTGTTGATCTAGAATCTGTTGATCTACAGCAGGGTTTTTCAAATCTTGCCCTGGAGGGTCAATGCCCAACTCTGATCAAACTTACATACCTCTCATTTTCTAAAGCTCAGTTGTGTTTGATTAGAGTTAGAGTTAGCTCTGCAGGATGGGACAGATTTGATGAACCCTGATCTACAGTGTGGTGGAATTGAGATGGCCATAACCTTGTTTCGACTCTCTTCACAGTCCACTGCACGAGCATGGTACACAGGTCAAAAATACAGTTTTTGTACTGTTTAACTTTCTTCTGTTTAATATAAACTGGCTCAGACGCTTGCTGCAAACTGTGCCATTGGAATTACACATTATATTAAATAGGACAGGGTATTGCTAATTTGTTCTTCAACCTCAAATCTGCTCTCTTTCTAGTATTAACACCCCAGGCCTAGGCTGGGTGAACAGAAGATTGATGGTGTGATCCAGCATTCCTCGTCCAGGGATCCAGATAAAACCACACACATTCCTCTCTAGGGGATGACATGTGACTTAACCCTCAACCATTTGTTTTTTAAGCCGAAATACAGAGACCTATTTTGCTGACAAAGTCCTCCTAACACCTAATGCGCACGTTTGTCTGGAGGCTAAAATGCCTCAAAGTCTTTAAAAGAAAGGCACACACATCTATAGAAAAGGTGCGTTGCGTGGAGATGTGCAGAGATGGAAGTAACTGCATTGTCTGTGAACCTGCAGTGAGAAAACAAACTCCAGGAGGAAGCCAAAGGGAGCGGTTCAGAGGCGGAGGACACACCATGGCCTCCTACTTTGGGAGGAAGCAGGCTTCATTTCCTCCTCTTTATCCCGTGGACAATGGACTGCTTACGTGTTGGACCAGCAGGGAAAATAAGCTGGGCAAGGAACAAAAGGGACAGCCCAATCAATGGAGACTGTCCTTGCTTGGTCCTCTATAGATGCTTTAATTATGCATTACATAGAACGTTGTAGTTCTTCAGGGATTGAGGGAAAGGAAAACTTGTTCTAGAAGAGGATAAATTGTGCCTAGGGGGAGGAACTGAGTGATGCCGCCACATTACCTTCCAAGCGAATGGAAAAAAGTGTCTATGGAACAGAGGGAGCCATTTGAATAAACAGAGAGGGAACACTGTGACTCACACTGTCTGACGCCAAGGGGAGATGAGAGAAGGAGCCAAAATCCAAGCTTGCAAATCACCCGATCCAAAGGACACAATAAAGGACTTGTTGTAATCAACTGATTTGTGACTTAATAGGAAAAACATAGTGATGGTCAGTGTTTCCCAAGTCCAAATTGCATTATAAAATTATGAGGGTTAAAACAGGACCAGAACTTTTACAACAAGTTCTCTTCATATGAACATTTCAAGATATTCACCTTCACATGGATAACAAAACTCAATTCTGAGACTTCTAATGGACAAAGTTACTGGTATAGTGAGATTCTACACATGCTTCCTGGAAAAACAAACCTCTTCCAGTGAACCTTTTAAGCTGACCCTGACCACTGCCCGGAGCATGGAAATCTGATAATTAAATCATCTCAGTCAGATAGGCTGATACAATCTGAGTTGTTAGCTACTAATGCAGATTCAAGGTAAGGCCATTCACGAAATGGAAGGATGGCCTGTTTCGTGTCCCATTACTGAAGAAATGGGTTCTGGAAATTTTGTGCCAGACTAGGACATTTAGTCAATCAAATCTTCCCATTAAGGGCTCCACTGAGCCAAATTGGAAGGTTTTGACATTTGGGAGAATAACAGACAGTGCGTGTACTTATAATGCAATGTTTTTGTAGCTTTACAACCTTCCATGAGCATACATATCAGTGCCTTCGTTGGCAACATACACATCAGTGTGGGATTTTTATGTGGAGAACTGCTGACGCTGAGATAAGAGTTGCTGTACCTTACCACAGCATGTTCAGCGTGCATCGCATATTTCTGTGGTCACTGTGCATATGAGCTAAGAAAGAAATATTTTTGTCATGCACAGTATGACTTAGAGTGTCAAGGACTGGGACAGAATATCTCTAGATCCGAACACAAACTCTGCATAACTTAAAACAGAAACAACATCCAAACTTTTTAACTTAGTTTGAGCTGTGCAAAAGTGGCATCACGGAAACAACATACTGGGTGGTGCTTACCTTCTGATCCACAATTGAGCAAGATATTTGTTTGACGAAGGCCAGGTCTGCAGTCTGGGGTAGAAGCACAGACTCCCTCGTAAGCCCAATCTGTATCATGAAGGAGACACCGGCTGGTGCCGGAGGCCCAGATGGCATTCCGGATGCCCCTCCAGGACCTGGGGCAACCCCCATGTCCACTGTTGGGAACCCTGGGGTTTGAGAGTTATGGACAGAGAGCGGTGTCCCCTGCTGCATCACCATCGACCCAGGTGGAGAAGGGCCACCAGGGGGGAAGAAGACCTGGGACATGGGTCCCGGAGACATGAAGGGACTGACGTTGGCCATGCCGAAGAGTCAAAGACAGTCAGGAGATAAGCCTGGGTAGCCTGGGTAGTGTGAGGCAGCAAACTCACCTACACACACCAGCAGTCACTCACTCATCAATAGTGGCCGTCCCTGCTGTATGTCCCGTGTCTACTAGAGCTTAAAATCAACTGATCCCTTTCCAGGAAGTGGCTCTTCTTTCTTCTCGCCCTCCCTTTCACGGAAAGGTCCCTCTATACGGCTTTCATTCCAGGTGAGAAATAGAGATAAAGTTTAGCTTTGAAACTAAACGTCCTCTTCTCCTCCTCCTCCACCTCCTCCTCCTCCTGCTTCCTGTTCCCTCAGTACTCCAAAGCAGCTTTGAAGAGGAAAACGTCCAAACTTCAAGGAAACACACTGGGGACAAAAAAAAAGAAACTGTAACAAATGAGAAAAGCAAATGAATGCCTATAAGTCCGTCAACTCAAGATGGCCTCCAAGTACAGGAAACAAGCCGGAGAGAGCTCCTGGTTAGGCTTGCTTTGCAAGTCAGACTGTGTTTCAGTTTCTTGTCGTGTTGAGCCGTGTTTGCTGTGCCTCAGTGAGAAAACTACTGAGGACACTCCCTCTTCCCCCTGCCTCCACCTCCCTACTGTCTGAACCTCACAGAGCACTAGAGGAAGTGGTGTGACTGACAGTTCTCTGAGCCAATCGGCAGAAAAGAGAGCTGTAAAAGAGAGGCTCTATGAGATCATGCATATCCACTTCTGTCTCCTCCCAGTCCCACATACACCTTCTTCCCTCCCTCTCAACTTTTACGTCTTTCTCTTTGTGTAACAGTTTGCCTTGTTTACTCCCCCACCCTGGAACAAATTTGTCCACCTCTTTTTTTTTTTTTTGCCTGGGGCCCCACGCTAACTTGCACTCTTTTCCCAGTCACTCATTCTGACTCGCTCTTTTTCCGCTGTCCCCTTTTCCCCCATGTCCCAAATGATAGATAAATACCTGATCTGTGTAACATAAACACGCCTATATGATCAACCCACGTGCAATCCTGTTGTCAAAATATAACTTCAAATAAGATAAGAAGTCCTGCATTGTTTCCCTATGAGTAGATGAAGGGCGTGTCAGTTCACAAATAATGAGCATGGTGTTAATTAAAAAACCTTTGTTGACAATTCAATAAATTAAATAAAATGGTTTTGCTATTTTAACAAAACCTGTGAAAAAAATGACATTACATTTGACCTATTTACAGAACAAAAAAGGAAATACTCAGGTTTTTTTTAATAATCAGAGAAATCCATGAGTTATATCTCTACATGGAATGTTTTCATTCTAAACAGCCTTTTTTAAAAGCTACTGCAAAATGAGTTATAACTTTACAATATTTTAGACTTTTTTTTTTTTTTTTTTTGGAAAGACTGCATTCTCTGCTACTCTGCTAAACACTTTAGACAGATTTAAATGTGGGTGCTGTTGTGTTAAAGTATATATGTGACCCCTATTTGGCTGAGATACAGTTATTGAAAATCTGAAATCGGAGGGTGCGAAAAAATCTAAATATTGAGAAAATTGCCTTTAAAGTTGTCCAAATGAAGTTCTTAGGAATGCATATTACTAATCCAAAAGTAAGTTTTGGTATATTTACGGTGGGAAATTTACAAAACATCTTCATGGAACATGACCTTTACCTAATATCCTAATGATGTTTGGCATAAAAGAAAAATATATTATTTTGACCCATACAATGTATTGTTGGCTATTGCTACAAATATACCCGTGCTACTTAGGACCGGTTTTGTGGTCAAGGGTCACATATCAGACATAAAGTTCACAAGGACTCATTTTTTGCAGTTTAGATTCAATAAATGGTCATTCTGAACTGTGTTCTGACTTACAATACTCACGTCACATTTTTAACACTGATTTTCTTTATCTGAATATAAATAAATAAATAAATAAAATACCTGGATTTTCACTCCACCTAGACAAGTTAACCTACAGTTGAGGTTTACATATAATCCATAAGAGAAAATAATAGTTGAATTTATAAAAATTACCCCTTTCAAAGTTTACATACACTTTATTCTTAATACTGTGTTTTTACCTGAATGATCCACAGCTGTGTTTTTTTGTTTAGTGATAGTTGTTCACGAGTCCCTTGTTTGTGCTGAACAGTTAAACTGCCTGCTGTTCTTCATAAAAACCTTTCAGGTCCCACAAATTCTTTGGTTTTCCAGCATTTTTGCGTATTTGAACACTTTCCAACAATGATTGTATGATTTTGACATACATCTTTACACACAGGACAACTGAACACGGGAAAAATTATGCATTAAGAGCCGGAGGAGGGAAACTTTTGAACAGAATGTGTGCATTTTTCTTATTTTGCCTAAATACCCTATTTTTTTTTCATTTAGTACTGCCCTTCAGAGGCTAAAGAAGATAATTACATGTTTCCGAGAAGACAAAATAATCTTCAAATTCAAAGTTGCCCCAGCTATTAATGCATCGTGTTTCCTTCTGAAGCATCAGTAAACATTTGAACCTTCTGTAATAGTTGCATATGAGTCCCTCAGTTGTCCTCGTTGTGAAAAGATGGATCTCAAAATCATACAATCAGTGTTGGAAAGGGTTCAAATACACAAACATGATGGAAAACCAAAGAATTTGTGGGACCTGAAGGATATTTATGAAAAACAGCAGGCAATTTAAGTGTTCAGGACAAACAAGGGACTTACAAACAACTATCACTAAACAAAAAACAGCTGTGGATCATTCAGGTAACAACACAGTATTAAGAATCAAGGGAATGTAAACTTTTGAACGGGGTCATTATTTTAAATTTAACTATTTTTTTCTCTTGTGGACTATATGTAAACATCTTTTATGTGTAATATCTTATTCAGGTCAGTCCTAATTAAACAATAACATGCATTTTGCTAAAATAATTAACATTTAGCAGATCCTGAAAGGAGGATGTAAACTTTTGACCCAACTGTATATCATACCCCAACAATTCAAAGAAATGAGGTCACTATTAGTTAGTTTAACCAAAGACACTTTCACAGACAGCCAGACAAGAATGAAATGTCTGTACAAAACCATGTTTTTATTTAGTTGTTTTTGCATTTTTTATGACATACAACACAAGACCTGCAGAGTAAACAAAAAAAAAAAAAAAGAAAAGAAATCAACAGGATAAGGAAAAGACGTATTTCGATACAAGCTAGAAAGTAGTTCAAAAATATGTATAATAAAACAAAATAAATAAAAGGCTGGTCTTTTTTATCCCTTGTAGTTAGAGGATATAGTTTGAATACAGCTTAATATGATGTACAAAATATCACACAGTGATAAATTGCTTTTAAAAAATAAAAACACTTAACAAAAAGTCCTTTTACCTTGGCTGTGGACTGAAACTTTTTCTTTTTCTTTTTTTTTTCTTAAATTTTCATACGATTTTCAGTTGTTTAGGCTTTTACACAATCACAAGCAAGTCTTAAGCCTAGCAAAAAAGGTACTACTGTTGTCTTACACCTTATTACTAGTAATCATAATAATATGTCTAGTAAAGAAAAGCAAATGGGAAAATGGGAAACTTACATTTTGCATTGGCAGCTTTTCAAACATATAAACATTTTCGGTTTCTTTCGATTTTCATTTTTACACAGATTCGTCCTCTCTCGGTAAGGAATGTGTTTTGTCGTCGTAATTTCAAGACTCGTATTGCATCGAGGGGTGCGGAAATAGAGGTGTACAAAAGAGACAGCAGGACTCGTCTAAACACCCATGCAATCGGCAGTCTTTGGAAGAGAACGTAACGATGCAGCGATACATGGATGAACCGAACCGATCGTGTGATCCTACACGTGTAGTGTAGCTTAAAGCTAACCGTTAGTGTGCGGTGTGAAGTTTCTAGGTGAAGAGGTAAGCAGCAAAGGATTATGGATTCCACTGAACGCAAGGTTATGTTCTGTGGTTATGACATTCACTGACTGGGCGAACAGCCCGAAATGAATCGGTGGTCTCGACGTTGGACAAGTGACATGTAACCCTGTCCATTGATAAAATCACTCCAAGAGGCTCCAAGAAGGAAACCTTGTTTTCCAGGTTGGATGGATGGAGTGATTCTAGATGGAGGCAGTCTGGCTTGACTCCATTATGCAAGAGCGCTCTTTATGGCCCATCAGTCTTTTTGTCGCTTCTGACTTGCCTTCTGGCCACTCATCTACGACCACGGAAAACCAGTAAAGGATAAAAATAAACCCCGCGAAATGGAAACTGGCTGTGACCTTTGATCTCCAGACCTCAAGACCAGGCTCCCTCCAACAAGGAACTTAAAGATTCAGGTCCAATTCTTCATCACACCTTGGTGCCCCCCTCAAGTTTCAGACTTGCATCTTGATTCATTACTTAGCCAATAAAAAGCAAGGTGTACCACTTTTTTCACTTTGAGATCCCAGAGTTTTACTCTGAAACATCTTCTGTCTTGCCTTGACTAACAGCACAAAACCCATCAAGAGGACTTTTTGAATTTGTCCAAATTTCACCAGTGGGGTTTGACCTCTTGGTAAGTCAACTGACAACAGGGAGGCACTAGTTTCTCATCACTTAAAATGCCCTTTCAAGGTTCGTTCTGACCTTTTCAGGATAATTGGACTTGGGTCAAGATCACAGATGTCCAAAAACTCAGAAATCGACAATACAGCTGTACTGAAACACTGGAACTTGTAGTTGGTTTTAATTGTTTTATTGGCGACAATCATCAACCAAAGATCCTCCAACTTGGATATAGAGTTTTTCGTCTAAAAAATACCCTGACAAAACCTTAAAAGCCACTTCGGCACATCAGAAGTACTCTGAAATTTCCAACAAACGGGCTGTATTTCTGAAATGCCAAAGAACCGTACATGATGACTTTGAGGAATGGAGTCCTCATGTAAAAAGTAAGGTGTCCAACTTTTTTCACTTCGAGAACCCAGAGTTTTACTCCGAAACATCTTGTGTCTTGCCTTGACTAACAGCACAAAACCCATCAAGAGGACTTTTTGGATTTGTCCAAGTTTCACCACTGGGGTTTGACCTCTTGGAAAGTCAACTGAAAACTGGGAGGAACTAGTTTCTCATTACTTAAAATGCCTTTCAAGGTTCGTTCTGCACTGTTTAAGAAAGAGGACTTGAGTTGAGATCACAGATGCCAAAAAACTCAGAAATCGACAATACAGCTGTACTAAAACACTGGAACTTGTAGTTGGTTTTAATCGTTTTATTGGCGACAATCATCAACCAAAGATCCTCCAACTTGGATATAGAGTTTTTCGTCTAAAAAATACCCTGACAAAACCTTAAAAGCCACTTCGCACATCAGAAGTACTCTGAAATCTCCAACAAATGGGCTGTATTTCTGAAATGCCAAAAAAAACGTACATTATGACTCCGAGGAATGGCAGACGTCAACTGAGATTTGATACTTTATGACTCTTGTCGTGAACACTTCCCTGATTCAGAGGAGATCTTAGCACCAAGGTTGTGAAACAAGTGTGCTAAGTACAGCGCATCCTGCTTATATACAGAAATCAGTTACGCGTCCAACTGCAGATCCTCCCGAGAAGTCTTCCGACCGATATCGAACACTACAATAAATACACTACTCGACAGTCACCTGACTATTACGGATAACGCCACCTGACTGGATATGAATGAAGACGGCGATTGCGAAATGCTTGTGCTAGCACCGTCACAAACGCACACACGCAGGTACACGTGTTTGGTTTTAGTTCAAGGTGTACTCGTCATACTAATGAAATGTGTGGAGAAAGTGATTATGAAAGGCTGAAATACTAAGGCTCTTAGCTGTGAGGCTAAAGGTAAAGCTGTGTCGTACTTGCAGCTAAAACGCAACCAAAAAAAAAACTCATCTAAAGCAGTCTTTGGAATGAAATGCATCGATCGCCTCACGTTACTAGGCAACGGTTACGCGAGGACATTAATTCACAGATTAGCACTAATGCAATTTACATTGAGAAAATGTGCAGGCTTGGGTAATGTCTTGTTTACCGAGAGCCTTCAAATCCTCAACCTAAACCGAGCATGAAATTAAAATCCAGGGTGTGTGTTGTGTTAAGGTGTGCGAGTGTGTGTGTTTGGATGGGTCCATCCGTCAACAGATTGGACATCACTGTGCAGATTATTAGTAGTGTCTTCTAAAACTGAAATCAGGGCATGAGCAGCAAACTCGTTAGTATTAAAAGCAGTAGAGTTTGTATCACAAGGTGTGAGGGATAAAAAATGATGGGTTATTGAGTCGTGTGCCTTTAACACAGGCAGTGATGTGTAGAACATTGTTCCCCTCGTTTAGTGAGCGAGTGTGTGTGAGTGTGTGTGGATACTCGGCGTTTCACTCTTTTGGCCCAGTAGTGAGGGTGGATCCCCTGAGAAGAGAAAAAGACAAAAATTAGCTCAGTGAAATGGAAAATGGAAAAAGTTGATACTGTGCGTTGAGTATAAAGTGCCTTGCATAAGTATTCATACCCCTTCATTTTTTTCACATTTTGTTAGGGTTGCTGCCTTACATTAAACTGCTTTAAATGACCTTTTTTTCCCACATCAATCTACACTCCATACACCATAATGACAAAGCACAAAAAACTGTCGCCATTACCCTTAATGGAAGAAGTTTGAAACAACCAGGACTCTTCCTAGAGCTGGCCTCCTGGCCAAACTACGCAACTGATGGAGAAGGGCCTTGGTTAGACTGGTGACCAAGAAGCTGATAGTCCCTCTAGTTAAGCTACATGATCATATGTGGTGGTAGGAGAAATCTAAAGAAGGACAAACATCACTGCACCGATTTGGGCTTTATGGCAGTGTGGCCAAATTCAATCCTCTCCTTAGTGAAGACACATGAAAACACACTTGAAATTTGCTAAAAAAGCAGCTAAAGAACCCTCGGACTGTGAGAAACAAATTTTCTGGTCTGATGAACCTTAATTCCAAGCATAATGTTGAAAGGAAACCAGGCACTGCTCTTAAAGAAAACCCAGTCCAGAGCATTCAGAATCTCAGACTGGGCAGAAGGTTGACCTTCCAATAGGACATTCACCCTAAGCACACAGCCAGAGTGGCTTATATACAACTCTGTGAATGCCCTTGAGCCTGGGCTTGAACCCAATCAAACATTTCTGGAGAAACCTGAAAATGTCTGCCAGACCCTATCCAAGCTAACAGGGCTTGAGATGTGAAGAGGTGGTGAGAAGAATAGCAGATAATTGCCAAATGCTGATGTGCAATTCTTGTTGCATCATACCTAGAAAGATATAAGGCTGTAAAGGTGCTTCAGCTAAGTACTGAGTTAAAAGTATGAATACTTCTGCAAACGTACTTATTTCAGTTTTATATTTTTTATACATTTCCAAAGTTGTGACAATTCTCTTATTGCTCTGTCAATATGGTGTGTGGAGTGTAGTTAAAGTAGCAACAGAAAATGTGAAAAAAATAAAAATAAAGAAGGGGTATGAATACTTTTGCAAGGCACTGTAGAGTGAATTAAATCTGAAGCAACAGAAAGATTGTGTAATGTAAAATAACAGCAAGAAAATGTTGTCCTTATGGTTGCATACAAAGACACAGTACCAACAGTGTACTATTGTGTACTATAAGTGACTATTTTGAGCCTTTCTTTTAATTTAATAAGACATGAAATGCAGTTTTTAAATTATGCACATATAAACTTAATTTGGGTTTTCCTCAAAACTAGTCATGAATTAGATATAAATGGTCATTTTCTACCCTAAATTTAGCCTCTGATTTGAATGCTCAATTGGAAGGGGCGTATCTGCTTTGAGACTTCAATGGAAATGCCCACTATGATTGGCAGAAAAATTTTGCATTTGAAATGAGCATTACCTGTGGGACTTTCTTGAAACATTTTACTGCGTTTTTCCTATAACAGCCACCAAGATGAAGGCTGCAGAGCTGCACTGTAGCTGAACTCGAAAGGTGCAATGATCTCCTTATTGTAACACAATTTCTGCAATCTCACGAATACTTTCATCATAACTAACACAGTGAAAACATGTAAATAAGAGACTCGTTAAGCAGAGTAAACTGTCATTGATTATAATGGGAGTTTTGGTGAAAATGCAGAAATCTAATCACGATAGGCTCACGCTGCTCCAGTGTTAATAAAGAGAATGATCTTTGATCGCTTTCTGTATATATAACTATCACAATATAAAGAACAGATGGTTTTTACACTATTAACAGGAAGAGTGTGACGTTAATTGTTTAGTCACTGATTCACTAATGCATAAACAGAAGTAAACCACTTCACAAAGCATATCTGTACATGAGCCCTTATAATATAAAAATTTGAAGCTGCATGAAGCTGTGGTTGTGTAATATATATTTCTTGAGGCTAGTTCATAAAGTTTTCTGCACCAAAAAAGTATTGCGGCAATGATGCATGTTAAAGGGATAGTTTGAAAAAAATTAAAATTCTGTCATTAATAACTCTCATGTCGTTTCAAACCCATAAGAAAGTGCCGCGATGCAAAACTTTTGGATTTCATCCAAAATAAAAAGATGAACAAAGGGCATTTATCAGCAATACAGTGCCTTGCGAAATTATTCATACCCCTTCATTTTTTATTATTTTGTTATGTTGCTGCCTTATGTTAAACTACTTTAAATTACTTTTTTCCCCACATCAATCTACACTCCCTACTCCATAATGGCAAAGCAAAAAAATATGAAAAGTGTCTAACAGCTGAAAAAGCATATCAGAGCAAAAACCAAGACCTGAGTTCAAGTTAACTGCCTGTAGAGCTCAGTGACAGACTTGCGTTAAGGCAATGATCTAGGGACGAGTTCAGAAAAAAAAAATCTGCTGCATTGCAGGTTCACAGAAGCATTATCCATAATGGAAGACGATTGGAACAACTAGGACTCTAGAAAATGTCTGCCAGCCCCCATCTAATCTGACAGAGCTTGAGAGGTGAAAAGGTGAGGCAAAGAATGGCAGATAATTGCCAAATGCAGATGTGCAAAGCTTGTCACATCATACCCAAAAACACTTCGAGGCTGTAAAGGTGCTTCAACTAAGTACTGAGTTAAGGGTATGAATACTTATGCAATGTACTTTTTTCAGTGTTTTATTTTTAATAAATTTGTCAAATTTGCAAATCTGGTTTTTGCCTTGTCATTATTATGGTGTATGGAGTGTAAATTTTATTTATTAAAAATAAAACTCAGTACATAGCTGAAGCACCTTTACAGCCTCAAGTCTTTTTGGGTATGATGTGACAAGTTTTGCACATCTGCTTTTGGAAATTATCTGCCATTCTTTGCCTCACCTTTTCACCTCTCAATGCAGCAGATTTTTTTCTGAACTCTTCCCTAAATCATTGCCTTAACGCAAGTCTGTCACTGAGCTCTACAGGCAGTTATCTTGACCTCAGGACCTCAGGTTTTTGCTGTGTATTTTCAGCTGTTAGACCTTTTCTGAGAGGTGTGTGCCTTTCTAAATCATACTCATTCAAATGAATTTGCCACAGTTGAACTCCACTCGAAGTGTAGTAACATCTAGAAGCAATATGAATGCTCCTGAGCTAACTTTCAAGTGTCCCAGAAAAAGGTATGAATACTTATGCAACAGGATCTTTTCAGTTTTTTATTTTTAATAAATTTGCACAAATGTTAAAAACCTATTTTTTGCTTTGCCATTATGGAGCAGGGAGTGTAGATTGATGTGGGAAAAAAGGTAATTTAAAGTAGTTTAACATAAGGCAGCAACATAACAAAATGTGAAAAAATTAAGGGGTATGAATAATTTCACAAGGCACTGTACATACACATCTATATATATATATATACACATCTATCTATCTATCTATCTATATATATATATATATATATATATATATATATATACACACACGCACACGGCACCTTTAACTTCTCACTCTTAACCAGTTGTAATATGTTTGAATGTGCATTTACCAGTGAGAAAATCAAACAAAGATCTTGGCGAGCGCGTCAGCCCCTGCGCTGGCGATGAAGGGCTGCGAGGGGTGGAAGGCCACGTCATGAATGGCCTCATCGTGTTTTTTCCTGTGTGCTGTGATCTCCTGCACACACGTGCGGTTGTCCAGCATCCACAAGCGCACAGAGCAGTCATGACCTGAGCAAAGTAGAAATCACAAAATAAAGACAGATTTTCACATTGTGGTTTGTTGACGTGGATATGCTCAGAAGGCTTCAGCTGGCATGTTGTTTAATGCTCTGATGTCACACACTGCGTGTCTGTGTATATTTACTTACTGCCGGAGATGAGGTAAGTGCCTTTAGGGTCTGTGGCAAGACAGGTTACAGCATCCAGGTGAGCCACCATGGAATGAATCACTTTCCCTGTGGCCACAGTGAGACGAAGGAGAAAAGATTAGGTCATGTGGGATATTTTTGATACACAATATTGTTTCTAAACGATCTAGTTTCTGTCTGATAAGTTTGTGTCAAACAAGGTAAAACAAGGTTTATAAAACTGGAAAACTAATAATAATTAAAATATAGCTTCAAGCAGCGATTACCAGGGTTCAAGTGCTTTAAGGCATTTAAGCACATATGAAAAAAGACAAGCCTTTTTTTTTTTTTTTTACAAATACAGGTAACTAACCATAGAAATATTATGTTTTGTAACATTTCTAACTGTTATAGTGCCAGCTGTGGTCCGATCTCTTGAAAACTTTGCATGCTTGTGCTCACCAGCTTTTGTGAAGTTTTGAGTTTTCATGTTGATAGGACAAATGGTTGCATAGGTGTATGTTTTTTTCCCTTTTATAGCGCCACCAAGTGGCCAAGCTCTGTAATTTCTGTCCTGTGACCTCAGATTGAGCTCTTAAATAAGTGTTCTGAGTTTGGCAAAGATATCTCATTCCGTTCAGGAGTTATAGGCATTTTACTAAAAGTGGCCTGCCCCTTTTAAACGTTTTGGCATCCCTTTGCAATGGTGAGTCAAAAGTTAGACTTTTTATATATATATATATATATATATATATATATATATATAATTATTGATATTCGCTCCCCAGAGAATCTTTCTGCACTGATTTGGTTCTGATTGGGCGAATTTCAACAACATAAGATACCTATTAGTAAGAAGTCATGAGCGATTTTGTACCTTTGATCACTGTAGCGCCCCCGTCAAGCCGATATAGTGCCAGCTGTGGTCCAATCTCTTTAAAACTTTGCATGCTTGTTTAGAATCACCTGTTGCATGTGCTTACTTGGTTTTGTGAAGTTTTGAATTTTCTTTTAGGCTTTATAGGATTTGGGGTAAATTTGGACAGGCCCCTTTTCTAAACGACCCCATTATAGCTTCCTAAAGGGTAAATTATTATTTTTTTGACAATTATTGACCTAGAGAGTCCAGAGAATTGCACTGCAGTGTTTTTCTTTTCCAGATTGAGTGAAAACGTAGGACTAGTTCGCAAAAGTAGGTTTTTTTACATCCTCTCAATCATTTAAACTACTTAACTGACAGCAGTGGCTCTAGAAGCAAAGGTGTCTGGAATGAGGAGTTCTGTCATACGATATGATTATCGTGCGTATGTGCGAAAAACCGTGCAATGCACAATCATTTACCCCCTTGAAAAATGCGATATTTCCCTCCAGTGGCCGATTGCTATCAACTTTCTCACAGACCTTTGGGGCCATGAGTCAAATAGGCCCACTGAGTTTTGTTCCGATCGGCCTCTGCTGAGGCCTTGTCTAACAGGGTGCTCAAACTTTATTGGCCAATGGCGGCCATGTTTTTTGAGATATGCAAATGTCCTTATAGACCCTTGTGGCACTTTGGATCAAGACCATGTAGAGCGATTTTCAGGTTGATAGGAAAAATGGTTGCATAGGTATAGCCATTTTTATGTTTTGTTCCCTCTTATAGCGCCACCAAGTGGGCAAGCTCTGTGATTTTTTTCTTGCGACCTCGGCTTGAGCTCTTACATAAGTGTCCAGAGTTTGGCAAAGATATCTCATTCCATTCAGGAGTTATAGGCATTTTACTAAAAGTGGCCTGCCCCTTTCAAATGTTTTGGCATCCCTTTGCAATGGTGAGTCAAAAGTTAGACTTTTTTTTATAAGTATTGATACTCGCTCTCCAGAGAATATTTCTGCACTGGTTTGGTTACGATTAGGATGAAAAACCTAGGACTAGTTTGCAAAAGTAGGTTTTGCAAAAAAAGCCAAAATACCTGAAAATTTTGTCCGGCGTGAGCCAAGGATTCCAACAACATAAGATACTTATTGACGGTTAAGAAGTTATGAGCGATTTTGTACTTTTGATCACTGTAGCGCCCCCGTCAGTCCGATATAGTGCCAGCTGTGGTCCAATCTCTTTAAAACTTTGCATGCTTGTTTAGAATCACCTGTTGCATGTGCTCACTGGGTTTTGTGAAGTTTTGAGTTTTCTTTTACGCTTTATAGTATTTTGGGTAAATTTGGACAGGCCCCTTTTCTAAACGACCCCGTTATAGCTTCCCAAAGGGTAAATTTCAACATTTTTTGATAATTATTGACCAGAGTCCAGAGAATTGTACTGCAGTGTTTTTCTTTTCCAGATTGAGTGAAAACCTAGGACTAGTTCGCAAAAATAGTTTTTTTTTTTTTACATCTCAATCTTTTAACAAACAATTTGATTGACAGCAGTGTTCTGGAGGCAAAGTTGTCTGGAATGAGGAGTTCTGTCATATGATATGAACATTGCGTGTATGTGCGGAAAACCCCTTGAAAATGCGATATCGCCTCAGTGGCCAATTTCTTTCAAATTTCTCACAGACCTTTGGGGCCGTGAGTCAAATAGGCCGACAGAGTTTCGTTCTGATTGGCCTCCATTGAGGCCTTGTGTAACAGGTGCTCAAACTTCATCGGCCAATGGCGGCCATGTTTTTCTGAGATTGGATCAAGACCATGTAAAGCAATTTTAATGTTGATAGGAAAAATGGTTGCATAGGTATAGCCTTTTTTAATGTTTTGTTACCTCTAATAGCGCCACCAAGTGGCCAAGCTCTGTGATTTTTTCTTCGGATCTCGGCTTGAGCTCTTAAGGCCGGGACACACCAAGCCGACGATCGGCCGTCTGGCCTCGTCGGGCAGTTGGTGGGCGTCGGTGAAGCGCGTCGGTTCGGTGTGTTCCGCACGTCGGCTCGCGTCGGCCAAAGTTTGCCCGATTCGACATGTTGAATCGGCGTCGGGCTTGTCGGGGCTGTCTGGGAAAGAGAGTGCTCTGATTGGCTGTTCAGACACCGAATCAGAGCGCGTGGAGGACTTGAACGTGAAGTGACGTAACAAGCAAATAAAAGAGTCAAGAGGGAATCGGCTCGCTGTCATCATTTCGCAATTCGAAACCAACTATGGCTGTGTGGAACGAAGCTATTGAAGGCGAGCTGATCAATTTGATCCAAGACAGGCCAGCGCTGTACGACATAACGGAAAACGCTATGCAAACCGTGCGGCGGTTCTTCCGGGTTCTCTTCTTGGAATGAAAATGCAGACTACTGCCATCTGCAGGTACGCCACGGTATATCTCCTCACGCATGCGCAGAAAGCACCTTCTAGTTTGCAGTCGGCTTTTGTCAGTTCGGTGTGTTCGAGCTCAGTTTAATCGCCCAGACGCTCGCAGACGCAGCCGACTAGAGGCGACAAGACGGTCGGCTTTCGTCGGCGCTAGTTGGTTGGCGTCGGGTTGGTGTGTCCCGGCCTTTACATAAGTGTCCAGAGTTTGGCAAAGATATCTCATTCTGTTCAGGAGTTATAGGCATTTTACTAAAAGCGGCCTGCCTCTTTCAAACGTTCAAAACGAGTCAAAAGTTACTTTTTTTAATAATTATTGATATTCGCTCTTCAGAGAATCTTTCTGATTGGGTGAAAAACCTAGGACAAGTTCGCAAAAGTAGGTTTAGCAAAAAATCCAAAATTTGTCCGGTGTGAGCCAAGGATTCCAACTACATAAGATACTTGAGCCTGCGATTGACGGTTAAACAGATCTAAGTGATTTTGTACTTCTACAGGCCTTGGTGATGTTGCCTGCGGTGTGAGTACTACCATTCCTCCAAGTTTCAAATCTTTACGACTTACAGTTTGGTCTGCACAAACGGTTTTACATGGAGATCGCTGATCCATGACCATTTTAACAATTTCAACAGCCCATAATCATAATCTTTTTAAAATGGAGCAGCATTAACATGCAAATCTGTTCTGAAATGATTAAAATATTAACTTAATTTTAAAAAAGTTTGGGAATCCCCGCTTTAAAATATTGCTGCTATAGAAAAAGAAAAAGGAAATAAAATCCAGATAAACCTCACTAGACGACTAGTCAACCATCGTGACTCATCCTCAAATTACACAGACAAACTCCATTATGAACACATACACGGAAAAAAAAGATTATTAAAAACTTCCTAACATGCCTGAAAACAAAGCCACAGGTAATGCACCACCGCATTCACGTTCCAGCTGCCTTTTTTCGCTGGCTAATCTTTCACACCAAGAATGTTATTTGCTTCTCTTGAAGTGCTCTTGCTATATAAACTAGTGAGTAAAGGTTGTTGTCTGGCACCAATTCGATTGAGGTTTTTTATACCAGAGGTTCTTTTTTTAACTGCTTTGAGAGGTCTATTGTGACAGCACGGTAGGAGAGTCAAATGCTTTGCTGGTGTATTTACAGTTCCCACAGTGCACAGCTGGAAAATACGTGGTGTTATTACGGGCCTCAAAATTGCTACAGGCTCTCAACACGCACACGCATACACACACACACACACGCACGCACACACACACACACACACACACACACCTGTCTTATTGTCCAGGAAGCGGATGGTGCGGTTCTCGTGGGCTGTAATAGAAATCGGTTGGGATGGATGGCTGACCACACGGTTAATCAGCTCACTGCCTGCAGGGGGCGGTAAAGAAAAATCACAAAATTGTATTATTGTACAACAGACTTCAAGGCAACATGAAATAGCATTCAGAAATAATTTTACTTTTGTACGCATTGGAGCTTTTCAATGCAAAATGTTTGAACTCTATCATCCATTTTAATATACTTTAAGTATATGCAAGTTCTCTTACTTAGAAATCATGGAAGGGTCTACAATTTTCAGCATAGGCGCAATTCCTCTGTGAGAGACAGAATCTAAAAATAAAAATCCGGAAATCGCATTGTATGTTTTTTTTAACAATTTATTTGTGAATTACTGTGTCAAATAAGTATTTGATCACTTGAGTCAAAAAAATTTAATATTTGGTACAGAAGCCTTTGTTAACAATTACAGAGGTCAAACGGTTCCTGTAGTTCTTCACCAGGTTTCCACACACTGCAGGAGGGATTTTGGCCCACTCCTCCATACTAGATCTGTCAGGTTTCGGGGCTGTCGCTGAGCAACACAGAGTTTCAGCTCCCTCCAAAGATTTTCTATTGGATTTAGGCCTGGAGACTGGCTAGGCCACTCCAGAACCTTGATATGCTTCTTACGGAGCCACTACTTGGTTTCTTGCTCTGGCTGTGTGCTTTGGGTCATTGTCATGTTGGAAGACCTAGCCACAACCCATCTTTAATGCTCTGACTGAGGGAAGGAGGTTTTTGCCCAATATGTCACAATACATGGCCCCGTTCATCCTCTTCTTAATACAGTGAAGTCGTCCTGTCCCCTGTGCAGAAAAACTCCCCCAGAGCATGATGCTTCCAGCCCCATGCTTCACTGCAGGTATGGTATTATTGGGATGATACTCATCATTCTTCTTCCTCCAAACACGGCGAATGGAGTTAAGACCAAAAAGTTCTATTTTGGTCTGATCTAACCACAGGACTTTCTCCTATGACTCCTCTGGATCATCCAGATGGTCCCTGGCAAACTTCAGACGGGCCTGGACATGGGCTGACTTAAGCAGGGGAACCTTCCGCGCGATGCAAGATTTTAAACCATGACGTCTTAGTGTATTACTGATAGTAGCCTTGGAAACGATGGTCCCAGCTCTCTTCACGGCATTGACCAGCTCCTCCCGTGTAGTTCTGGGCTGATTCTTCACCATTCTTAGCATCATTGAAACCCCACGAGGAGAGATCTTCCGTGGGGCCCCAGTCCAAGGGACACTGACAGTCATCATTAGCCTCTTCCATTTTCTGACAATTGCTCCAACAGTTGTTCACCAAGCTGCTTGGCAATTTCCCCGTAGCCCTTTCCAGCTTTGTGAAGGTCTACAATTTTGTCTCTTGTGACTTTCGACAGCTCTTTGGTTTTGCCCATGTTGCTACTTAGACTTTGGCTGATTGTGGGGTGCACAGGTGTCTTTATGACAGCTAACAAACAGGTGCTAATAATTTAGAATCGTGAGCAGAGTGTAGCTGGACTATTTAAAAGCAAAATAACAGGTCTTTGAGGGTCAGAAATCTGGCTGATAAGCAAGTGATCAAATACTTATTTGACACAGTAATTCACAAATAAATTGTTAAAAAAAAAAAAAAATCATACAATGTGATTTCCGGATTTTTATTTTTAGATTCTGTCTCTCACAGTGGAAATGCACCTATGCTGAAAATTGTAGACCCCTCCATGATTTCTAAGTAAGAGAACTTGCAAATTCTCAGGGTGATTAAATACTTATTGACCTCACTGTATATATATGTGTAAATTGTAAAAATAATAATAGCAAATATTTATTCCTATATAAACTGGTGCTTACCATCCTTAGCCTGGTTCTCCAGGACCATGATGCTTTGCTCTGTGTTGAGGTCATAAAGCAGAGTCTCACCCCCATCAAAGGACACAACAACCTGGGACGGGTCAGAGTTTACAAAGGCAACCGAGGTGGGAGTGCCATGTTCTGAAAAACACACAGGGAATAAGTGAGAGGGACAAACATAACAGTTAATCAATCCAAACACCCAAGGTCTTCTCCTCACCTTTCTCCTTGTTGAAAACAGACACACACGGTGAGGAATTATGGGGGTCCCAGATCCGCACAGTCCCATCTGCTGAGCAGGAGGCCAAACGCTTCAGGCTGGAGGAGTAGGCCAACCCCCACACCGCATCCTCATGGCCCGACAACACGCTGCTCTCCACGCCTGGATCTGAACATGTTTATACACAACATTTACGTCTAGCTGTCCAAGGTGTTGCCGAATTCATTTATAGTCAGTGCCCTCTAGAGGACTGTAATAAATAGTGTTTTTAGTCAGATTGTGTAACATGCAAGTGCAGTATTATGGCAAGTAGTAGACTTGCCATAGTTGTCATAAGGATCCACATTAAGGTCTGGAATCTTCCAGCCACGGACGGTGCCGTCCAGACCACCGCTGAAGCACGATTCTCCTTCCTCCCCCATAGCCAGAGAAAGAACAGCACCGCTGAAATCACACATAGACACAAATTGAAAATAAAAAACCACAACAAATATACTGCAGTGGTAAACTTTGATATACAGTGGTGACCAAAATTATTAGAACACTAGTATTTTCACCAGCTAGAAATGGTTTTAAGTCAGTTATTTCCATCTTTTTCTGTAGTATCATTAGGAAATATCAGTTTACATTTTCAAACATTCATTTTGCCATTAATTGTAATAATCCAGTGAGATTTTTGTTTGCACAAGGTCACTTTGCTGTCACTTTCCTGTCACTTTTGAACCAACTGAATGCATCCTTGCATAAAAATGTAACTTAATTTAATATTGTTCAATAAATAATTAAAAAGTGGCCCAATGTGTGTGTGCTGTTTTTACTATGAGAGTACTTATGTATTCTATTAGTTTAGCAACATGCTAATGTTGAACTATTCAAATCATTTGCAAGTCTTTCATTCGCTTTGCATGAGATGCTGAGTGTTTCAACTGCATATGCACAGATAGCACTATTCTAGCAGATACTGATTATTTTCAATTATAAAAATAAAAACAATAACCATTATTTATAACCAATTAATAAATATTTTAATATTGAAGTTGAACTATTTTAACTTTATGTAATCACAAAATTGCAGATATTTAACTAATTTGTCTAAATAATTAAAAAAAAATTACACTAAAACACTAACATTAAAACTAATGCTACAAGTTAAGGTTACACTTCATTTTAAGGTGTCCTTGTTACACTGTAATTATACATTTAATTACATTAATATTAATTACCTACATGTATTTGTACTTAGGGTTTGGCTTAGGGTTACTTGCATGTAATTATGTATAATTCATTGTTATTATAATAGTAATAGTAAGTATGTAACATGTTTAAGTGTCACCCAAGTAAATTTTAGCATGAAAACATATATAAACATAATATCTATTGATACCAATACTGATACATTTAGAAAGATTGTTGTTCACTTTCAAAACAAAAATTTACAGATAATTTACTCACTCCCTTGTCATCCAAGATGTCCATGTCTTTCTTTCTTCAGTCGTAAAGAAATTATGTTTTTTAAGGAAAAGATTTCAGGATTTCTCTCCATATAAATGGACTTCTATGGTGCCCCTGAGTTTGAACTTCCAAAATGCAGTTTAAATGCAGCTTCAAAGGGCTCTAAATGATCCCAGCCGAGGAAGATGGGTCTTATCCAACAAAACAATTGGTTATTGTCAAAAAAAAAAAAGTACAATTTATATACTTTTTAACCTCAAATGCTCGTCTTGTTAAAATGAGATGGGAGTTTCCCCTAACTGTCATGAACCGAAATACACAGAGTACACGCAGAGCTTGATAAGACAAGCATTTGAGGTTAATAAGTATATAAATTGTAAAAAAAATTTTTTAGAAAATAACCAATAGTCTCGCTAGATAAGACCCTTCTTCCTCGTTTAGACTCCTTTGAAGCTGCATTTAAACTGCATTTTGGAAGTTCAAACTCGGGGGCACTATAGAAGTCCATTATATGGAGAGAAATCCTGAAATGTTTTCCTCAAAAGACAATTTCTTTATGACTAAAGAAAGAAAGACATGAACATCTTGGATGACAAGGGGGTGAGTACATCATCTGTAAATTTTTGTTCTGGAAGTGAACTACTCCTTTAAAACAAGGAATAAAAAACTACAGTATTAGACAACCAATATGGTACCAGTATAATGTACTAATCTCTATTTTTAGTCAGTTCACTTTTCAGTTCTTGGGAAGCCCACTAGGTTTTTTTAACAGGGCTTTAGCCTCATAATTTAGTCTTGAGCAGTTGGCAGAGTATGTTAGCCACAGGTTATACAATTTCATTTTTAGAGATTCGATCTCAGTCTAATTATAAACCTGTCCCACTCACCTGTGTGCTCTGAATGTATAAATGGGCTCAACGTCCAGCGCTGCATTTCTGTAAAAAGCAAAAATGAGAGGCTTCCATGTTAGAACATGGAGAGACGGCGCTAAAAGAATCTTTCATGGGTCGATATTTCTAAATACACTTCTCGAGACACCTACACTAACACAATTATAGTGACATACTTAGCATAAGAGGGCAGTAAAATATGGATCTTCTCAGCGTTGTTTGTGTGTCTTATTTTGGAAAAAAAGATGCAGGATGTGCTTCTTACTTTTTGGAGTGCATTGCCTTGTTGAGGTTCCACAGTTTGAGCGTCCCATCCTCAGAGGCGGACAGCAGCACGGCCTGGCTGGGGTGAAAGCTCAACGCTCGGATGGCGTCGAAGTGGCTTCGTAGTGTGAAGCGAGGGTTCCACGTTTTCTTGAACTCTTCTCGACTGTCCTGCAACTGATCATATCATAGGTTACTATTCCTTGTGAAAAACTACACTTCAGCAGAAGTGTACTACACTGTGGTAGAAGCGGCATAATATTTCAAAGAATTTATTGGGAAATCAATATAATGTTTTCAGACACAAAATGAAAACAGTACATTTTTAATCCAGCTCTTTGTGAAATGTGTACTGCAAATATACAGCACATACTGTGAGAATGTCACTCTAATGCTTAAAAGTCACTCAATTGAGGAGGAAAGACTCCTTATAATACTAACGTCAATGGTGAGGTCATTGTCGTTGGCAACAGTGAGGTCAGCCAGCTCTCCGAGGTTCATATCCCCTCCTCCAACCGCGTCCAGGATGAAGACATCAGATGAGAAACCAAGAGCTCCCCCTTGAGTTCAGACAGATACACAACAGTATGAAAATGGAAAATTCAGCAGACATTTTAAAGTTTTAAAGTTTAACTATTAAAAATCAATTATTCAGTTTGTCAGATTGTGTTAGACGGTATATAACATAACATAATGCAGAAACATGCCCACATTTTATTTTACTTAATGCATTAAACATTTTTAATATTTACGGCAGCAATTATTGTTTAGTTGAATACCGTTTCCTCTAAACAAAAACAAATAAATAAAGTAGGGTTATACAGATACAACAAAAAATTTAATTACAATCTAATATAATATAATAAATATATTGTTTGGTTTGAATACTAGTAATATTAAATAATCCAATTAATAAATATAAATAGATGATAAAATAATAGTGTTATAGCAATAAATAATCAATGATTCTATAATATATGTAATATAAAAATAGCTCAACATTTAACCACCTTATTTATTTATCTTGATGCATTAAATATTTTTACGTTCTTGACAAAAAGAGTAATGGTTGTTTAGTGAAAATAAACAAATGATTCTTAATCTATTTTTAAAGCAAACAGTTGTAAACAGCTTTGGAATATGCTTCAGCTGTGGAAAATCTGCTGAGCAAAATAAAACAAAACAGAAGCAACACACACACACACAAAAAAATTAAAGAAAACAAAAAACAAAAGAACATTACAAAAATAAAAAAAGAATAAACCAAAAATTAATAAAACAAAACTCAAAACAAAAACAAAACAAAATGAACAAAAATACAAAACAGAAATAGTACAAAAAAAATCAGTAAAACTAAAAACTAAATAGAACAAAACAAAAAAGGAACAAAACAAAAGTACAAAACAATAACAAAAAACATCAAACAAAAAACTAAACAGAACTAAACCAAACAAAAACAAATAGGAACAAAACAGAAATAACAGATCAAAAGCCACTAAAAAAAAAAAAAAAAAAAAAAATCAAACAAGAACAAAACAATAAAACAAAAACCACTAAAAAAAGAATCAAACAAAAACAACAAAAAATAAATAGAACAAAACAACAGAACAAAAACACAAAAAAAGAATTAAACAAAAGCAAAATACTAAATAGAACAAAACAAATACAAAACAATCATAGAACAAAAAACAAGGATAAATAAAAAAAACTAAAGCGAACAAAACAAAAAAGGAATTAAATATAAAACAATAATAGAACAAAAAACACTAACTAAAGAATCAAACAAAAAGCAAAACAAAGATGAATAAAACAAAAAAACTAAATAAAACAAAACAAAAGGAAAAATATGTATTTTTATCAAATTTTGTATTTGATTTTTTTTGTATTTTTTGTTCTATTATTGTTTTATATTTCATTTTGTGCCTTTTTTGTTGTTTTTGTTTTGTTCTATTTTGTGTTTTTATTCATATATAATAAAAAGATAATATAAAAACACTAAAAAAAAAGAATCAACCAAAAAAACTAAAGAACAAAACCAAAAAAGGAACAAAAAATGTGAACAATTTTGTTGTTGTGGTTTTTTTTTTTTTTTTAACAGAAAATCCGTTTGGGATTAGGCCATGCTTTCAGAAAGGCAAATGGTTTCTCTTACCCTCTCCGGAGCGTGTCTGGCCCGGGATAGAAGGAGGTGGAGCAGGTTTGGGGGGGAAATCTGACATTATGCCTTGCAACTTGTTCCGGCGGTTTTCTGAACCTGGGTGGAACAAGTAAGAGAACTAAACAAACTAGCAGACAGAGCAAAACAAAAAAAAAAAACACTCAAGCACTCATCCTGTGGTATGATGACATGTTCGGAAGAGGTGATTGAACAGGGAAAAGAGGGAAACAAACAAGCGTGCTGTGACGTGAGGACAAAATGGAGATCAGATTTTATCAACAGGAAGTTACAAACAAAAGTAAATTCAAAGAAAACAATGAGTGCTCACAGCATGACAATAAAGGGAAGGGAAACCCTCACATCCACTGTCAAAAATACATGCAGGAGTTGTCTAGCTGTACCAAAAGATTTGACCACACGGGCCTCCATACCTAACTCACGGCCATCTCCAGAGATGCGAGCTTCTCCCGCTCCTTCGCCTTCCTCTCCTGAGGCCAAGAAATCAAACTCTCCCAGGGCATCCTCTGAATCATCTTCATCCTCGTCATCCTCGGGGTCGAGATCTGTGGTCATGGGTTCTCCGCCCATCTGCATGCACACAGGCGACACACTGTTAGCAACAAAACAGGATCTTTGTGTGCAGAGCTTATCTTCATGTAAACACTCTGACCTTGCTCCTGGACTTCTTGTTTTTGCGTCCGTCAATGCAGTCTGTATTCATGCCCTGGAAGTCCTCCTCTTCGTCACTGTCATCCTCATCGTCGTCCTCACAGCCACGGAGGAAAGGGATTTTATCCAGGACAGAGCTGCCCATCCGTTCTTTAGAGCTTTCTTTTCCAGCACGCCTGCGGGAGAGATATTTCTTAATGTTCACCGCAACAATCATAACTGCAACAACCATAGTTTTAAAAGTGGCCTTGGAGACAATTTTATGATATTAGAAGACCCCTCCTAAATTTCTTGTGGATTATTGCGTGTCTAAACTGCTAGGAACAGCAATATGATATAGTACAATGTTCAATTAGGAGTTATTTGTTATGAACAATTACAGGAGTAAACATGCCTTCCACCAAGAAATATACTGCATTATCCGAACAAAACGCTGTTTGCAGTTGCCAAGCAACACAAGTCAAAGTGCAGTCAAAGGTTTGTGTTTATAGCAGCCTTCAGCTGTGGGAAATCTGCTGAGCAAAATAAAACTAAATTGAAACACATTTTAACAGAACAAAAAGGTACCAATAGAACATTACACAAAAATCTAAACAAATAATAAAAAAGTATCAAACAAAAAAGGGATAAAACAAGAAAACTGAATAGAACAACAAAACAAACAAAAAAAAAAAACATAAAAGAGGAACAAAGCAAAAACACAATAATAGAACAAAATCCTCTTAAAAACAATCAAACAAAAAGACACACTAAACAGAACAAAAAGAAAAGAAAACAAAAAAGGAATAAAAAATGAAACAAAATAAAAACACTAATAAAAAGGACGAATGAATAATTAAACTAAACAGAACAAAAAGGAACAAAACAAAAATACAAAACAAACAAACAAACAAACAAACAAAAACACTAAAAAGAATATAAAAAGGAACAAAACAAAAATACAAAAAACTTAAATTAATATAACAGGGGGAAAAACACTAAACAGAAAAAAGAAAACAAGAAACTAAACAGAACAAAACAAAAACAAGAGGAATAAAACTAAAGGAAAAAATAATTATAATAGAGCAAAAACCACTAAAAAAACAAACAAACCAAAAACAAAACAATAAAAAAACACTGCATAGAAAAAAAATTAATAAAGGAACAAAAAATACTAAATAACAATAGAACAAAAGCACTAAAAAAAGAGAATCAAACAAAATAAAAAAAGAATAAAACAAAAAACACTAAACAGAATAAAACAAAAATACAAAACAATAATAGAACAATTGTCTAAATACACAAGAAAAAATTTTAATTATAAAAAAGAATCAAACATAAAACAAAACAAACAATAAAAATAAAATAGAAAAAAAACACTAAAGATAAAAAACTAAACAATAAAGAAACAAACAATACAAAACAATAATAGAACCATTATTGTCTAAATAGAACAAACAAAAACAAAAAGGAACAAAAAAATACAAAAAGAAAAACCACTACGTAGAACAAAAAGGGAACAAAAGAAAAAACAAAACAATAATAAAACAAAAATACAAAACAAAACAAAAAGAAATAAAACTGAAAAAAAACACTGAACAGAAAAAAGAAATAAAACTAAAAATTAAAGAGAAAAGGAACAAAAAATTAAGAAAAACCACTACTGTAGATCAAAAAAGGAACAAAAGAAAAAACAAAATAAAACAAAAATACAAAACAAAAAGAAATAAAACAGAAAAAAAACAATGAACAGAAAAAAAAGAAAACTAAAAATTAAAGAGAACAAAAAAATAAAAAAAACACTCCGTAGAACAAAAAAGGAACAAAAGAAAAAAAAAAAATAATAATAAAAATACAAAACAGAAAAAAACACTGAACAGAAAAAAAGAAATAAAACAAAAAATTAAAGAGAACCAAACAAAAACAAGATGAACAAAACGAAAACAAACAAAAAACTAAACAAAAGCACAAAACAAAACAGATGAAACTAAAATCAATAAAACAGAAAAAAACACTAAATAGAATAAAACAAAAACAAAAATACAAAACCATAATACAACAATTATTGTCTAAATAGAACAAAAAAAAAAGAACAAAACTAATAAAAATGAAGAAAACAGGAAAAAAAACTACACTGAACAAAAAAGGAACAAAAAAAAAAAAAGAATTAAATAAATTAAAAAAGCACCAAATAGAAAAAGATTTGGAAAACAATAATAGAACAAAACAGAATAAAACATAGAAAAACTTTACAACCACTTTAAACATTGCTCATCCAACTAGAATTTAAAGTTGGAATTGTTCCAGTCTGTTTTTTTTACAATATCTTACTTATTACAAAAATAGCAAATAAATGGTTTTTGTTGTTGTTTTGTTTTTGTTCTTTCCAAAAGAAAGACCGAAGTGGTAAAACTAGCATGGTGTTAGGCAACTGGTGTCCTGAGACACCTGTCAATTATTTTATAATATTTGATTACGGATTGTGAGATTGTGATTTCAGAAAGCAAAATAAGAAATGATTTCAATATTGATTAAGGTTGACAACCATCATTTTATGAAGCTATAAGAATACTTTGTGTATTGTGGTCCTCTTGTGAATACACTTTGAAGATTGACACAGAAGAGAAGAAATTGTTGAATAAAGTCATTATTCTCGTTTTTATTTCCACACAAAAAACATACTCGTAGCTTCATAAAATGAAGGTTGAACCACTGATGTCAAATGGACTCCTTTATTCATTTCCTTACTACCTTTCTGGGCCTGAACATCTCAGCTGCATCGGATTTTCATGAAAAACATGTTAATTTGAGTTGTTGTCGTGTTGCTGTTACCGTTTGATCTGTTCTTCTATCTGGCGCACTAGTAGAGACTCTCCTCCAACGCGAGGTTCTGGTTCTGCGGGCGGTTCGCTGGGAGGAGGGCCGTTCACCTCTGGGCTGTTGCGACCCAACAGGGAACGAACACGTTTGGAGCGCATGTCCAAGATGGTGTCGGAATATCCCACCTCTTCTAGGTATCTGTTCGGTACATGGAAAAAATAAAAATAAACACACCACAAGCACAGGGTGAGCACAACATTTCGATAAATAAATCT
The DNA here is from genome assembly GCF_049309525.1 of Garra rufa. Taxonomy (NCBI): domain Eukaryota; kingdom Metazoa; phylum Chordata; class Actinopteri; order Cypriniformes; family Cyprinidae; genus Garra; species Garra rufa. The sequence continues at coordinate 30,689,315 of NC_133374.1, forward strand.
GAGAATGAATGCAAACAAAATACACTGACTTGCGCAATAACTGACGGCCCTCCTTCCAAGGCATCTGATTGGTTGGTTCAGAATCTGAATCTGCAGGCCCATTGGGTACTGTGACAAACAGAATGATGTCACTCAACACAAACAAAACATATAACCAGCAGCATGCAGTAATATGTTTTGGTCAATTTGAATCACATTTAATAAGTGTATGTGTTTAATATGTTAGTTACTTGGTTCAGCTTCTGTTTCTGGTTTCTTCTCTCCAGGGCTCTGGTCAGTGCCACTTTTCAGCTTCTGATGTTTGGCCCTGGGATCAAAATGACAAGATTATGAATTATTATTGAACATCATACAAATTCATGGAAACATCCTTAGTTAAAAAAAAAAAAAAAAAAAAAAAAAAAAAAAAAGTGCTTCTGTATGGCATCTTCTCCCAAACAATTAAGCATAAGAATTTAGAACAGAAAACAACAAAAGAAAAAGAGAAACAATATAAAGCAAAAAAAGGAAAAAACAAGAAGAAAAAAAACGGAACACAAAAAGACAAAAATCAAAACAAAACCACAAACCAAAAAAAGAACAAAGCACAAAAATAACAACAAAAAAGGAAAGTAACAAACAAAAGCTTGCAACTAAAAAGGACAACGCAGGAAAATAAAACAAAAGTAATAAAAAAGCAGAAAAAAAAAAGAAGTAACAAAAAAAACAACACAAAATAAAAAAGAACAAAGCAGAAACAAAAAAGAACAAAGCAGCAAAATAATGAAGTAAAACAGAAAAGTAACAAAAATATATATATAAAAAAAACAAAAAGGAACAAAGCAGAAAAATAATAAAATAAAACACATGAAAAATAACAAAATAAAAACAAAAAGTAGCTAAATATAACCACAAAAAAAAACTGAAAAATACAATTGTAAAAAAGTTATACAAAACAAGAAAACAAAGAAATAAACAGAAAAAATAAAATATAATAAAACACACACACAAAAAACTAAATAAAAACGAAAAGTAACTAAAAACAACAAAAAAGAACAAAGCGGAAAAATAACAAAATAAAATAGAAAAAAATAAAAATAAAACAACAAAGAACAAACCAGAAAAATAACAAAATAAAAAACACAAGAGAAATAACAAAATAAAACAAAAGTAACAAAACAAACCCAGAACACAAAAAGAATAAAGTTAAAAAATTAACAAAATAAAAAGTAACAAAACAAAAATGAAAAAAGGAGAAAAATAACAAAATAAAATAAAACACAAGAAAAATAACAAAATAGAAAAGTAACAAAACAAAAAAGAAGCAAAAAAAAAAAAAAACACACAGGAAAAACAACAAAATAAAGCAGAAAAGTAACAAAAAAAATACAAAACAAAAAAGAACAAAGCAGAAAAAAAATAGACCACAAGAAAAAAAAACAAAAAAACAATGGTAACAAGACAAAACACAAAAAAAGCAGAAAAATAACAAAATAAAACAGAAAAGTAGCTAATCAAAATACAAAGCAGAAAAAAAAACAAGAAAGCAAAAAATAAAATAAAACAAAAGTAACAAAAAAACAAAACAAAATAAAAACAAAGCAAAAAAACACACACAAAAGTAACAAAACCAAAAATTTACAAATTAAAAAAGAAAAAAAAAAGAAAAAAAAAGGAAAAATAGCAAAATAAAAACACAAGAGAAATAACAAAATAAAACAAAAGTAACAAAACAAACCCAGAAAACAAAAAGAATAAAGTAGAAAATTAACAAAATAAAAAGAAAAGTAACAAAACAAAAACGAACAAAGCAGAAAAATAACTAAATAAAATAAAACACAAGAAAAATAACAAAACAAAAAAGCACAAAAAACACAGGAAAAACAACAAAATAAAGCAGAAAAGTAACAAAAAAATACAAAACAAAAAAGAACAAAGCAGAAAAAAATAGACCACAAGAAAAATAACAAAAAACAATGGTAACAAGACAAAACACAAAAAAGCAGAAAAATAACAAAATAAAATAAAATGGAAAGTAACAAGAACAAAGGACAAAAATTAAATAAAACAGAAAAGTAATAAAACAAAATAAAAACAAAAAGAACAAAGCAGAAAAATAACAAAATAAAATAAAACACAAGAAAAATAACAAAATAGAAAAGTAACAAAACAAAAAAGCAAAAAAACACAGGAAAAACAAAAAAATAAAGCAGAAAAGTAACAAAAAAAAATACAAAACAAAAAAGAACAAAGCAGAAAAAAACAAAATAAACCACAAGAAAAATAACAAAAAACAATGGTAACAAGACAAAATACAAAAAAGCAGAAAAATAACAAAATAAAATGGAAAAGTAACGAGAACAAAGGACAAAAATAAAATAAAACAGAAAAGTAACAAAACAAAATAAAAACAAAAAGAACAAAGCAGAAAATTAACAAAATAAAACAGAAAAGTAGCTAATCAAAAATACAAAACAAAAAAAGAACAAAAGCAGAAAAAATAAAAGTAACAAAAAAAACAAGAAAGCAAAAAAATAAAAATAAAACAGAAAAGTAACAAATAACCAAACAAAATAAAAACAAAGCAAAAAACGCACAAAAGTAACAAAACCAAAAAAGGGGAAAATTTACAAATTAAAATAGCAAAACAAAAATACAAAACAAAAAAGAAAAATAACAAAATGCTGAACAAAAAAAAAAAAGAAAGAAAAGAAAGCAGAAAAATAAATTAAAACAATAGTAACAAAACAAAAACTATTTAGTTGAGACTGTTTACGTAAATTAATTCTTTTTTGTTTTATTCATTTTTGTAATGTTCAATTGTGTTTTTACTGAACAGTGGTTTGCCATTATACGGCGAGCTGAAGAAGCTCATCTGTGTGCCGGCTCACCTCTCCTGTTTCAGAGCGTATTCCAGCATCTTGATTCGCCGCACCAGATCCTGCTTCATGTTCTCCTGACCTTTCCTCTCACCCTGCAGAAACGCCACCTGAGCCTGAGACGGCAGCGGAGGCACAGGAAGACAGACACAGAGAAAGAGAGAGATGTAAATATGGGAAGGGTTCAAATGAGACACATCTGAGAGAAAATGAAAGGTTATATGCTGAAGCTCCACGACCGTACCACCACCAAAGGCATTCTGAGGCCAACGGATAACTAAAGGCCTGCAATGAACAAGCTTTATTTTAGACTGCTGCTGACCGAGCGTCGACCAGAGTCATGAAAAGCAAACATGTTGACGAAAAAAGTGGGAGAACCCACAAACCATTCATTTCCCAGTTTGTCATGGTTTAAAAGAGAGAGAAAAACACTGAGATAAAGAAATACAAATGTGCCTCAATCGCCCCCTAGAGTCCATCGCAAATCCCACATCAATCTGAAATGCCAAAATAACAAATCCAGCTGTGTTCAGGCCAAGGATTTGAACTTTTAGGCAATTTTTTTGTTGTTGTTTGTTTGTTTTTTTGAGGCATGCTTCTATGACTTACATCATTACTGATTATTAATCATGTTTGCACATCTCTATTACAAAACGTGCTGCTTTACGGCCTACTGAATCTATGCTTTTAAGTACATAAATACCTCTAATAGCCATTAGCATTGGTCAGCACACAGGTTTGCAGTCATATTCTTGTTTTCACTTTTCTCTGGCACAGAAATCAGTCTCACACCCACACCATCGGTGTCTCTCACACAACAGAACTGTATAGGCATTGAACACTACCTACCGTATTTTAAATTACATAATAATAATAATAATAATAATAATAATAATAAATTCATATATCAAGAAGTATACATAAAATATAAGTTATTACTATTTTTATACTGTTAAAACAATTTAAATTAAAGATAAAAAAAATACTAATTGTATAAATATTTACAACGTTATGAATACAACCAATCTATAAACTACTAGTATTATTAAAGCATGAAACAATAAATTAATAAATATACAACATTAAAATACTGAATAATTATTGTTGTTAATGTAAAAAAATAAATAAATATATAATTCATAATAATAATAATAATAATAATAATAATAATAATAATAATAATAATAATAAGTAAGAATAAGAATAAGAACACAATACAAAGTCATAAAAATAGCCATTATTATTATTATTATTATTATTATTATTATTATTATTGTCTTGCTGTTGCTGTTGTTGAAATCTAAATTTGAAAAGATATAAATCTGTTGATTTAAAAGTATTGATAGTAACAAATGTAAATATAATAATAATAATAATAATAATAATAATAATAATAATAATACAAACTACCATAATTAAAAAAAACATTAAACAATACACAATACAAATTATTATTATTATTATTACTACAATAAAAATAAGCATTATTATTATTATTATTATTATTATTTATTATTAAATATTATACATAAATTTGAATATCTATTGATTTAAAAATATTGATAGTAACAAATTTAAATATTTAATAATAATAATAATAATAACAACAATAACAATCATCAAAATAATCAAAAATAATAATCAAAAACATCTATACATTATTAATATTATCTTTAATACAATAAAAATAGGCATTATGATTACTATATTTAATAATAATGTAGAATATTATACTTTGCATATCTGTTGATTTAAAAATATTGCTAGTTAAAAATAATAAAAACAATCATTTTCAAAATCAATATTAATATATACATAATATAAACTATTATTAGTATTAGTATTATAATACAATGAAACAGCTATTATTATTATTATTATTATTATTATTATTATCATCATGTTCACTTCAAATACAAATAAATTTTAATATCTGTTGATTTAAAATATTGATAGTAAAAAATGTATTTATTATATAATTGCATTATTATTTTTATTATTATTATACAAACTACCATGATTTTCAAAAACATAAATCTGCATAATAAATTATTATTATTATTATTATTATATTATTATTATGAATACAATAAAAACAGACATTATTATTGTTGTTGTTATTATTATTAAACCCACGTTCATGTAAAATGTTATAAAAAAGATGAATATCTGTAGATTAAAAATAAATGATAGTAATGCATTTAAACAACAATAATAATAATAATAATAATAATAAGACAAAAATAAAAAACAGCCATTATTATTGTTATTATTTCATATTAATATTATTAAACTCATGCTCATGTAAAATATTCTAAATAAATTTGAATATTGTTTTAAATAAAAAATATTGCCAGTAAAAAAAAATGTAACATTATATAAGGATTACTACCATTATTACCATTAAAACAATAATAGATTATAAACATTATTAGTCACAATAATAATAATAATAATAATCAATATACAATAATTTCTATATAACAAAACATTGCTTAAACAGTATTATATGTATAAAAGTGTAAATGTGGATGTGGATGTGTAAGTTCAACGATTTACTCTTAAAATCATGAAGAGATTTATTTATTTATTTATTTGTCCAAATCAGGGACAATTCCAGCCTGTTCTCCATTTGATTTTTATATATATATATATATATATATATATATATATATATATATTTTTTTTTTTTTTTTTTTTTTTTTAAATATTAAATGTAGGCCATGCCAAGCCATAGATAACATTTGTTCAAAAAAATAATAATAAATCACTCCCTGTCTCCAGGGCTGACTTGGAGGAAAAGTAAAGCACGACAAGTTGGCACAGGTCCTCATGGAGACCGGCTCGACTGCGGTTGCCATGGTGTGGGCAGGAAACCTGTTATGGCAGGCCTTCGGAGCACTTTGACATTTTCACAAAGGCAAGTAATTGCCCATGTTTTCGGCCTTTGAAACTGGGATACTTGTCACACAATGACCGAGAATCTGACAATCATTGTCAATCTAGGAAATAGACTGCTTGGGGAATCACACTTCCAATCTACCCATCAAAACATAATTAGTCCATTGGCTTAGAATAGTGACATAGCAAAACTGTACTTGTGTACTTCCACTTGAACAGAGACAGTTGTAACTACACAAGCTAAGTATTGTATTGTCGCACTTTAGAAAACACAATATTTCTAGCCACAGAAGGTTTAGGAAGGGGCCGGTGTAACCACACTGACACATTTATATGGCGGACCATCCTTCTCGTGACTTCCTGTGGGTGGGAATGGGTCAAGGGCACATACAAACTCTCTCTCTCTCTCTCTATATTAGCACCCCTTTGAGACTCACTCCAACAACTAGAGCAGCAGACGTTTTCTGGGACGAGTCTTTTTAAGAGAATATGAACTCGCTGAACTCTTTCATCTGAAAATGACTAAGTGTTTTTATACCACTTCAGCTCAGTTAGATGAGCGAACCTTTTGACTTTCAGCCTTTGGTGAAGCTTAAATGCAAAGAAAGTTGTATTGACAATACGATGTCATATTGACTTTAAGGGAGTTGACAGAGGCGTCTTGTGTAAAGATTCATGACAAATTATATTTCGCTGACTGTACGTGGCAAGATCAGTATTAGACTACAGTATTAAGCAGGATTGGTGATTATGACAAACATAGGCCTATGGCTTGACAAAAATTACTGAAAAGAGGTGCTCTACTAACAGAAGAGGAGGTGCAACCAAAAAGTCAAAAAAGCCATGTCAGTTAAAAAAAAGGTGCAGCACTCGCTCTTGAAGTCAAAAGTTTCTATACACCTTGTAGAATCTGCAAAATGTTATTTATTTTGCCAAAAAAGGAGGTGTCATACAAAATGTGTAATATTTTTTTTTTATTTAGTACTAACCTGAATAAGATATTTCACATAAAATATATTTACATATAGTCCACAAGAGAAAATAATAGTTGAATTTATAAAAAATTACCCTGTTCAAAAGTTTACATACACTTGATTCTTAATACTGTGTTATAATACTTAATACAGAGTTTACTAAAAAGAAAGGTTTTGAACAACTCACTTTCACTGTTTGGGTTTCCGCTCGCAGCTGTCTTGCCAGTCAAGAAGTGTCGATCTCCGAATGCGAATGAATGGACTCCATAGGACGAAATATTAGGCTTATATGAGGCTCTTTTTACAACTAGAAGATTAATATTGTTTTTCACTTGCAACAAAACAACGAATTAGCCGTGCATTTATATGGAAATATGCTTTAGGAGCTATCCATCCTCGCATTCGGAGATCGACACTTCTTGACTGGCAAGACGGCTGCGAGCGGAAACTCAAACAGTGAAAGTGAGTTGTTCAGAACCTTTCTTTTTAGTAAACTCTGTGTACACAAACAATGTTCTCAATGCTGGAGTTCATGTGTAGAGACCCAGGGGATACTTCGAGCAAAGTTTCATGGTGTGTCGAGCCTTCTTAGTGTTGTAAAAATATCGAATTTGATGAGCTCAAAGTTATTCCCTTAGTACTCCCATTCACCGGCCATTGACCACAAAACGAAATTACGGTCAATCTCAAAAGAGGCACGTTTGTCGTAATTATGTTTGTAAGTTTGTCTCGTTTACAGGGGGGAAAAAAAACAGCCCAGGTTGCATTTTGGCAATAGTTATCCTTTAATGTATCGTTTTTCCTTCAGAAGCATGAGTGAGTGTTTGAACCTTCTGTAATAGCTGCATATGAGTCCCTCAGTTGTCCTCAGTGTGAAAAGATGGATCTCAAAATCATACAGTCATTGTTGGAAATGGTTCAAAAACACAAAAATGCTGAAAAACCAAACAATCTGTAGGACCTGAAGAATTTTTCTGAAGAACAGCGAGCAGTTTAACTGTTCAGGACAAACAAGGGACTCACAAACAACTATCACTAAACAGAAAAACAGCTGTGGATCATTCAGGTAACAACACAATATTAAGAATCAAGTGCATGTAAACTTTTGAGCAGGTCATTTTAATAAATTCAACTACTATTTTCTCTTGTGGACTATATGTAAACATCTTTTATGTGAAATATCTTATTCAGGTCAAATTCTGCAAAGGTATGTAAACTTTTGACTTTTGTGGTGGAAGAAAAACACTGGTAACAAGTCAAGGTAAAATCCACAGAATAATAGATCAAATGTATTGTTGCGCCTTTGGATGTCAGAATCAGAATGCAAATCATTTTTTATAGCATACTTTTATCAAAGACACCATTTAAAGCTAAACGCAAACATTTAAACGGACAAACTAATGGACGAAACCTGCAATGATTACTCTACTTTTAAAACATAAATTGATTTAAACAATAGGTCTACATAATATTCACATACACAGTTCATTGTGGACATATTATATTAGCCCAGCAGTTACAGCATTAAATATTATTTAAACCTATAATATTTTACATTTACCTACTTTATCTCACAATTATGACTTTTTCCTCGCAAATGCAAGTTTATATCTTATATTTCAGACTTTATAACTCAATTTAAAGGAGAAGTTCACTTCCAGAACAAACATTTACAGATAATTTACTCACCCCCTTGCCATCCAAGGTGTTCATGTCTTTCTTTCTTCAGTTCAGTTGAAAAAACTTATGTTTTTTGAGGAAAACATTTCAGGATTTCTCTCCATATAGTGGACTTCAATGGTGCCCCCGAGTTTGAACTTCCAAAATGCAGTTCAAATGCAGCTTCAAAGGGCTCTTAACGATCCTGGCCGAGGAAGAAGGGTCTTATCTAGCAAAACAGTTATTTTCTATAAAACAAACTGACAAATACCCTAACCGTCACGAAACAAAATACACAGAGTTGACGCAGAGCTAGACAAGAAAAGTTTATAAATTGTCAATTTGGTTTTAGAAAATGTCTAATTGATTCACTAGATAAGAGCCTTCCATGGCTAGGATCGTTTAGAGCCCTTTAAAGCTGCATTTAAACTGCATTTTGGAAGTTCAAACTCAGGGCACCATAGAAGTCCATTGTATGGACAGAAATGCTAAAAATGGTTTCCTTGTAAAACAATTTTTTACGAATTAAGAAATTAAGACATGAACATCTTGGGTGAGTAAATCACCTGTAAATTTTTGTTCTGGAAGTGAACTTCTCATTTAAATCAACAATAGTGAGTTGTTGTTGTTTTTTTTTTATTCTGAGGGGAAAAAAAGCCAGAAGTGCGGGATATAAACTCACAATTCTGAGCCGAGGGGGAAAATAGGGAAAACAAGAGAATGACAAGTTGATTGTTCATCTAATCGCAAGAATAAAGTCTGAATTTTGAATTATAAACTTTAAAATGTATCTTTTTTATTATTTTATTCCATGGCTTCCATAGATCGCTACTTTAAAACTGTCATTTTGGACCCTATCTGGTGGCGAAACCAAAAAATGTCACCACTGCTTGCAAACACCGAACTAGTCTACAGAAATGTAAAACATTAAACCCTTCTGGTGGTCTTTTTCTATCAAACAAACAAATGCCTAAAATAAATAAAAAATGAATGAGCCAAAACTGAAGCATTTATTTAATTAAACAGCCCTTGTGCTTTAAAACTGCAATATCAATTTTCACGAGCTAGCATGGCATCTCACACCATGGATAATTAACCCATCTTCAGCTCATTAAACCACACTAAAAAGACTAAACAAAAAGATCAGGCCCTTATAGAAAACGGTGTTCCTCTGGAAACAGCTGAACATTATTTTTAGCTTTTTCATTTTAAATGGATAATGTACTAAAAATGAAATTTCGCTTAAATTTGCTCACCCTCAGGCCATCCAAGATATACTTGAGTTAGTTTTTTCATTGGAACAGATTTGGAGAAATGTAGCACTACATCACTTGCTCACCAACAGATCTCCTGCAGTGAATGGGTGCCACCAAACGGCTATAATCACAATAATCCACAAGTAATCCACACCATTCAAGTCCACCAATTATTGTCTTATGCAATGAAAAACGGCATGTTTGTAAGAAATAAGTCCATCATTAAGGCATTTAAAAACATTGCTTCTGGCCAAAATCCATAACTCACACTGCCATTTTTTTCACATTTTGTTTTGTTGCAGCATTACGTTAAACTGCTTTAAATTAGTTTTTCCCCACATCAGTTTACACTCCATACACCACAATAATGACAAAGCAAAAACCAGATTTGCTCATTTTACAAATTTATTAAAAATAAAGCACTGAAATAAGTACATTGCATAAGTATTCACACCCTTAACTCAGTACATAGTTGAAGCACCTTTACAGCCTCAAGTCTTTTTGGGTATGATGTGACAAGCTTTGCACATCTGCATTTGGCGATTATCTGCCATTCTTTGCCTCACCTTTTCACCTCTCAAGCTCTGTCAGATTAGATGGGGGCTGGCAAACATTTTCTAGAGTCCTAGTTGTTCCAGTCATCTTCCATTATGGATAATGGAGGCTACATGCTTCTGTGAACCTTCAATGCAGCAAATTTTTTTCTAGATCATTGCCTTAACACAAGTCTGTCACTGAGCTCTACAAGCAGTTAACTTGACCTCAGGACTTGGTTTTTGCTCTGATATGCATTTTGTGTGCCTTTCCAAATCATACTCATTCAAATGAATTTGCCACAGTTTAACTCCACTCGAAGTGTAGTAACATCTAGAAGCAATATGAATGGTCCTGAGCTAAATTTCGAGTGTTCCAGAAAAGGGTATGAATACTTATGCAACAGGATCTTTTCAGTTTTTTATTTCTAATAAATTTGCAAAGCTGTTACAAACCTGTTTTGTGCTTTGGCATTATGGTGTATGGAGTGTAAATTGATGTGGGGGAAAAAGTAATATAAAGCCGTTTAACATAATGCTGCAACAAACCGTGAAAAAAAAAATGAAGGAGTATGAATACTTTTGCAAGGCACTGTAACTCCTCCAAAATCCAGCAACATGTTTACAACTGTTTTGGCTGTGTACATTTCTCTCCTGATTCAGTGATTCAGTCAAGACTTTTTCTTTGGAGAAAGCAATGGTTTGAAGGCGAAAACGTTTAAAAATGGATTTGTTTCTTATAAACAAGCAGCTTCTCAATTCACAAGACATTCATTGATGGACTGAAGTCGAGTGGCTTACTTGTGAATAATAGCTGTCTGGACTCTAATTCTGACTACAGAGGATCCATTGGTGAACAACTGATGTAATGGTACATTTCTATAGATCTGATGAAGAAACAAACGCATCTACATCTTAAATCACCTGAGGCTGAGTACATTTTCAGCACATTTTCATTTCTGGATGAGCCATTTCTTTCATTTTAGTAATTTTGTTCGCATTTTTTTATTAGTTTTTATTTCTTTCAAGTAAAAAAACAAACATAAACCGATTTCAGCAAATTCCCAAGGCCACGTTTGTTTAATTTCATCTAATATTTCTATGTATTAGTTTTAGCTAACAATAATAACTCTTCCTCAATGACGTCCTAAATCTAAATGATCTTGAAGTCTTGCCTGTCGCAAAGGAAACACAATGGCACAGGTGTCCCACATAAAAACATCAGGGAACGTGACGCCCCACGGCAGGGGAAGCCAAGGAGGAGTTGAGCTCCTCTCACACTACAACTGTCCCTTACCAGCCTTTTATAGGCCAAGTCCAAAACAATGTGTGTGTGTGACATGGAAAACATAGCAGTTGGTCCCTGAAGCCTGTGCACATTTCCATGGGCATGTCCAGAAGAGGCCTGGCAGAAGAACACACATCCATGAGAGCCACAAGGCCTATCCTTTTATAGAGCACACTGGCAACTCCTTATGTAATCTACTACAGGCACTGTTTGAATGAGGTCACTTAATTGCAAAGCTTTTCTCAGGCCAAGATCTACTGCAAACTGGGCCAGTGGAGTCCAGACTCAAAAAAAAAAAAGACGGTTTAAGCACATTCTGTCAGGGGCAAAACGCTAATCCTTCATTTAAACGGTTTTCCTCCACTCTCTAATACGTTCTTGATGTGAGTGCAAGCTTTCCTAATAGATTTTATGCTTTTCATGTTAAATAACTTGAGCTATACATCTTTCATATGCTGTAATACGATATAAGTATTAGCACTAAATGATGAAATTGTGCCCGACGCACAGACTGGCTCTCTTGGGACTGAGAAAGAAAAAAAAAAAAACGCACTTCTATTCTCCAGCGGGACTGTATTACGTCATGCCTCAGACTGAAGCTACACAGTTTAGAAAGGAAGTAGCAGTCAGTGGGTCACATGATGTCACAAAGGCAATTAATAGAACATTTATTTGAATGTAAATGTCAGACGGAGCTCTTCTACATCCCTGGCTTTGAACTGCCTTGATTTTTTTTATCACGCACTTAATGCTATGGTCAAGAAAGAAGCAAGACAACAACAGCAAATTATAATTATACTCCCATACAGCTATATATATATATATATATATAGCCTATACACAGTACAGACCAAAAGAATGAGAAGGTGTGTCCAAACTTTTGGTCTGTACTTTATTAAAGTTTTTACTCTACATTTGTGCAGTTTTCAGTGGGTTAGTGATATTTTTTAAATATATATAAATTAATAAATTAATATTTTTAAATGGGTTTTTATACAAAAAACTGCTTTTTTATGTAAAATTCACTTTATAAAAGACCCACATTTCTAACTTTAATTCATGGGGATAACATGGATAATTTCACATGGTTTAGTGTAAGATTTTTGCCCATCTTTTGGAAAATCCAGTTTTAAAAGTAAAAAAAAAAAAACTACAAATAACTTTTACCAGTAGGTGGCTGCAGAGCTCCACTGTTTGCTATTTGACCACCTGAAAGATATTTTTTCACAAGTTTTTTCAGTTGAATTCATATCTACAGTACAGAC